>NC_081183.1:166957303-167276053 GCF_029867415.1 Vicia villosa
ATCTTTTTTTTCAAACCATCCACCATGTTTTATGAAAATAAAACATGGGCCTCTCGAATATTAGAGAGTGTAAGTCCCTTTTCTTTTTCTTTATACAGAAAACTTTCTTTTAAAACAAACTTTTCAAACAGTTTTTCAAACGACGCATCTTTTAACAAAACAATCAACCATGTTTTATAAAATAAAACATGGGCCTCCATGTAGGTATAAGTCCCATTCCAGTACATGAAATTAGGTATTTCATTGTACGCCTTTTTGTACATACATCGATCAATTTGTTTTTTAACTTTGAATAACTAATCAAAAATGAAGGTTTTCTTTAAATCTTCCCAAAAATACCATGGGCCTCCATGTAGGTATAAGTCCCAAGCCCCTTTGTAAATACCTGTTCACATAGCTTTTGAATAAACTCAGTGAACCTCTCCCCGAGAATGAGTCTCGAGCCCCGTGTATGCAAATGGATCATGCTTACAGGTATATTTCCTTCATAAACTCCATTATATACACACACTTTGTCATATATAACTGTTCATATAATTGTTCATACTTGTTCATGTACTTGTGCATATTTGTTCGTACTTGTTCATATGTGTGTTTGTGTTATATATGCTTATTCAACTTAGTACAACACTAGGTTCCCCATAGCCTCCTATTGGGCTTCGTGCAAAGAATCTCCCCTAGTTTAGGTTAGGACATAGAGTATGGTTTCCCGGTGAAATCGCTCTAAGAGCTCAAACCAACTATACCATGCCTCCTCTTGGGCTTTGTACAAACGACTTGTCCCTCCCATAGCCTCCTCTTGGGCTTACAATGCAAGGACCCTGGATTGTCCCTCCCATAGCCTCCTCTTGGGCTTACAATGCAAGGACCCTCGGATAGCCTCCTCTTGGGCTTCGTACAAGGACCCACGGGCTTCTTATAAGCATCCCCAATATCCAAATCAAATACCCTAGGAGATTAGACATTTATCATCTCTATGATAGGAGTATCTCTTCTATACCATCACAAACAATCAATCAATCAAACTTTTTGCCACAAGGCTGGCTAATCAATCAAACTTTTTTTGCCACAAGGCTGGCTAATCAATCAAACCGTTTTGCCACCGTACTGGCTGATTAATCAAAGTTTTTGTCACAAGGCTGACTTCATTGAAACTTTCGCCACAAGGCTGGCTGGTTAATCAAAACTTTTTGTCACAAGGCTGACTTCATTGAAAGTTTTTGCCACAAGGCTGGTTAAACAAACAAAAACATCTTTATCATTCTAAGCGCCATAAGTGGCACAGCCCAGGGCTTATAATGAAAAGATTTTCAAACAAAAAAACAAACAGATGTATGTGATGATATAGATTAGATACATCGAGCATTTAGATGACATTTGTCTATTTTTCTTTGCTTCCACTAGCATAAGTGGGAACTACGATTGCTCTGACTTTCTCAACATCCCTTTGAGAATACGTAGGCACAATGTCGATCCTTGGTGAGCAAAACAAAACAAAAAAAAACCATTCAAACCTTAGCACCCGTAGACCCCGAGCTACAGATGCTCTGATTCCCTCTAAGGGATATGTATGCAGAGGATCGCGATGATCTTTGCGAGCATAATCAAACAAACACCTTAGGTCCCACCTATTTCACAAGAACCTCTCAATAACATGGAATGAAAAACAAAGCAAAGAAACCTATAGAGTACTATAGATACGTTGGGTGCTAATACCTTCCCTTCGTATAACCAACCCTCTTACCCAAAGATCTCTCCCCCCACTTTTTAGGTTATTGCAGCTTTTTTCCTTTTCCTCCTTTGGAAATAATAAAAAGTTTGGTTCGTACAAAAGAAAAATCATTTTTTGAGCACTCGAGCCCAAAGAAGGCATCAGGTGTCTCACCCGAAAAAAGATAACGATTTTTCCCCGCGACAGTAAAGTAACAAGAAGTGGAAGGGTATTTTCTCCAGAGATCTCCCCGAGCACTACCTCACCTACTGTTGCGATCACCCCGAATGCTAATGATCGCGGTAAAGGACTGTTACATGAACCTGAGCCTGTCACTGAAAATCCACCACCTGAAGAAACAAATGAGTTCCTGAAGATCATTCGCAAAAGTGATTATGACGTTATTGAACAAATGGGGCATACTCCTTCTAAGATCTCTATGTTGTCACTCCTAAGTTGTTCCAAAACTCATGCCAAAGCTATGATGAAGTTTCTAGAGGCTGCTCATGTGCCACAAGAGATTTCTGTCACTCAACTCGAGAATTGTATTGCAAACCTGACGACCGATAACTACCTAGGGTTCTCTGATGCTGATCTGAGTCCTAGTGGGAAGAATCATAATAAGGCGCTGCATATCTCCATTGAATGTGGTGGTACTACCCTGGCTCATGTATTGGTTGATGATGGCTCCTCTCTAAATGTGCTACCCAAAGTAGTGTTGGAAAAACTCAAAGTCGATGGAATTGAGCTGAAATCTAGTAATGTGATAGTAAAAGCTTACGATGGCACAATGAGTATTGTGTATGGCGAAGTTGAGCTCCCAATCAGAGTAGGCTCCCAAACTTTCAACACTGTGTTTTATGTGATGGATATTCGTCCCGCCTACTCCTGTCTGCTTGGACGTCCCTGGATACATAAAGCAAATGCTGTGACTTCAACTCTCCATCAGAAATTGAGATACCCAATGAAAGGAAAGATTGTCACTGTATATGGTGAGGATGAATATGTGGTGAGCTTTGTAGATGAGACCAAGTATCTTGAATTCACTGGAGAAGCATTTGAATCTCCCCGCATAGCACACGAATGGGTCCCCCAAGTGGTTCCCGAGACTAAACATGTTTACACTCCTCCTAAAGTTACTGGGGTTATTCCTACAATGGCTTCCCTGAAAGACGCCAGGGTTGTGGTAGAAGAAGGTGGCTGCACCATCTGGGGGCAATTACCTGATATTCCATACAAGTCCAACAAATGGGGTTTAGGCTGCACTGCTAAGGATCAAAAGGAAGGACAACCTCCTCGCTCAGAAGAATTGAAGCATCACTTCGTCAGCAAGGGAGTTAATGCTATTGAAGAAGACGAAGATAATCACAACCTGGACAAGTGGATCTTCCCTACTTCAGACAAAGGGCTAGACAACTGGAAGACTGAAGACATTGTTTCTATCTCCTATAATCAGGAGTAATCGCCGTTCATAGTTTATTTTCCTGCTTTCCTTTTCAATTTCCAAAATTTAAATTATGTACTTCAATAAACAATAAACTCTAAAGCCATGTGTCCTGCCCGAGACACATTGGTCCATTTGTAAGGGCTTGTCATTTCATAAGCATATTTTCATTCAATAAAGCATTGGACGTTTCATATTCAAATTGTGTGTTTGTTTTTATTTTTCTTTACCTTTTACTGCTATGATTTCTCACACACACCCACATAATACACTGCAGATCCATATCCATTCTGGATCCTATTGATAACGATTCTGCTATTTCTAGATATGACTTTGAAAATCCGATCTACCAAGCTGAGGATGAAGGTGAGGAAGGTTGCGAAGTGCCCAGAGAACTTGCCAGACTACTAGAGCAAGAAGAGAAGGCCATACAGCCGCACGAAGAGCCAATTGAGGTTGTGAACATAGGTACTGACAAAGAAAAGAAAGAGATCAAGATAGGGGCTGATTTAGAGAATACCATCAAACAAAGACTGATTCAGATGTTACGAGACAATGTTGAGATCTTTGCTTGGTCCTACGAAGATATGCCTGGGCTCGATACTGATATTGTGGTTCATCGTCTACCTATCAAAGAAAACAGCCCTCCGGTTAAACAGAAGCTACGAAGAAGCAGACCTGACATGGCTCAGAAAATCAAAGATGAGGTCGAGAAACAATTCAATGCCGGATTCCTGAAAGTAGTAAGCTATCCACCATGGATTGCCAACATCGTACCCGTACCCAAGAAGGATGGAAAGGTCAGAATGTGTGTAGACTACAGAGATTTGAATCGAGCAAGTCCTAAAGATGATTTCCCACTACCACATATCGATATTCTGGTTGATAGTACTGCGCAATGCAAAGTGTTTTCTTTCATGGATGGTTTCTCAGGTTACAATCAGATCAAGATGGCACCCGAAGATATGGAAAAGACAACCTTCACTACGCCTTGGGGCACCTTCTGTTATAGGGTCATGCCATTTGGGTTGAAGAATGCTGGGGCCACATACCAACGTGCAATGGTAGCCCTATTCCATGACATGATCCATAAAGAAATAGAGGTCTATGTTGACGATATGATCGCAAAGTCCAATACTGAAGAAGAACATCTGGTCTATCTACAGAAGTTGTTTGATAGGTTGAAGAAGTACAAGCTGAGACTGAATCCGAACAAATGTACCTTTGGTGTAAGGTCTCGTAAGCTACTGGGTTTTGTAGTTAGTAGTAAAGGTATTGAAGTCGATCCTGCAAAGGTGAAAGCTATACAAGAGATGCCTGCGCCACGAAGCGAGAAAGAAGTTAGAGGATTCTTGGGACGGCTGAATTACATTGCTAGATTTATCTCACATCTGACAGCTACTTGTGAGCCAATCTTCAAGTTACTGAGGAAAGATCAAGTAGTGGAATGGAATGACCAATGTCAAGAAGCCTTCGACAAAATAAAGAAGTACCTGCAAGAACCTCCGATCATGATGCCACCTGTTGAAGGAAGACCTCTAATTATGTACTTAACAGTATTAGAGAATTCGACGGGGTGCGTACTGGGGCAACATGACGAGTCTGGTCGAAAAGAGCATGCAATATACTACCTTAGCAAAAAGTTTACCGACTGTGAAACAAGATACTCACTGCTCGAGAAAACTTGTTGTGCTTTGGCTTGGGCTGCTCGCCGACTGAGACAGTATATGTTGAACCATACCACTCTATTGATTTCTAGAATGGATCCTATCAAATATGTGTTCGAAAAACCCGCTCTCTCTAGACGAATAGCGAGATGGCAAATGATACTAACAGAATACGACATCCAATATACAACACAGAAAGCAATCAAAGGAAGTGTAGTTGCAGATCATTTGGCCCAACAAGCTGTAGACGACTATCAATCTATGAACTTTGAATTTCCAGATGAAGATGTTATGCTTGTTACCGATTATGAACAACCTGGCCCGGATGAAGGACTTGAACCAGGATCCTGATGGACTATGGTTTTCGATGGAGCTTCAAATGCACTTGGTAATGGTATTGGCGCTGTAATTATCTCTCCCGCAGGTGGACACACCCCGTTCACAGCAAGACTATGTTTCGATTGTACCAACAATATGGCTGAGTATGAAGCATGTATTCTGGGACTCAGAGCTGCTATCGACCTAAGGATCAAATTCTTGGAAGTATATGGGGATTCAGCCCTAGTAATCAGTCAGATCAAAGGAGAATGGGACACGAAGCATCCTAATCTCATGCCTTATAAAGATTTGGTGTTATCTTTAATTCCATACTTCGAAGAGATTACTTTTGAACATATTCCCCGAGAAGAGAACCAACTGGCAGACGCGTTAGCTACTATGTCATCCATGTTCAAAGTCAGATTGGACAATGAGGCTCCTATAGTTATTATTGAAAGATATGATGAACTGGCACACTGTTACGAGATAGTTACTAATGAGGTTGAAGAGAAACCATGGTTTCACGAAGTAAAAAGATACCTCGAGACTCAAGAATATCCTGAAGGGGCATCTATCAATGACAGAAAGTTCTTAAGAAGATTCGCATCCAAGTTTTTTCTGAGCAATGGGACCTTATACAAGCGCAATCATGATTCAACTTTGCTTCGTTGTGTGAACAAGAAGGAAGCTGAAGAAATCATGGAAGACATGCACGATGGTACCTTTGGAACCCATTCTAGTGGACATACTATGGCTAAAAAGATTCTGAGAACGGGTTACTATTGGTCCACTATGGAAACTGACTGTCACCAACATTCCAGAACTTGTCACAAGTGTCAGATATACGCCGACAAAGTACATGTGCCTCCTGTTCCCCTAAATGTTCTAACCGCTCCTTGGCCTTTTGCAATGTGGGGCATTGATATGATCGGAGAAATTAAACCTACTGCTTCCAATGGACACCGTTTCATCCTAGTAGCCATTGACTATTTCACCAAATGGGTGGAGGCTGCTTCCTTTGCTTCCGTGACCAAGAATGTGGTGGCTCGATTCATTAAGCATAATCTCATTTGTCGGTATGGCATCCCCGAGAGGATTATCACTGATAATGGTACCAATTTGAATAACAAGATGATTATTGAGCTCTGCACGCAGTTCAATATCAAGCATCACAACTCATCTCCCTATAGGCCAAAGATGAATGGCGCTGTGGAGGCTACCAACAAGAATATCAAGAAGATTGTACAGAAGATGACTGTGACTTACAAGGATTGGCACGAAATGTTACCATTTGCTCTCCATGGATACCGTACCGCCGCACGTACATCAACTGAGGAAACCCCGTTCTCATTAGTCTACGGTATGGAAGTTGTGTTACCGATTGAAGTTCAAATTCCATCCTTAAGGATCATGAAAGAGGCAGAGCTAAACGAAGACGAATGGATTCAGACCCGACTAGATCAGATAAACCTGATTGACGAGAAGAGGCTGGCGGCTGTTTGTCATGGACAATTGTACCAGAAGCGTATGATCAAGGCATTCAATAAAAGAGTCAAACAACAAGTTTATCAGGCTGGTGACTTAGTCATAAAAAGGATTATCCTACCACAAGGTGACCCTAGGGGCAAGTGGACTCCCACCTATGAGGGACCATTTGTAATTAAGAAAATTTTCTCTGGAGGAGCCATGATACTCACTACTATGGACGGAGAAGACTTTCCACAGCCTGTGAACGCTGACATAGTCAAAAAATACTACGCATAAATACGACCCGCTAGGTCGACGTACCTAGACAAAAGTAAGGGCATCCCGACAAACCAAAAGGGTTTGGGCAAAAATTAGGGATATATACAAAATATGTACACCCGTCAAGTTGAAAACCCGAGAGGGCGACTTGGGCAAAAAAGGGTATCCTGCTAGACTGAAAACCTGAAAAGGCGGTCTAGGCAAAAGTTAAGGATTAAGCGTACGACTATTGGCTCGTTCACGTCACTCATCAGTCAGATACATCTACAACGTCAAGTTCAAAAGGCTTGGATCAATCCAATCATCTTTCTCCAACAAGCAAGGGATGAGACGCTCGAGGACATAATAGCAATAGCAGAGTTGAAACTCAATAGGATTGTTTACACATAGCTACTTTTCTTATTATTTTGTACTTTTTCCAAAAAAAACACACAATATGTTTTTATGTTTGCCTATTCATGGCCTTCTTAATACAAGTTACTTTCTCTTTTCCGAGTTTCCATTTGTTTCTTTTCGAATACGCAAACGTCCAATGATAATATCGAATGAACATATGCATATGAACATGATTATCATTTATCTTTTCTTTTTGCAAAAGTATCTATTAGTTCATTAGGTAGAAAAGGCGAAGAGACAATGTCCAAGGTAATCCACAAAGCCAGATCATATCCCCACAGAGCAATCATTAAAGAAGATATCTTCAAATCCTCTCAACAAAAGACATAGCTCCCCAACACAAAGTTACATCTTCGACACTGTCATTTCTCCAACACTTTGCTTTTCTCCAAACGTGGCTTATCAATATCTCTCATCCTCAGTCAGGGTACATCAAGTTACTGATCACCCCCAAGCAGAAACCATAAATCCCTAGCTGAGCATCTTCAAAATAGGATCAAACATCAAAATTACAATGACATGGAGATCCACCTTCTCGATCAAGATGTGTCAAATGGCATAGTCATACGTCATAAATCATAAACATATTCATACAATTATATACACGTTCATACACAATACACAAAGCATCGCGACAAGTGCATGCATAACATGCGAGGTTCTCATTTATTTTGAGAATCCCGTCACATAAACGCATTACATGCATCATGACATAGCATAAAAAACTAACTTTATCTTTTTCAGGTTACTACTGCAGTCAAATAAACATTATCTACCTTCAGATATAAGTCGATACCTTGACGGTTCCTTAATTATTTATCTTTGGAGTTAAGTCGATACCTTGGACGGTTCCTTAATGATCCACTTTCAGAGTTAAGTCGATACCTCGGACGGTTCCTTAACAATTTACCTTTAGATCTAAGTCGATACCTTTGACGGTTCCTTAACTATCTATCTTTGGAGTTTAAGTCGATGCCTTGGACGGTTCCTTAATAATCCACTTCAGAGTTAAGTCGACACCTTGGATGGTTCCTTAACAATCTATTTCAGATTTAAGTCGATACCTTTGACGGTTCCTTATACAATTTATTCTCAGATTTAGGTCGATACCTTTGACGGTTCCTTAATCACCCCGCTATATCTAAGTCGATACCTTTGACGGTTCCTTAATGATATACATCAAACTTAAGTCGATACCTTTGACGGTTCCTTAATAACCTAATTCAAATTTAAGTCGATACCTTTGACGGTTCCTCAAAAGATCAACATTCAAAGAACTAAAAACAGAAACCTCGCAACAAGCAACACTCCAACAACTACCGGGTGGCATCCTTAAAGCCCATCTCCGACAAAAGCCCCTCCTTCAGCTAGGGCAAATTTCTTGGTATTCTAGTGTTCAATCATCTTCCACCTTCAGATACCGACTGGCGAAAAAACCACTCTACATCCTCAGATATAAGATAATTGAACAGGGGCAGCTGTCATACCCCAAAATTTGCCCATACATTTTTCCTATTCAAATACAAATCAAAATACAAAACTCATAGACACACTCTCCTACACAAAGGCTCTAAACTAGGGTTTGTTTCTTTCAAAGGAAAATCACTGAATCAATGGCTTCAAGACATCTCATATGGCTCAATATATCCCACATTATCTCCCTGACAAGTATCATGTCTCAAATCAAGGAATTGGTCACTCAAAAGTTCAGAAAATCCACAGTCGACTAGTTGACCTAAAAAGTCAACTGTGGTCAAAACAAAGTGAAAACTCCTGATTTTTTGTCAAGATGTTCATATTGAAGTATCATTCACCATTTGATCAAGATTTGATCATGGTTCATCAAGGAAAGACCAAAAATCAACAAATCAAAAAGTTTCTAAATTAGGGTTTTGTATAGGAAAAGTCAACTGAACTTTGACCAGCCATAACTCTCACATGGAACATCAGAAATTTTCCATCCAAAGCTCATTTTGAAGGAAATTTGATTCTCTACAATTTTGTCTCTCACATGCCAAGTCTAAAAATGCTTCATTTGAGAGATATGGGCTAAAACATTATAGGTCATTTTCAAAAGTCAACAAAAAGACACTTTTTTCAAAAGGACACACAAGGAGCATGGAAACTAATTTTGATATGAGACCAAAAGCACTGATTAGAGAACTCTCTAAGGTTTCTAAAGAGTCTTAGAACACATCCATACCCCAAAAATTGAGAGAGATAGGCCTTATCAAAGTCAGGTGATTTTGGAAAGAAAAATGTGAGGAAAATTGAAAATTTTTGCAAATGGGCCCAAGATGTTTTCATTCAAACTTGATCCATAAGTCATCTAAAGCCTCAAACCCAACTCCCACGAAATTTTGGCATTTATTTGATTTTATATGAATTTTTTATCTTTTAAATGTGATAAATAATTTATATAAATCATGAAAATCAAAATATTCAATTAAAATACCAATTTGAATCAAATCCTATCATTATTTGTCCCCATATTCCATGTGATTTCGTTTTCTCCAAGAATGATTGGAAAATATTGAGTTTGAGTGAATATGAAATGATTTAAAATCATATTTCAATCATATTTTTTTCAAAATTCAATCAAAGATATGGCAAGATTCCTTCTATAATTGTTGACCTAATTCCTTCCAATATATAAACACAACACCCTCAGATCACAAGGACACGATTTTTTGCTCTGAAGAACCCTAGAACCGAAGTGCAAAAGTCAAAGGAAATCAAAACCGCAATTCTGAGTTACAGACCAATTCAAGGCGCGTAATTAATTCCAAAACATTCCCTGATCATCACTGATCGATTCTCAATCATCCTTGAGTTCCAAAACACCAAGAATCATATCCAAGAGGCCACGGTTTGTACCAATTAAAATTTGCTCGATCCCATTCATTCATGCATCATTAGTATAAATTGATTTTGAATTTGTGTTCATGATAATGTTCTAATGGTTTCTGGATTGTTTGCTTTAAGTTTTAACTCGAATATAGCACTCTACCATTGTTAGGGTTTTTGTGTTCGAATTGGGGATTTTGGCTACAGGTAAAATCAGGGCTTGAGATTGCCATGGTTGGATTCGTGAGGTCTGGACGATCCTAACCATGACCTCGCGAAACGTTTATATGTGTTCTAGCTTGCATTCGCTATTTGCAGGGCCAAAAGGCTACGAACCAAAATCGTAGCAAAATCGAAGCAAAAGTTGCAGGGCTTTTGGAGAAGACGACTGCGTGTCGTCCAGCTATTGGCCCATTCAAACCGTTTTGGCGGGCGCGCGTTTGGTTTGTATTGGAATCCGGCGCATCATGATCCACCATCGTACCATGCGCCCTCGTCTCTCAGCCCTCAGATCTCATCAAAGCTTCATCCAACGTGCCAGAAGCTGCGTACCCACCATAGTCTACACACGCGAGCAGCACCTGATCAAAAGCTAAGATTTTCATAATTTTTTTTTATTTTTAATTACATAACTCATTATTTTGTTTTAATATATATATATATATATATATATATATATATATATATATATATATATATATATATATATATATGTATATATTGCTTTCTAATAAAATTATTTTTTCCTTTATTTACATAAAAATTAAATAGAAATTTATATTAATATTTATTATTAATGTTTTATTTTATTTAATTTTTATATATATAGAATCTTTTTAATTATTTTATTTAAATTTTTTTAATTTATATTTAATCACTTAATTACTTTAAAATTCGTATTTATGTTATTTTAATCCCAAAAAATTCCTAAAAATTATTTTTCACTCAATTTTTGCCTCGATTTAATTAATTAGGTCGCAAGACCAATAATTAATTAAATCGATTTATCATTACACTCTATCTGAATCGTAACCAGGATTGATAATACACTGAAAATTATTTCTTTTCTGTGCCTTTTCAGGGTTAGCAATATGATTAATCCCGACTACGCTCCTGATCCAAAATACGAAGTTAAGTACTCTATTTAATTTAATTTAAATTCTATTTGGTTTATTTTTAGAATTAGGGTTTGTTCCGCCTTCATTTTTCTCTGCCTTGTTTCTTTTCAGGGTTAACCTTAAAGGCGCCCTATCAACCATATCAGATCAAATCAGAGCTAAGTACCTTTGCCTATATTATTGTTTTAAGCTTATTTATTCTTTATTTTAGGGTTAATCTTGTTCGCCTTCGAACTAGCCATACACTCACCCTATTTTTGTTTGCTTGCATTTCCAGGGTTTGTTGATCGCCAAAGCTACGAGTTTGGTAACCCTAAACTTTACCCTTTATTTTTCTGTTTTATTATTACTTATGTCAAACCCTATTAAGGGATCCACTGGTTTCATTGTCCCCTTCCCCATATTACTGTTGTTCTTACCTTATATTATTTGCGTGGCTAGTAATTTAGGGAGTGATAACCTCGAATTGAACCTAGAATGACTAATTACAAGATAAATAACTGAATCGAACTACGTGATTGTTGCACACACGCACCCTTTTGGGGTAACCTCTCTGTTGCCTTGTTGCCTTGTTGCCTGTTGCCAGTTGCCTTTGTGTTTTTTTGCAGAATAAGCCATGTCCCTCAAATTTGAGGATACCTCAGCCACGCTGCCTCGATAATTAAAGGTCATACGACCCTAAATGATGCTGCCTTCGATACACAAATATGACCTCGACCCTCGGAAGTTGCCTACGAAAAAGGCTTAGGTATCTTCTGTCTGCCTACGAAAAGGCTTATTCTGATCCTTCCCCTTAAGACTACCTGCCCCTCTATGGCATGGGTCAGTCTTTGGGCGAACGATAACTCGACGACCCTTCAACCTCCAAACGAAAGGCTTCCTGCCCTCTCATGGCAAGGATAGACCCTTTCATTCTGAAAGGCTAAAAGAAACCTATCATCTAAGTTTAAGGTAATTGCCCCTAATTGCCTTGCAATGCTCATTTTTCTATATTCTTTCTCAAAATTCTTCAAAAACTGGCTACGCTCATTTACGAGCTAAAGTCCATTTTTTTCTCTTTCATCTACATTTTCTGAAAACGAGCAAGCAAAGCAATTAAGAGCCCATGGCAAACCATGGATGCAAAGGGTGCCTTACACCTTCCCTTTGCATAAATTACCCCCCGAACTTAGATTTCTTTAAAAGGTTTTTTTTTTCTGTTTCTTTTTGCCTTTCTGATTTAGTTTGGATAAAATAAAAGTCGGTGGCGACTCTTGCTTACCGCGACATTTCGATCGATTATAAAAGTCAGTTCACCGTATTACAGTCTCCCTTACAGAATTGGCTTCTTAGCCGAACACGAAAGTTGTAGAGAACGCCGAAACACTATTGATAGCACGCGTTCCAAGATCGTACGACCTTCTGATAGAGAGTTACGAATTTTCTCAAAAATACCTCAAAACGGCTTTTCCTTTGAACTATCTCAAAACTGTATAAACTCTTGATGTCGAACATACTGGAATGTCTGACCATTGTCTTGATATTTTTATTGGTCCCTGACAAGAGCTTGATAAAAAAGGAACCTTGATCCTGCGATCACAGAGCCAATGATATGAATGATAGATGCATGCGTTCTAATGCGAAGTGTAAGCCAGTTAAAAGAAATAAGATGGCAAATTTTGGGGTACAACAAGTACTAAAGGAGGTGAACCCAAAAGTATGCGTCAGATGGACATATAAAGAGCTTATGATAGTGTTGAATGGCAAGTACTTGAATATATCCTGGCTGAATTGAGTTTCCCTAATCAGTTCATCAAATAGGTGATGACAGATGTGAAAACTGTCTCTTATAGGTATAAAGTTAATAATGATGTCACTAGTATCTTGAAAACTAAAAGGGGGTTGATATAAGGAGATCCCCTGTCACCCCTTCTCTTTGTCATTGTTATGGACTACCTATATAGGATTCTATAGAAATTAAAGAGGGATCCTGTTATGGACTGGCCCAATGGCTAGGCATGGCCCAATCCACTGCTACTCCCAGGACGACCCAATAGCCTTGACATCACCTAAGGGTAGTAAGGACGTCATTCCCCTGTCCTACTGTCGGGCCCACTCCCCCTCATGTATAGGATAGCTTAACTTCGATGTACTCAACCATATCAGCCTCCACGACAGCAGCAAGACGGGCATCCTGCTCCCCCGACAAGGAACGGAAGAACCCTTGCTCGTTAAGCAACCATGTTGACCAGGGAAATCCCTCTGTCCGACCAACGCCTAGTTTCAAGCAGTCTTCTAGGATTCCAAAGTTTACTTATTTAATTCTGGCAGTCACGTGTTTTGGATCTAAATCCTCGATCTGACCCAGAACGTGGACCAATGGCCAATCGCTTGGGGTAGTATATAAATTCGCTCACTTGAGAAGGCCAGGTGTAACACGGTGGGAGAACTCAAGACAATCATAGAGTGGAGGTGAGAAGAGAAATCGCGAATAAAATATGAATTAAGAAAAAATCAGGGTTAAAAGCCTCATGGCTAAAGACCTAAGGGTAAAACCTTAGCCTATGGCTAATGGGCAACACCTACCAGTAATTACTAAGACTAACTGCACTAAAGTGAAATGACAAGGAAAAGTCAATTGAATAAATAAACCTAATTAGCCTGAAAATCCTAATTTGATTAAATTAGCCTAAAACTAAAAAGTTAATTATTGATTAAACCTAAAATTAAGTTAATTGATCTAAATTAAAAATTAAATTAGAATTATTATAAAACCCTAAATTAAAATTAAATTAGTTTAACTAATATAATCCTAAAAAACTAAATTAGTTTATCTTAAAAAAGATTTGCAATTTTTAAAGAAGAAAAGAAAAGAATAAAACTAATCATATAAATAAATATAAAATAATTTAGAAAAAACTGGGGTTTGGATCTGGTGTTGCTGGTCTTTGAAGTCCATGGTGTGCCTACAGCTCTAGGAGCGTTGGATATGACTTCAAGTGAATCCTGTGGTATTGAAAGGAGGGTATACCGTGGGCTTCCCTGGGTATGTTGCGTTGGATCTTGTAAGAAACCCTTGTAAAAATTATATTGGCACTGCGGGGGTTCGAACCTAGTATTCAAAGGTCGCAAGCTAACTCCCTTTGGCCATCTACTCTGCACGCCTTCGCTGACGTAAATGGAAAAGGTCAAAACGTGGTCAAAGTGGGCCCCAGGTGTTACGCTGCAGCCAATTAAACATGGAGAGAGAGGATGGCGTGGTTGACCAGCCAACGAAGAAAAGACACACGTGCAGTCCAATAGTCTACAATACTATTCATCTCCTTCTCCATTATGCCAAGAAAACCTGCTACAAAATAACTTGAAATTTGCTACGACTTTGTTTCGTAGCCATACCTACAAGAATAAAAAACTTCATAAAATGCGTTAATCAAGAATCAAGAACGTCCAGATCCACCGAATCGAGCACCACAAATTCAATGGTAATGTGGGTTTTGACTGAAACGGCGTGTAACATGCAATCTGAGGCCTCTCCATGTTTGAGCCCTAGCAATGGTGTTTTCTAATCCTGGCGTCAAAACTCAAAAGCAACGATTGTAAAATCCATTAAACATGATAATGAACATATATTTATGCATCAAACAAATTGGAAACGCGTAAATTGAGAGTTTTGATTCAAACAAAATTGCAAACTATGGTGACTTGTAGGTAATGATCTGGACGTACTCAGGCTTGAGTGATGAATGGAATCAGCTGCTGGGAACCTCTGGGACGCAAATAGATGCTTGGATTTGATTGAGAGTTGCTAGATATGAAGTTTCGATCATGCCCTAGTTTTGTAAAATTTTCCTTTGTTACAAACCCTATTCTCTTGCACTCCTTTTTTCGTCCATTTGCTCAGACTGTTTGTGCATATATATATATATATATATATATATATATATATATGAAGAATATTTAGGTCAAATGTTTTGGAAAGAAATCATATCTTGGGGAGATGGAGATTTGATTGGAAATTAACATATAATATTGTTATTTTTGGCCAATCTCTTCTCATAACCTATGCCAACGAGTTTATGGACCTCAAGGAATATTCTTTGGACTATAATTCTGATCAAACCCAAGGCCATGTCAATTAATTCATTTACTTTGTATTTTATTTAATTTATTTAGTTTTTAATTGAATAAAAATTCAAATAAATATAAATAATGGTTACAAAAATAAATGGATGGATTTAAGAGTCTTTAGTTAGGCCATGATCATGTTTTGAAGTTAAAATCTTAGGCCCATTAACTTAAAACTCAAAATTCATCAATTAGGGCTTTATGATTTTAATGAATCTTAGCCAACTTCTACCAATCATATCTCTCTCAATTTTCATGGTATGGAAGTGTTCTAGTACTTTTTGGGAAGCCCAAGATGTCCTCTACAAGCCATTTTGGGACCTTTTTGGAATTTGAAGATTTTATCTTGATGATACGGCTCTTGGGCCCAACATCAAAGTTGTAGAGAATTTAATTTCCTTCAGAATAGACTTTGCTTTAGAAATTTATGAGGTTCCATGTGAGAGTTATGGCTGGTCAAAGTTCAGTTGACTTTTAGGTCAAAACCCTAATTTAGAAACTTTGAGTTTTGTTGATTTCTGAACTTTCCTTGATGAATCACGATCAACCCTTGATCATATGATGAATTTAACTTCAAAATGTTGATATTGACCAAAAATCAGCTGTTTTGACTGTGATTTGACCATAGTTGACTTTTAGGTCAAACTGATCGATTGTTGACTATTTGAGCTTTTGTCTGGACAATCTTGTGAGTCAGAGCTTGAAATTTGATGTGAGGATTCTTTGAAGCATATGAGATGCCATGAAGTCCACTTGAGGGGTCAGAATCTGATTTTACTTGGAGAGAGAGCAAAACCCTAGTTGTGGGTTGATTGCTTAGGAGAGAGATAGTGTGCTTATACCTCCATGCTTGAGCATTTGAAAGTCAGGTGGATCAAAAATATGATGGGCAAATTTTGGGGTATGACACCAGGTAACACAATTTCAAACCCTTAAAACACTAAAATATATTTGTGCTCCTAGTTACTTGATCGTCGGAGTATCCTGCAGGTACACCCCATCCTCATTATCACCAACATTGTGGAGACATCTCTGGCCCATTTCTGGTTCTGATCCACTGATTAGTACAGTAGCGTTGTCTATGGGAATTTATTTGCTATCCCCGTCTTCTCCTCCCCTGCAAATGTAGACCAAAGCAATCTTTAACAATCACCTCATGGCAAGTCAACACAACGATCATAGTGTCCGTTCCACCATCATTTCTCCCAAGCGCAAGTCTAATATCGATTTCACCAACCCTTTCTTGGAGGATGTCATCCCTCCAAGAAGAGAGGGTGAGACTGCATCTCCTTCCCCGGACGATACTCGTGACCTTGACACCCAAGATACGATAATGGTAAAAATACAAGAATTCCCAAGAAGGCGCTCCAGGATCATCTCAACAACTTTCTGTGTCGGCCAACGCCAATCCCCTCATGTCCGCCTTAGTCAACGCTCTCAACAAGATAGTTCCCTAATCATGCAGCTGAACAAAAGAATTGGGTCCTTAAAAGACACTTGCCCGTCGAGGTCTCCCCCATGGAGGCATCCAAAGCATTCTCGAAGTCCCTCTCCTCGACCTTGAAGCTATCGCTTGAGTAGAGGGGAACCAAAAATCCCAATAGCAAAGAAATGCAATTGCAATTCCCCTCGACAAAATCAACTTTCTCCGGCGTCCAAGAAGAGTAAGGAGAATACCCAGGCTGAAACACGTCAAACACCTCCCAGAGACCGATCAAGAAGCACGTCTGTCCGTCGAGACCAAAGACATCAAGGATCCCCCGCTCATTCCCCCAGCTATAGCGACGTTGACGAGAAACAAGACCCTCTATCCCTCGACATTCTTGCTACTATAGACTCCCCAAGGGCCTAGAGAAACCTCCCATTTTGGGCACGTACGACGACACGACCGACTCAAATGAATACATCAAGAACATTGATGTGTACTTAACTATCGTGGTGCCAGGGGAGCTATCAAATGCAGACTCTTAAGCACCACGCTGAGGATATGAGCAATGACATGGTGTTGTACCCCAAAATTTGCCCGCATCTTTTTTCAAGAAAACTCCAATCTAAAAATTAGGAGTTTCATATAATCATGGATTTTTATTTCATAAATATCCTGACATATGAAATACTTAGTTTTTAGAATTTTTCTTATACAGTATTTTGGCTCGCTGTCGAATTTATTCTTACGCAAACGCCAGTTACTGTTTATTACTTCACACACGCTATTTATTTGATATTTATTTACAGATAAATAGTACTAACGCAATTGGTACATAATTAAATCTTTTGCAGGCGCAGAGTCGAGGGTTCATACTGTACTGGTAAACAAGTAAATTATTATTAATTTTTGTTTCCCACTAACTCTTGTACTATATTACATTATTTTCAAAATCTCTTCAAATCTCTTTTTCAAAAATCAAATCTTAACTTTATTCTATACATCTCTTTTTCCCAACACTATCATACACTTTCTTTCAAATCTTACTTCCACTCAAATTTTCCTTTTTTCTATGGAATCACTTCATTCCCCAACGTCTCTATCCTTCTTTTCATTCTATAAATACCTCTAATTTTTTCCATAAAATCTCACATCAAATTCTAAATCATCTCTCAAATTTCTACTTCATATCCATTCTTTCTTTTCCCCGACAAAATGGCGAAGCGGTGGGAAACGTGTTTTCTTATGGTCATCACCGTTGTGGTGGTAATCATGTCTTTCTTCTGTCTACATAGCCCTGAAAACTGTGGACCTGGGATGCTTGCACTCCCAATCATCTACATGTTATTGTTTGTAGCATGGGTTATCAATCGTCATTCTTAAAGTTTGCCGTATCTCTTATTTCTTAAATGTACCGTTTACTCGTCGTACTGATCAATATAGTATGTAATATTTGTACTGTCGGTATTAAATGTTGTACTATTTGTCATACTATTGCTTAATTATTCAGATAATATTTTGTGTGTTTTCTGCCAGTCAAATATTTATTTTTCTGTGCATTAAATATTTTTCTGGGATATTATCGGTAATTTTGCTCGCATACAGTAAATATTAGTTATTTATTATGTTTGTGTTTTTAACAAGTCATGTAAACAAACTTTCGTATTTCATATAAAACAAAAAAAACAACAAAAAGAAAATTAACTTTGACTGTTGATTTTTCACTCTAACTGCTACATTAATACCCGAACAGTCAGTTGACAGTTAAACTGCTGACAGTACAATTCTCAGTGTTTTGTACCATCAATCAAATCAATCTTTTGCAATTCAAAATTCCAAGATTTTTGTCCTAGAAGTCTTCTGAATATCAAATGATTAGCAGAGACTCAACACTGCACAAAAATCAGGTACGCTTAACTGTCTCCTACACAAACAGTCCCTGACTAGGGTTTCTTGTTATTTCAGGAGAAACAAGTTTTTGAGACTTCAAATGGATTTCATGGACCTCCATACATCTCAAAGTACCATCATACAAATTTTCAAACTTCAATTCACTCAGACGCACCGTCAGCAGCTCAAACAGTCAACAGACGACCCGTTTGACCAAAAAAGTCAACAGACAGTCAAAAATGAAATTTTTTGTCAACATCCATATTTTGTCAAAGGATTCATTATTTGATCATTGGATGATCATAATTCATCGAGGAAAGATCAAAAATCAACAAAACCCTAAGATTCAAAATTAGGGTTTTCTCCTAAAAAGTCAACTGAACTTTGACTGGTCATAACTCTCTCATCCTTCATCCAAAAAATTCAAACCAAAGCTCATTTTGAAGGAAATTCAATTATCTTTCAAATTCAATTTATCCCATGGTCATTAAATTCACCATTTAAAAAATATGAACAAAGACATTTGTCATACCCCAAAATTTGCCCATCATATTTCAATATATTCTGACTCACATGATCTTAAGTCACTCAAGTCTATACAAGGATTGAGCACGCTTACATGTCTCCTAAGCAACAGGCCATAACTAGGGTTTTATTTCCCTCCAAGTAAAATAAACTTCTGATACTTCAAATGGACTTCATGACTTCTCATATGTCTCATAATACCCTCATGGCAAGTTTCAAGCTCTGATTCTTCAGATTGCTCAATCAATAGCTCAAATGATAATAATCGACTAGCTGACCTAAAAGTCAAATTGTGGTCAAAGTACAGTCAAAACTTCTGATTTTTAGCAAAAATCAACATTTTAATGTTAGATCCATCATTTGATCAAAGTTTGATCATGATTCATCAAGGAAGACTCAGAAATCAACAATTCTAGAAGTTTCTAAATTAGGGTTTTTATGTGAAAGTCAACTGAACTTTGACCAGCCATAACTTTCACATGGAACATCAAAAATTTCCCATCCAAAGCTCATTTTGAAGGAAATTGAATTCTATACAACTTTGTCTCTCACATGCCAAGTTCAAAAATGCTTCATTTGAGAGATACGAGCTAAAACATTACAGGTCCTTCTAAAAGTCAACAAAAAGTCATCTTTTCGCAAAGAAGTATACACGAACATGGAAACTTCAATGAAGATGAAACCAAGAGGAATGTTTAAAGGACCCTTTGAGCTTTCCAAAATTCTCAAGAACACCTTCACAGGGTTATGATTTAGAGAGATACACACGGTTAAAGTTGGGTGATTTTGAGAAAGTGCACAAAAGGCAAAGTGGAGAATCTTGGATATTTGGACTAATGGGCCTAAGTTTTGGATTCCCAACACACATATGATCAATAAAAGAGCCTATAAAGTCATCCTCATATTTTTGGCATTTTTATTTCTATTTATTTGAATTTTTTTATTTAAATAGTAAATAAATCAAATAAAAACCAAAAATATTGAATTAAATCATGGGGCCTTATCTTGAACCATATAAAAATCCAAGAAACACTTTGAAGGCCATGAAATTTCATTGGGGCATGATCTTGATTTTATTTTTATTTATCTTTGATTTTTATTCAATTTAAATCAAAATAAAATAAAATAAATATCAATTTGGTGCAAGATTTAGTCTTTCCAATCAAATATTATTTTTGAAATCCAAACAAATCACATATATTTGATTAAAAGAAAGATTGAACAAATATAGCAATATTTCATGAGATTTTCAATCAAATTTTCTTATATTTTCCAAATCATCAATAACTTGATTTCTTTCCTAAGTAATTGACCTAATTCAAACCCTTATATATAGGTGAGACATTCAGAACAGAAGGGGGACGAAAATTGGTAGACCGATAAGGGTTTTCAAAGAAGCAAAATCTCAAAGAAAAGTGTGGATTTCGTGTGCTTTCTCCAAGCAATTTAAGAACCTCTAAGTCATTCAAACATCTTCACAAGGTGGTATAAGGTAAGGTTGATACATTAGAAACGTTTCATGCTGCCCATAATGCATGCTTCATGTTCAACATATTCATGGTAGTTTCTTTAAAATTCGTTTTCATGTATCACTATGTATAAATGTGTTTTGATGAGTTTTTTGAGTATATTACATGTGCTAAGGAAGATTAGGGCCTTCACTTTGAAGCTTTCACGTGTAGACTATGTGATGCCATGGTTAGGGTTCCATGGAGGAAAGCTCTCGGGTTCCACATTCCAGGATGTATTAGCGCAAACCGATTGCACCATTGGACTCGCAGCCATCCAATTAGTGGATCTGGGTGCTTCTAAGTTTTGTTTGGATCGTGTTTTCGTTTTTTTATAATTGCAGGTATTAGCTACGCTTTCCCATAGCTAAATCGAAGCAGAGATCCAAGCAAACTCGTAGCAAAATACCCGTAACTTTTTGGTGGAGAAGACGGTGACGTCAGCAACATGTGGAACGACTTGAGTGGCCGGTCCAAAAGCTCTCTCTCTCTCCGCGTGCGTATCCACGCTTGATTGGCTGGTCAAATAATCAAAGCTTCTCTCTCTCATTCCCATTGGTCCATAATAACGCAGGGGGCCCAGCTAACTTTCTCTTTTGACTTGTTCCATTATCTTATTTGTTTTGTATTTATTGTTATTAATATATTATATTAACAAGCAATATTTGCAGACCAATTGGCAAGAGAATTGGAAAGCATTCTTATGGTCCTGAGTTCGAACCTGACCCAGACCATATATTTTTAACAAATACTTGCGATGAGATCCCATGCCCACGCCTTCATGAAGCTACAGTACACCCTCACACACTTACCATTGGATCAACTGTTGGATGAGATCCAGTGCATCTGGATATGGAGGACCATCACAAACTCTCAAAACTCAACCACACTGGAACGAAGCTAAGTCTCTTTTTCTATATTTTATTATTTCTATTCATAATTCTTTTTAGCTATTTCTTTATTCTTTTTTTGTTTAGTTTATTTATTTATTACAAATAATAAATTTCTTTTATAACTACAAAAATTAGTTTGATATTATTTAATCGAAATTTCGATTTTTTTATATAACATTAAATATAGTTATTTATTTGGTTTTTCAAAATAAACTAAAATGTTTATGTTAGAGTTATAATTCAGGGTAACAATTTTAATCTTGCCTCAAACCCTGGTTTTGGCATGATAACTAATCATTGTCCCTTTTGGGTTTGCCTTGCCATTTTTGCCTAAATTATTACTGTTGGGATCATTCATACACTAAAATAAATTCACTTCTTTGCGCAAATTTTCAGGGTTATTTTCAAATCCTTCAGCCACGCGCCTCGCCCGACCAAAAGCTAAGTTTCTAACTCTCTCTCTATTGATTATCAGTTTAATTTTATTTTGCCTCATGGAATTAAATAGGGTTTGTTTCAATGAATTCCACGTACACTCACTCCCCTATTACTTTCATTTTAATTTTCAGAAAACCAATCAAGGGTGTGAGGGCGATCAAGGCATTCAAGAAGTGCATATTAATTATTTATGTTTTTTTATTTTTTAATTCCCCCATCCCCGCAGGTGTTTATTGTAATAGCGTAGGGCTTTTATTTTCCTGCCTTTAATTTCCGTAATATTAACTGCGTGGTTAGTAAAGTAGGGAGTGACAAGATTAATTAACTGAACGATAGCTCACTTAAATCAAGATAGCATAACTGAATTTGAACCACGTGATTGATGCACATACGCACCTCTAGGGTAACGCCTCTTGTTGCCTGTTGCCTTCGATTTCGATCAAATAGTCAAGTCCCTTCGAATATAGGGATACCTTAGCTTGTTGCCTTCGATTCAAAATCACCACGTCCCTCGGAATAAAAGATCATAGTCCCTTCGAGTTGCCTACGATGAATATGATCTCGTCCCTCGATTAAATGGTGATAGTCCCTTCGATTGCTAAGGTATCCTTACTGTTGCTTAAGGACTATTATATCCTTCCCCAAGACTACCTGCCCTCTTCATGGTAGGGATAGTCTTGTGGCGAACGATTATCCATGATGACCCTTCAATGACCCGCACATCCAATTGAAAGACTTCCTGCCCTTCATGGTATGGATAGATCCTTTCGCCTGAAAAGCTAAAAGAACGAATTTTCAAACTTAGGGTAGTTGCTACTAATTGCTTGCTCTAAATTCAAAAACTATTTTCTCACTCTTTTCAAATCAAATTCAAAAAGACTACGCTTATTTACAAGCTAAAGTTCTTATTCAAAATTTCTATTCATACACTGTTTTTCAAACAAATTCAAACAAACAAAAGTGAGCTAAGCAATTAAGAGCCCATGGATAACCATGGATGCAAAGGGTGCCTTACACCTTCCCTTTGTATAACTTACCCCCCGAACTCAAAATCTTTCAAAAGGTCTTTCCTGTTCTTTTAGCCTTTCCTAATTGGATAAAATAAAAGTCGGTGGCGACTCATGCTTAACCGCAACATTTCGATATAAAAGTCAGTTCACCGTATTACAGAACTGGCGACTCTGCTGGGGATGCTTTCGAATAAAAGAGGGGTTACCTTAAAGTTTAGGATCACTTTAATTGTTTGATTTGTTTGCTTTATATTTCAAAGGCTGTTTTGGGTATTTACTTGTGTGAAAGATCCTAACCCGGATCTGAGAACCTTAGGTAAATGGCGTGAGATCAAGGAGACTGCACAGCGTATACTGATGTGGTTGATCTGGTGGCCATCGTTAGTGTGACACATTTGTTTGTCCTGGTGTTCCTTGGGATCCGACCTGAGGAAATGCTTGGCTGCCGCGTGGTGTCATTAAGCACTAATTCACCCTTAGAACCTTAGTCGAACTTGACTTTGGCCTTTTAGAAAGTAGCGAGATGGCTGGCTTTGGTTCCGACTGAAGTTGGTTGATACTCGAAGCTACACTCATATGGACTGGACTTTCAGGACCTTTTCGGTTGGCGATTCGATTGCCGAACTGAGATAAGCGCCTTCGAGAAAGGTCAATGATATGAGCTCCCTAGAACCCGATCTTTATATAGGACAGGTTTGAACCAACTAAACTTCAGGGGGAGGGTACATACCTTTGGACCACGTGCAAGCCTAACCATAAGGCAAAACTGTGTGACTTGTGTGACTTGTTTAAGTTTGATACTAACCTTTGTTTCCTTGCAGGTTTTGTTAAAAGACTTATTTACCCTTACTATTTCACTATACCTAATGAATTGCATTCGCATAACATCATGACATCATGACATCATGACATCATAAGCATAACATAATTAACTAACCCTTTCAAGGATCTTAGGAATTTAGGGCGCGCAATTTCAGGTACTCTTATCAAGGAATGAATTCCTAATCAAGGGGCAAAAGGATTTACTTTCCTCTCGCCACATACCTTCCATTACAGAGACGTTGTATCTATCAAGGGGCGAGAGGATTTATTTTCCTCTAACCATGTACCTTCAAATTCAAAAGTCCCCGAATCAGAGGCTATGACCCACTGGATATGGTGAGCTTGATTCCCATAGAAGAACATCCAAAAATCAGAGTTCTTCAAAACGAAGAAGCGACCAAATCGTTTTTGACGTTGCTAACTAAATTTCCAGAGATCCTTGAAAATATTGCATCTGCATTCATAACATTGCATCACAGGTTTCCCCCACAGGTTTCTTACCTCCTCGCTGTTTATTTCAGCATCATGAATCTCGAGCAATCAGTCAAAGACCTTCAAGCTCAAAATGCCCAGTTTCAAGATCTGATCCTGAACTTATCCAAGGGGCAAGACGAGCTGAAAACCCTTCTGACTAAGAAGGAGAAAAAGACAAAGAAGCCCAAAGGAGTGATCAACCTGGGAAGAAGATTCAAGGGTCGTCCCAAAAAGGCTGCAGAAACTGTAATTCCTAAAAACGAGGAAGAGGAAGAGGAAGGAGATGATCTCAGTGTCAAGAACAATCAGGGAAGCCATGTAGGTTCTGATGGCCAGGAAGAAGAAGAAGATGAGTATCCTAAAGATGAGGATTATGCTGATGAGAAGTATAGACTACTAGAAGAGCGCCTGAGAAGCGTGGAAATTCAGAAGGTACCTGGGCTGGATTTTGAAGAACTAGGACTCGTTCCTGGGGTAGTTGTTCCTCCGAAATTCAAAACTCCTTCCTTTGCTAAGTATGATGGGGTCTCTTGTCCCAAGATGCACTTGAGGTCTTATGTAAGAAAGATTCAGCCCCACACTGCTGATAAGAGGCTCTGGATCCATTTCTTCCAAGAGAGTTTATCTAGAACTCAACTCGAATGGTACTATCAACTGGAAAGTACCAACATCCATACTTGGGAAGATTTGGTTGTTGCTTTCTACCAACAATACCAATACAATGCTGACCTCGCACCAACTCGCATGCAACTACAAAGCATGTCTATGGGACCCGAGGAAAGTTTCAAGGAGTATGCTAAAAAATGGAGAGATCTAGCTGGAAGAGTCAAACCCTCCTTGAATGACAAAGAATTGGTCGATATGTTCATGAATACACTGACTGGTCCTTTCTATAGCCATTTGCTGGGAAGTTCATCATCTGGATTCATTGAACTCATACTGATTGGGGAACGTGTCGAGAGTGGCATCCGAAGCGGAAAAATTCAGGTGGCTACATCTTCTGGTGCTATGAAAAAGACATACGATAGAAAGAACGAATCCAACACTGTTGGAGCAGTCCTGGTCTCTAGTCAGGAACCAACACAACAACCGCAAAAAGATCAGCGTAAACAACAAGGTAGCCAACGTACTTGGAAATCAAAACCCAAGAGGTCATTTACCCCACTACACATGCCATTGGCTCAAGCTTTGCAACACTTGCTCGATCGAAGTCTGATAACTCTACTGCCTCCATACTCGGCTCCTGCTAATCCCGTCCCTGGGTACAAGCATCATGCAAGATACGCTTACCATTCAAATAGTCCTGGTCACGATACAGAAGATTGTGGGCCATTGAAACATAAAATTCAAGACTTGATTGAAGAAGGGATCGTCGAATTTGGCCAACCAGAAGAGCCACACAAAGTCTAAAGGATGGCTACTTAGATTATTAATTTACTCACATTCTCAATTTCTTTCCTGTTTGTGTAAACATTCGTCTTATGTCAGACTCTATTTATTTTATCATAATCATTAATGCATTGCATACGTTTTTCTTGACTTATTTCTCTTCCTATTGCTATATTAAACTTTGTTTTTATTTGGTTTTCCGTATGATATTTAACTCTCGCTAAAGATGTAAGCCTTTTGAGGGAGGATGACGAAAATGATACCGCAACCTCATACAGTATGCTTTTGAACAGACTATGCTGACGATGTACAGGCATTGTTTCAATTCCTAAACAGTGAAGATATAAGGATGTTAATCCCTCGTCAACCCCTTCGAGCCTAAGGAGTAGAAGTTTTCTTTCTCATACAGATTAAAACCCTTCATCATAACCTGGGGCAGGGTAGTTACTCAGTTAACTCAATTATACCAGGTGCTTTACACAAGTGATGAACTTCCGTAATTCTCAAGTCAGGCAGTCAATATCCAAAAAAGAAAAAGAAAATTGTTAAGTCAAAACCTATGAATGAGACTTATCAAAAATCAAAACATCCCGCTGACTGTAATCTCAAAACAAACAGTTCAGGCAAAAGTTAGGGATAGTAAAGTCAAAAAGAGGGTACTACAAATCCTCGACAAAAGAAAAATTACAAAAAAGGATGACTGCCTTCTTAAATAAACTTTCGGTGCTTCAACCATCATCAAATGTCAACATTACGACTTCAAGACCTGCTAGAACTTAAATGCAAAGTTAACTGAGCATAGGATCGAAGAACATCACGAAGATTGGGATGGGTACAAATAAACTTTGAGCCTTTATCTTTTGTTTCTTAAACCGTGAACCAAGCCACGTTACAACCCTTGAAAGTCCTAACTGAAGCATGGTTAGTTCGAAAGCGTACTATTACCAAAGGTATCCTGACTCCTTAAAGTTTACCAAAAATCCTGAGTTGATATCATGTTTTTACAAATATCACTTTCTTACATATTTTGTTTTACTAAAATTGTTTCTAAACTCCAAGATAGACATATGCATTGCATTTTAATGAGTGTCATTATAAAATAATTTTGTCTATGTAATTTCAAATGTTTGGCATCAGGAAGAATTTGCATGGGGCATAATTAATGACTAATAGTCCTCCCGATAGATAAATTTGCAGAGACGTCTCGTATTCATGACTCGATCAGCTAAAAGCTTGTTTACACAAGGGGCACGACATAATCTTATCCCATCTACTATGGGTAAACTAGTCATGATTCATAGAACCTCTCAGAGGCACTAAAAAACCAGAGAAGTTAGTCCATCACTGGGGGCATGTCACATCAGTCACAAATCTCAAACAAATGCTATTTAGCTACTAGCATCAGATGATGTCAGTATCTGTCTCTTCTTTAAAGCTCTAATTCCAAATTCAAGTATCGAGCATCCCAAGCTATTGAACCCAGGGGCAGGTATACTCTCGCAAGTGGTTTTCAACAACAAGTACTCAAAGACAAGGGGCAATGAAAAATTGAAAATCTCGGGGAACCTTCCCCACATACCAGTTTTCAAAAATATATCCCCACATAGCACTTTAAGAAGTTATCTTCAAGCAATCAATTCCCAACAGAAACTTGGTTCCCCAACGGAATTTATACTTCCGACATTTCCAGTTTTCCGACACGATCTTCTTCTCTAGCATGGTTTATTCAAACTCGTTGTTTCCTTTAAAGTTACCGCTCAAAAGTCTGGTCAGATAAGTATACTCATCTCTCTTGTCCCCAGGATACATCAGGATCAGATCACTCAAGCCAATCCCATCCCCAAGCGGAAATCATAAATCCTCAGCTGGATATCATCGAACGAAAGACAGGAATTCCCTTGTCATTATCTCCAACAGCATACAGGGATTTATTTTCCCAACCAGCAGTTGCTATACAAAAGTTATCAATATGCTTCGACTATATAGTCCATCCCTGCATCATTCATAAATACATTCATAACATACATTACTCTCGTTTATTTCGAGAATCTCAATACATGCATCATGACATTGCATAAAACTAATCTTTCCTTTTCAGGTCATTTCATAATCAAAAGAATATTCTCACTCAAGTACGGTGCAAATACAATCGTATCGGCGATTCGATCTCAACACTCATTCAAGACAAATACAATTATGATACTTCCTTTCGGGTCTTTCTTTAAAGATAATTCAAAAACAATCAAAGAACCTCTCATCCTTTCTAGGAACCTGTTTAGGTAATCTTTTCTAAGATGTTTCTCATCCTTTCTAGGGACCTTTCTAGGTAATCTTTTCTAAGATGTTTCATATCCTTTCTAGGAGCCTTTCTAGGTAGTCTTATTTAAGACATATCATATCCTTTCTAGGAGCCTGTCTAGGTAGTCTTCTCTAAGACGTTTATCATCCTTTCTAGGAACCTTTCTAGGTAATCTTTTCTAAGATAATTCATATCCTTTCTAGGAACCTTTCTAGGTAATCTTTTCTAAGATAATTCATATCCTTTCTAGGAGCCTTTCTAGGTTAGTCTTGTTTAAGACATATCTCAAACCTGTTTAGGTAATCTTTCTTAAAGTATTTATCCAATCCTTTCTAAGACATCTACTGCCCTTTCAAGGAGTTTCTCAGTTAATCTTCTACAAGACGTTCTTCCCGAGCTTTGTTAAAAGCCTAATCTCCTTTAAATCAGTAATCATAGTCTACCTTAGGCCAGTGATCTACCCTTTTTAGGAACCTCTCCATGTAGTCATCTGTAAGACAGCAGTTCATGAATCTCCTTTAGATACAATCAATGCATATGATCCAGTCTGAAAAACATCTGCTTTAGACAAACAACTCTTCAAACATCTGATGGCATCTTCAAGCCCATCTCCGACAAGCGCCTTTCAATACTTCAAGCTCGAACATAGTCTAACATACGATTTATCCTGACTTTCATTCTTATCCAGATCATATGGCATCTTCAAGCCCATCTCCGACAAGCGCCTTTCAATACTTCAAGCTCGAACATAGTCTAACATACGATTTATCCTGACTTTCATTCTTATCCAGATCATATGGCATCTTTAAGCCCATTTCCTACAAAAAGTCCCTATCTCTGCAAGGGCAAATTCCTCGGGTATTCTAGTGTTCAATCCTCTTCTACCTTCAGACTCCGACAGGCACACATACCAGTCTACATCTTCTGATATAAGAAAATTGAACAGGGGCAGCTGTCATACCCCAAAATTTGCCCATCATATTTCAATATATTCTGACTCACATGATCTTAAGTCACTCAAGTCTATACAAGGATTGAGCACGCTTACATGTCTCCTAAGCAACAGGCCATAACTAGGGTTTTATTTCCCTCCAAGTAAAATAAACTTCTGATACTTCAAATGGACTTCATGACTTCTCATATGTCTCATAATACCCTCATGGCAAGTTTCAAGCTCTGATTCTTCAGATTGCTCAATCAATAGCTCAAATGATCAATAATCGACTAGCTGACCTAAAAGTCAAATCGTGGTCAAAGTACAGTCAAAACTTCTGATTTTTAGCAAAAATCAACATTTTAATGTTAGATCCATCATTTGATCAAAGTTTGATCATGATTCATCAAGGAAGACTCAGAAATCAACAATTCTAGAAGTTTCTAAATTAGGGTTTTTATGTGAAAGTCAACTGAACTTTGACCAGCCATAACTTTCACATGGAACATCAAAAATTTCCCATCCAAAGCTCATTTTGAAGGAAATTGAATTCTATACAACTTTGTCTCTCACATGCCAAGTTCAAAAATGCTTCATTTGAGAGATACGAGCTAAAACATTACAGGTCCTTCTAAAAGTCAACAAAAAGTCATCTTTTCGCAAAGAAGTATACACGAACATGGAAACTTCAATGAAGATGAAACCAAGAGGAATGTTTAAAGGACCCTTTGAGCTTTCCAAAATTCTCAAGAACACCTTCACAGGGTTATGATTTAGAGAGATACACACGGTTAAAGTTGGGTGATTTTGAGAAAGTGCACAAAAGGCAAAGTGGAGAATCTTGGATATTTGGACTAATGGGCCTAAGTTTTGGATTCCCAACACACATATGATCAATAAAAGAGCCTATAAAGTCATCCTCATATTTTTGGCATTTTTATTTCTATTTATTTGAATTTTTTTATTTAAATAGTAAATAAATCAAATAAAAACCAAAAATATTGAATTAAATCATGGGGCCTTATCTTGAACCATATAAAAATCCAAGAAACACTTTGAAGGCCATGAAATTTCATTGGGGCATGATCTTGATTTTATTTTTATTTATCTTTGATTTTTATTCAATTTAAATCAAAATAAAATAAAATAAATATCAATTTGGTGCAAGATTTAGTCTTTCCAATCAAATATTATTTTTGAAATCCAAACAAATCACATATATTTGATTAAAAGAAAGATTGAACAAATATAGCAATATTTCATGAGATTTTCAATCAAATTTTCTTATATTTTCCAAATCATCAATAACTTGATTTCTTTCCTAAGTAATTGACCTAATTCAAACCCTTATATATAGGTGAGACATTCAGAACAGAAGGGGGACGAAAATTGGTAGACCGATAAGGGTTTTCAAAGAAGCAAAATCTCAAAGAAAAGTGTGGATTTCGTGTGCTTTCTCCAAGCAATTTAAGAACCTCTAAGTCATTCAAACATCTTCACAAGGTGGTATAAGGTAAGGTTGATACATTAGAAACGTTTCATGCTGCCCATAATGCATGCTTCATGTTCAACATATTCATGGTAGTTTCTTTAAAATTCGTTTTCATGTATCACTATGTATAAATGTGTTTTGATGAGTTTTTTGAGTATATTACATGTGCTAAGGAAGATTAGGGCCTTCACTTTGAAGCTTTCACGTGTAGACTATGTGATGCCATGGTTAGGGTTCCATGGAGGAAAGCTCTCGGGTTCCACATTCCAGGATGTATTAGCGCAAACCGATTGCACCATTGGACTCGCAGCCATCCAATTAGTGGATCTGGGTGCTTCTAAGTTTTGTTTGGATCGTGTTTTCGTTTTTTTATAATTGCAGGTATTAGCTACGCTTTCCCATAGCTAAATCGAAGCAGAGATCCAAGCAAACTCGTAGCAAAATACCCGTAACTTTTTGGTGGAGAAGACGGTGACGTCAGCAACATGTGGAACGACTTGAGTGGCCGGTCCAAAAGCTCTCTCTCTCTCCGCGTGCGTATCCACGCTTGATTGGCTGGTCAAATAATCAAAGCTTCTCTCTCTCATTCCCATTGGTCCATAATAACGCAGGGGGCCCAGCTAACTTTCTCTTTTGACTTGTTCCATTATCTTATTTGTTTTGTATTTATTGTTATTAATATATTATATTAACAAGCAATATTTGCAGACCAATTGGCAAGAGAATTGGAAAGCATTCTTATGGTCCTGAGTTCGAACCTGACCCAGACCATATATTTTTAACAAATACTTGCGATGAGATCCCATGCCCACGCCTTCATGAAGCTACAGTACACCCTCACACACTTACCATTGGATCAACTGTTGGATGAGATCCAGTGCATCTGGATATGGAGGACCATCACAAACTCTCAAGACTCAACCACACTGGAACGAAGCTAAGTCTCTTTTTCTATATTTTATTATTTCTATTCATAATTCTTTTTAGCTATTTCTTTATTCTTTTTTTGTTTAGTTTATTTATTTATTACAAATAATAAATTTCTTTTATAACTACAAAAATTAGTTTGATATTATTTAATCGAAATTTCAATTTTTTTATATAACATTAAATATAGTTATTTATTTGGTTTTTCAAAATAAACTAAAATGTTTATGTTAGAGTTATAATTCAGGGTAACAATTTTAATCTTGCCTCAAACCCTGGTTTTGGCATGATAACTAATCATTGTCCCTTTTGGGTTTGCCTTGCCATTTTTGCCTAAATTATTACTGTTGGGATCATTCATACACTAAAATAAATTCACTTCTTTGCGCAAATTTTCAGGGTTATTTTCAAATCCTTCAGCCACGCGCCTCGCCCGACCAAAAGCTAAGTTTCTAACTCTCTCTCTATTGATTATCAGTTTAATTTTATTTTGCCTCATGGAATTAAATAGGGTTTGTTTCAATGAATTCCACGTACACTCACTCCCCTATTACTTTCATTTTAATTTTCAGAAAATCAATCAAGGGTGTGAGGGCGATCAAGGCATTCAAGAAGTGCATAGTAATTATTTATGTTTTTTTATTTTTTAATTCCCCCATCCCCGCAGGTGTTTATTGTAATAGCGTAGGGCTTTTATTTTCCTGCCTTTAATTTCCGTAATATTAACTGCGTGGTTAGTAAAGTAGGGAGTGACAAGATTAATTAACTGAACGATAGCTCACTTAAATCAAGATAGCATAACTGAATTTGAACCACGTGATTGATGCACATACGCACCTCTAGGGTAACGCCTCTTGTTGCCTGTTGCCTTCGATTTCGATCAAATAGTCAAGTCCCTTCGAATATAGGGATACCTTAGCTTGTTGCCTTCGATTCAAAATCACCACGTCCCTCGGAATAAAAGATCATAGTCCCTTCGAGTTGCCTACGATGAATATGATCTCGTCCCTCGATTAAATGGTGATAGTCCCTTCGATTGCTAAGGTATCCTTACTGTTGCTTAAGGACTATTATATCCTTCCCCAAGACTACCTGCCCTCTTCATGGTAGGGATAGTCTTGTGGCGAACGATTATCCATGATGACCCTTCAATGACCCGCACATCCAATTGAAAGACTTCCTGCCCTTCATGGTATGGATAGATCCTTTCGCCTGAAAAGCTAAAAGAACGAATTTTCAAACTTAGGGTAGTTGCTACTAATTGCTTGCTCTAAATTCAAAAACTATTTTCTCACTCTTTTCAAATCAAATTCAAAAAGACTACGCTTATTTACAAGCTAAAGTTCTTATTCAAAATTTCTATTCATACACTGTTTTTCAAACAAATTCAAACAAACAAAAGTGAGCTAAGTAATTAAGAGCCCATGGATAACCATGGATGCAAAGGGTGCCTTACACCTTCCCTTTGTATAACTTACCCCCCGAACTCAAAATCTTTCAAAAGGTCTTTCCTGTTCTTTTAGCCTTTCCTAATTGGATAAAATAAAAGTCGGTGGCGACTCATGCTTAACCGCAACATTTCGATATAAAAGTCAGTTCACCGTATTACAGAACTGGCGACTCTGCTGGGGATGCTTTCGAATAAAAGAGGGGTTACCTTAAAGTTTAGGATCACTTTAATTGTTTGATTTGTTTGCTTTATATTTCAAAGGCTGTTTTGGGTATTTACTTGTGTGAAAGATCCTAACCCGGATCTGAGAACCTTAGGTAAATGGCGTGAGATCAAGGAGACTGCACAGCGTATACTGATGTGGTTGATCTGGTGGCCATCGTTAGTGTGACACATTTGTTTGTCCTGGTGTTCCTTGGGATCCGACCTGAGGAAATGCTTGGCTGCCGCGTGGTGTCATTAAGCACTAATTCACCCTTAGAACCTTAGTCGAACTTGACTTTGGCCTTTTAGAAAGTAGCGAGATGGCTGGCTTTGGTTCCGACTGAAGTTGGTTGATACTCGAAGCTACACTCATATGGACTGGACTTTCAGGACCTTTTCGGTTGGCGATTCGATTGCCGAACTGAGATAAGCGCCTTCGAGAAAGGTCAATGATATGAGCTCCCTAGAACCCGATCTTTATATAGGACAGGTTTGAACCAACTAAACTTCAGGGGGAGGGTACATACCTTTGGACCACGTGCAAGCCTAACCATAAGGCAAAACTGTGTGACTTGTGTGACTTGTTTAAGTTTGATACTAACCTTTGTTTCCTTGCAGGTTTTGTTAAAAGACTTATTTACCCTTACTATTTCACTATACCTAATGAATTGCATTCGCATAACATCATGACATCATGACATCATGACATCATAAGCATAACATAATTAACTAACCCTTTCAAGGATCTTAGGAATTTAGGGCGCGCAATTTCAGGTACTCTTATCAAGGAATGAATTCCTAATCAAGGGGCAAAAGGATTTACTTTCCTCTCGCCACATACCTTCCATTACAGAGACGTTGTATCTATCAAGGGGCAAGAGGATTTATTTTCCTCTAACCATGTACCTTCAAATTCAAAAGTCCCCGAATCAGAGGCTATGACCCACTGGATATGGTGAGCTTGATTCCCATAGAAGAACATCCAAAAATCAGAGTTCTTCAAAACGAAGAAGCGACCAAATCGTTTTTGACGTTGCTAACTAAATTTCCAGAGATCCTTGAAAATATTGCATCTGCATTCATAACATTGCATCACAGGTTTCCCCCACAGGTTTCTTACCTCCTCGCTGTTTATTTCAGCATCATGAATCTCGAGCAATCAGTCAAAGACCTTCAAGCTCAAAATGCCCAGTTTCAAGATCTGATCCTGAACTTATCCAAGGGGCAAGACGAGCTGAAAACCCTTCTGACTAAGAAGGAGAAAAAGACAAAGAAGCCCAAAGGAGTGATCAACCTGGGAAGAAGATTCAAGGGTCGTCCCAAAAAGGCTGCAGAAACTGTAATTCCTAAAAACGAGGAAGAGGAAGAGGAAGGAGATGATCTCAGTGTCAAGAACAATCAGGGAAGCCATGTAGGTTCTGATGGCCAGGAAGAAGAAGAAGATGAGTATCCTAAAGATGAGGATTATGCTGATGAGAAGTATAGACTACTAGAAGAGCGCCTGAGAAGCGTGGAAATTCAGAAGGTACCTGGGCTGGATTTTGAAGAACTAGGACTCGTTCCTGGGGTAGTTGTTCCTCCGAAATTCAAAACTCCTTCCTTTGCTAAGTATGATGGGGTCTCTTGTCCCAAGATGCACTTGAGGTCTTATGTAAGAAAGATTCAGCCCCACACTGCTGATAAGAGGCTCTGGATCCATTTCTTCCAAGAGAGTTTATCTGGAACTCAACTCGAATGGTACTATCAACTGGAAAGTACCAACATCCATACTTGGGAAGATTTGGTTGTTGCTTTCTACCAACAATACCAATACAATGCTGACCTCGCACCAACTCGCATGCAACTACAAAGCATGTCTATGGGACCCGAGGAAAGTTTCAAGGAGTATGCTCAAAAATGGAGAGATCTAGCTGGAAGAGTCAAACCCTCCTTGAATGACAGAGAATTGGTCGATATGTTCATGAATACACTGACTGGTCCTTTCTATAGCCATTTGCTGGGAAGTTCATCATCTGGATTCATTGAACTCATACTGATTGGGGAACGTGTCGAGAGTGGCATCCGAAGCGGAAAAATTCAGGTGGCTACATCTTCTGGTGCTATGAAAAAGACATACGATAGAAAGAACGAATCCAACACTGTTGGAGCAGTCCTGGTCTCTAGTCAGGAACCAACACAACAACCGCAAAAAGATCAGCGTAAACAACAAGGTAGCCAACGTACTTGGAAATCAAAACCCAAGAGGTCATTTACCCCACTACACATGCCATTGGCTCAAGCTTTGCAACACTTGCTCGATTGAAGTCTGATAACTCTACTGCCTCCATACTCGGCTCCTGCTAATCCCGTCCCTGGGTACAAGCATCATGCAAGATGTGCTTACCATTCAAATAGTCCTGGTCACGATACAGAAGATTGTGGGCCATTGAAACATAAAATTCAAGACTTGATTGAAGAAGGGATCGTCGAATTTGGCCAACCAGAAGAGCCACACAAAGTCTAAAGGATGGCTACTTAGATTATTAATTTACTCACATTCTCAATTTCTTTCCTGTTTGTGTAAACATTCGTCTTATGTCAGACTCTATTTATTTTATCATAATCATTAATGCATTGCATACGTTTTTCTTGACTTATTTCTCTTCCTATTGCTATATTAAACTTTGTTTTTATTTGGTTTTCCGTATGATATTTAACTCTCGCTAAAGATGTAAGCCTTTTGAGGGAGGATGACGAAAATGATACCGCAACCTCATACAGTATGCTTTTGAACAGACTATGCTGACGATGTACAGGCATTGTTTCAATTCCTAAACAGTGAAGATATAAGGATGTTAATCCCTCGTCAACCCCTTCGAGCCTAAGGAGTAGAAGTTTTCTTTCTCATACAGATTAAAACCCTTCATCATAACCTGGGGCAGGGTAGTTACTCAGTTAACTCAATTATACCAGGTGCTTTACACAAGTGATGAACTTCCGTAATTCTCAAGTCAGACAGTCAATATCCAAAAAAGAAAAAGAAAATTGTTAAGTCAAAACCTATGAATGAGACTTATCAAAAATCAAAACATCCCGCTGACTGTAATCTCAAAACAAACAGTTCAGGCAAAAGTTAGGGATAGTAAAGTCAAAAAGAGGGTACTACAAATCCTCGACAAAAGAAAAATTACAAAAAAGGATGACTGCCTTCTTAAATAAACTTTCGGTGCTTCAACCATCATCAAATGTCAACATTACGACTTCAAGACCTGCTAGAACTTAAATGCAAAGTTAACTGAGCATAGGATCGAAGAACATCACGAAGATTGGGATGGGTACAAATAAACTTTGAGCCTTTATCTTTTGTTTCTTAAACCGTGAACCAAGCCACGTTACAACCCTTGAAAGTCCTAACTGAAGCATGGTTAGTTCGAAAGCGTACTATTACCAAAGGTATCCTGACTCCTTAAAGTTTACCAAAAATCCTGAGTTGATATCATGTTTTTACAAATATCACTTTCTTACATATTTTGTTTTACTAAAATTGTTTCTAAACTCCAAGATAGACATATGCATTGCATTTTAATGAGTGTCATTATAAAATAATTTTGTCTATGTAATTTCAAATGTTTGGCATCAGGAAGAATCTGCATGGGGCATAATTAATGACTAATAGTCCTCCCGATAGATAAATTTGCAGAGACGTCTCGTATGCATGACTCGATCAGCTAAAAGCTTGTTTACACAAGGGGCACGACATAATCTTATCCCATCTACTATGGGTAAACTAGTCATGATTCATAGAACCTCTCAGAGGCACTAAAAAACCAGAGAAGTTAGTCCATCACTGGGGGCATGTCACATCAGTCACAAATCTCAAACAAATGCTATTTAGCTACTAGCATCAGATGATGTCAGTATCTGTCTCTTCTTTAAAGCTCTAATTCCAAATTCAAGTATCGAGCATCCCAAGCTATTGAACCCAGGGGCAGGTATACTCTCGCAAGTGGTTTTCAACAACAAGTACTCAAAGACAAGGGGCAATGAAAAATTGAAAATCTCGGGGAACCTTCCCCACATACCAGTTTTCAAAAATATATCCCCACATAGCACTTTAAGAAGTTATCTTCAAGCAATCAATTCCCAACAGAAACTTGGTTCCCCAACGGAATTTATACTTCCGACATTTCCAGTTTTCCGACACGATCTTCTTCTCTAGCATGGTTTATTCAAACTCGTTGTTTCCTTTAAAGTTACCGCTCAAAAGTCTGGTCAGATAAGTATACTCATCTCTCTTGTCCCCAGGATACATCAGGATCAGATCACTCAAGCCAATCCCATCCCCAAGCGGAAATCATAAATCCTCAGCTGGATATCATCGAACGAAAGACAGGAATTCTCTTGTCATTATCTCCAACAGCATACAGGGATTTATTTTCCCAACCAGCAGTTGCTATACAAAAGTTATCAATATGCTTCGACTATATAGTCCATCCCTGCATCATTCATAAATACATTCATAACATACATTACTCTCGTTTATTTCGAGAATCTCAATACATGCATCATGACATTGCATAAAACTAATCTTTCCTTTTCAGGTCATTTCATAATCAAAAGAATATTCTCACTCAAGTACGGTGCAAATACAATCGTATCGGCGATTCGATCTCAACACTCATTCAAGACAAATACAATTCTGATACTTCCTTTCGGGTCTTTCTTTAAAGATAATTCAGAAACAATCAAAGAACCTCTCATCCTTTCTAGGAACCTGTTTAGGTAATCTTTTCTAAGATGTTTCTCATCCTTTCTAGGGACCTTTCTAGGTAATCTTTTCTAAGATGTTTCATATCCTTTCTAGGAGCCTTTCTAGGTAGTCTTGTTTAAGACATATCATATCCTTTCTAGGAGCCTCTCTAGGTAGTCTTCTCTAAGACGTTTATCATCCTTTCTAGGAACCTTTCTAGGTAATCTTTTCTAAGATAATTCATATCCTTTCTAGGAACCTTTCTAGGTAATCTTTTCTAAGATAATTCATATCCTTTCTAGGAGCCTTTCTAGGTTAGTCTTGTTTAAGACATATCTCAAACCTGTTTAGGTAATCTTTCTTAAAGTATTTATCCAATCCTTTCTAAGACATCTACTGCCCTTTCAAGGGGTTTCTTAGTTAATCTTCTACAAGACGTTCTTCCCGAGCTTTGTTAAAAGCCTAATCTCCTTTAAATCAGTAATCATAGTCTACCTTAGGCCAGTGATCTACCCTTTTTAGGAACCTCTCCATGTAGTCATCTGTAAGACAGCAGTTCATGAATCTCCTTTAGATACAATCAATGCATAAGATCCAGTCTGAAAAACATCTGCTTTAGACAAACAACTCTTCAAACATCTGATGGCATCTTCAAGCCCATCTCCGACAAGCGCCTTTCAATACTTCAAGCTCGAACATAGTCTAACATACGATTTATCCTGACTTTCATTCTTATCCAGATCATATGGCATCTTCAAGCCCATCTCCGACAAGCGCCTTTCAATACTTCAAGCTCGAACATAGTCTAACATACGATTTATCCTGACTTTCATTCTTATCCAGATCATATGGCATCTTTAAGCCCATTTCCTACAAAAAGTCCCTATCTCTGCAAGGGCAAATTCCTCGGGTATTCTAGTGTTCAATCCTCTTCTACCTTCAGACTCCGACAGGCACACATACCAGTCTACATCTTCTGATATAAGAAAATTGAACAGGGGCAGCTGTCATACCCCAAAATTTGCCCATCATATTTCAATATATTCTGACTCACATGATCTTAAGTCACTCCAGTCTATACAAGGATTGAGCACGCTTACATGTCTCCTAAGCAACAGGCCATAACTAGGGTTTTATTTCCCTCCAAGTAAAATAAACTTCTGATACTTCAAATGGACTTCATGACTTCTCATATGTCTCATAATACCCTCATGGCAAGTTTCAAGCTCTGATTCTTCAGATTGCTCAATCAATAGCTCAAATGATCAATAATCGACTAGCTGACCTAAAAGTCAAATTGTGGTCAAAGTACAGTCAAAACTTCTGATTTTTAGCAAAAATCAATATTTTAATGTTAGATCCATCATTTGATCAAAGTTTGATCATGATTCATCAAGGAAGACTCAGAAATCAACAATTCTAGAAGTTTCTAAATTAGGGTTTTTATGTGAAAGTCAACTGAACTTTGACCAGCCATAACTTTCACATGGAACATCAAAAATTTCCCATCCAAAGCTAATTTTGAAGGAAATTGAATTCTATACAACTTTGTCTCTCACATGCCAAGTTCAAAAATGCTTCATTTGAGAGATACGAGCTAAAACATTACAGGTCCTTCTAAAAGTCAACAAAAAGTCATCTTTTCGCAAAGAAGTATACACGAACATGGAAACTTCAATGAAGATGAAACCAAGAGGAATGTTTAAAGGACCCTTTGAGCTTTCCAAAATTCTCAAGAACACCTTCACAGGGTTATGATTTAGAGAGATACACACGGTTAAAGTTGGGTGATTTTGAGAAAGTGCACAAAAGGCAAAGTGGAGAATCTTGGATATTTGGACTAATGGGCCTAAGTTTTGGATTCCCAACACACATATGATCAATAAAAGAGCCTATAAAGTCATCCTCATATTTTTGGCATTTTTATTTCTATTTATTTGAATTTTTTATTTAAATAGTAAATAAATCAAATAAAAACCAAAAATATTGAATTAAATCATGGGGCCTTATCTTGAACCATATAAAAATCCAAGAAACACTTTGAAGGCCATGAAATTTCATTGGGGCATGATCTTGATTTTATTTTTATTTATCTTTGATTTTTATTCAATTTAAATCAAAATAAAATAAAATAAATATCAATTTGGTGCAAGATTTAGTCTTTCCAATCAAATATTATTTTTGAAATCCAAACAAATCACATATATTTGATTAAAAGAAAGATTGAACAAATATAGCAATATTTCATGAGATTTTCAATCAAATTTTCTTATATTTTCCAAATCATCAATAACTTGATTTCTTTCCTAAGTAATTGACCTAATTCAAACCCTTATATATAGGTGAGACATTCAGAACAGAAGGGGGACGAAAATTGGTAGACCGATAAGGGTTTTCAAAGAAGCAAAATCTCAAAGAAAAGTGTGGATTTCGTGTGCTTTCTCCAAGCAATTTAAGAACCTCTAAGTCATTCAAACATCTTCACAAGGTGGTATAAGGTAAGGTTGATACATTAGAAACGTTTCATGCTGCCCATAATGCATGCTTCATGTTCAACATATTCATGGTAGTTTCTTTAAAATTCGTTTTCATGTATCACTATGTATAAATGTGTTTTGATGAGTTTTTTGAGTATATTACATGTGCTAAGGAAGATTAGGGCCTTCACTTTGAAGCTTTCACGTGTAGACTATGTGATGCCATGGTTAGGGTTCCATGGAGGAAAGCTCTCGGGTTCCACATTCCAGGATGTATTAGCGCAAACCGATTGCACCATTGGACTCGCAGCCATCCAATTAGTGGATCTGGGTGCTTCTAAGTTTTGTTTGGATCGTGTTTTCGTTTTTTTATAATTGCAGGTATTAGCTACGCTTTCCCATAGCTAAATCGAAGCAGAGATCCAAGCAAACTCGTAGCAAAATACCCGTAACTTTTTGGTGGAGAAGACGGTGACGTCAGCAACATGTGGAACGACTTGAGTGGCCGGTCCAAAAGCTCTCTCTCTCTCCGCGTGTGTATCCACGCTTGATTGGCTGGTCAAATAATCAAAGCTTCTCTCTCTCATTCCCATTGGTCCATAATAACGCAGGGGGCCCAGCTAACTTTCTCTTTTGACTTGTTCCATTATCTTATTTGTTTTGTATTTATTGTTATTAATATATTATATTAACAAGCAATATTTGCAGACCAATTGGCAAGAGAATTGGAAAGCATTCTTATGGTCCTGAGTTCGAACCTGACCCAGACCATATATTTTTAACAAATACTTGCGATGAGATCCCATGCCCACGCCTTCATGAAGCTACAGTACACCCTCACACACTTACCATTGGATCAACTGTTGGATGAGATCCAGTGCATCTGGATATGGAGGACCATCACAAACTCTCAAGACTCAACCACACTGGAACGAAGCTAAGTCTCTTTTTCTATATTTTATTATTTCTATTCATAATTCTTTTTAGCTATTTCTTTATTCTTTTTTTGTTTAGTTTATTTATTTATTACAAATAATAAATTTCTTTTATAACTACAAAAATTAGTTTGATATTATTTAATCGAAATTTCGATTTTTTTATATAACATTAAATATAGTTATTTATTTGGTTTTTCAAAATAAACTAAAATGTTTATGTTAGAGTTATAATTCAGGGTAACAATTTTAATCTTGCCTCAAACCCTGGTTTTGGCATGATAACTAATCATTGTCCCTTTTGGGTTTGCCTTGCCATTTTTGCCTAAATTATTACTGTTGGGATCATTCATACACTAAAATAAATTCACTTCTTTGCGCAAATTTTCAGGGTTATTTTCAAATCCTTCAGCCACGCACCTCGCCCGACCAAAAGCTAAGTTTCTAACTCTCTCTCTATTGATTATCAGTTTAATTTTATTTTGCCTCATGGAATTAAATAGGGTTTGTTTCAATGAATTCCACGTACACTCACTCCCCTATTACTTTCATTTTAATTTTCAGAAAATCAATCAAGGGTGTGAGGGCGATCAAGGCATTCAAGAAGTGCATATTAATTATTTATGTTTTTTTATTTTTTAATTCCCCCATCCCCGCAGGTGTTTATTGTAATAGCGTAGGGCTTTTATTTTCCTGCCTTTAATTTCCGTAATATTAACTGCGTGGTTAGTAAAGTAGGGAGTGACAAGATTAATTAACTGAACGATAGCTCACTTAAATCAAGATAGCATAACTGAATTTGAACCACGTGATTGATGCACATACGCACCTCTAGGGTAACGCCTCTTGTTGCCTGTTGCCTTCGATTTCGATCAAATAGTCAAGTCCCTTCGAATATAGGGATACCTTAGCTTGTTGCCTTCGATTCAAAATCACCACGTCCCTCGGAATAAAAGATCATAGTCCCTTCGAGTTGCCTACCATGAATATGATCTCGTCCCTCGATTAAATGGTGATAGTCCCTTCGATTGCTAAGGTATCCTTACTGTTGCTTAATGACTATTATATCCTTCCCCAAGACTACCTGCCCCCTTCATGGTAGGGATAGTCTTGTGGCGAACGATTATCCACGATGACCCTTCAATGACCCGCACATCCAATTGAAAGACTTCCTGCCCTTCATGGTATGGATAGATCCTTTCGCCTGAAAAGCTAAAAGAACGAATTTTCAAACTTAGGGTAGTTGCTACTAATTGCTTGCTCTAAATTCAAAAACTATTTTCTCACTCTTTTCAAATCAAATTCAAAAAGACTACGCTTATTTACAAGCTAAAGTTCTTATTCAAAATTTCTATTCATACACTGTTTTTCAAACAAATTCAAACAAACAAAAGTGAGCTAAGCAATTAAGAGCCCATGGATAACCATGGATGCAAAGGGTGCCTTACACCTTCCCTTTGTATAACTTACCCCCCGAACTCAAAATCTTTCAAAAGGTTTTTCCTGTTCTTTTAGCCTTTCCTAATTGGATAAAATAAAAGTCGGTGGCGACTCATGCTTAACCGCAACATTTCGATATAAAAGTCAGTTCACCGTATTACAACATTACAGGCCATTTTCAAAGTCAACAAAAAGACACTTTTTTCAAAAGGACACACAAGGAGCATCAAAAATAATTTTGACATGAGACCAAAGACATTGGTTAGTGGACTCTTTGAGGTTTCCAAAAAGTGCAAGATCTCCTCCATATGACAAAAATTGAGGGATTTACACCTTGTTGAAGTTGGCTAAATTTTGGGAAAATGCATAAAACCAACATTGCTCAAAAATGTATTTTTTCCAAATGAGACCAAGTTTTCATAGTTCAAACATGTTTGCCATGATATAATGGGCCTACCACGACCAAGACAAAGCCCACACCATTTTTATTCATTTTTGGTTTAATTTTATCCATATAAGATTAAATTAAAAAGGAAAAATGGAAGGATAATGCATAGCTTTAATTTTAAGCTAAAGCCTCCATAATTGACTTAATTCTGCAGCAAGAAACAAGTACAGCAGGCCTATGGCAAGAGGTGTGGGAAAATCAAGCCATGGTTGCTTAAAATTCAAGCTTGATATATTAAAGAAATCAAGAATTCAACAAAGACATAAATGCTTCTTAGCTTATTTTCTAAGCACTCCAATGCTTATATAAGGGCTATCATACTTCAGTAATAGGAGAGGACGAATTTAGAAGCTCCCATAGGCATATATCACTCTTGTAACAACTTGTAAAAATTCAAAGAAACTTGAAATTCGAATTTTAAGTTTAAGTCATTTTCAATACAAACTAAGCATTCAAACATCATCTCTGAGCTTCATTGAACGTATCCAAATAAGTTTTAAGCATCAAAACCTCACAAATCGAGCCACACAAGCCACTGTTTGTTCAAACATAAACCAACTCGTATCTCATAATACATGCATGTTTAACAAGATGTAGACATATATTTGAGTTTAGTTTGATGTCCTGATCGTTTCTGGACATTTAATTAAGGTTTGGTTGAGTATTCACGAAGCTACCATTTTAGGGTTCATGATCTCAAAATTAGGGCTTTTTGAATTAGGCAAAATTACAGGTTCTAAGTGGTACCATTGAATTCGTATGGACTAGACGAATCGAACCATGACCTCGCGCCAAATTTCTTTTGTGTGTAACCCCTATTCGTTATTTTCCAGGTTTAAGGTTCTCCTATTACAGCGCTTTTCTTAAGAAAACGCTGTTAAATGTACTGGCGAGAGGTTGAAGACGAAGACGTGTCTCCTCCCTATTGGCCAGAACGCGCGCGCGTGTTTTTAAATTAATTTGTGATCCGGTGCTTTGCAGGTGTCACTTTTGCCATGTGTCTCAATATCTGAACCATCTGATTTCATTAACTCTCAATCAAACGCACCAAAACATGCATCCTTACCATGGACTTTATTTAATTGCCACATCTGATTACTGTCTTTATATTTTCTATTTTTATTTTAATTTCTTTATAAAATTAATTAAAAATAGTTTTAAAAATCCAAAAAATACACAAAAAATATTTTTAAGTTTCTAAAATAATATTTTATTTTCTGATATAAAAATATTTTATTTTTCTTCATAATTTAAATATTTTGTATAATTAATTAGATAATATGCATATATTTATCTTTTAATTATTTTCACCCAATCAAAAATCATAAATTTTTTTTTCTTTATATTAAATATTGTTTATATATTATAAACTAATTTTGTACATATTTTGAATAATTTTCTCTTCAAGTTTTAATTATTTGTGTAATTATTTTTATAATTATGTATTAATTAACTTAATAGATTTCAAATCAAATTTCAAAAAACCAAAAAAAATTAGTTTTGTTTTAAAATTAATTAAAAAGCATTTTGATCATATTTTGAACTTAATTTTTAGGTTTGAAATTTATTTTCATCTTTTTCCTCATTTTAATTTAATTAATCATGCATTAATTATAATTAAAATCAATCATAAAAAATCCAAAAACATTTCTTTATTTTCTTGCAATTTAAATTCCTAGATAAATGTATAGGTTGTCAAATTCATGTAAATAACGTAGTTTACATTTCCCGCACAATCGATGTAATAGCGTAGATTTATTTTCCGCATTTTACATTTCCGCATTTTAAATTCCAGCACATATAAACTGCGTACATGCCAAAGATAAAATTGAATCGTTAGATCACTAACTTCAAAGATAAAATACCTGAATCAAAACACAATCACATTTGCACCTCTTAAGGTAATCTCTTTCTCGTTCTTTTCAAAATCAAAGTCAAATTCTATTATTTCAAACGCAAAATCGAACTTTTGTTTATATCCGGTGAAAGGATAGATTTTTAAAGGAAATAGGATAAAGACCTTATAACTCAGGGTAGACCTCCTAATTTGCTTGCTCAAATCAAAACAAACAAATCTCTCATATATCATTGTTTTTCAAAATAAAACTTTCAAAAAGACAATACTTTGTATATATCCAAACAAGGATCATTACGAAGTTAACGCTCTTTTTTCCAAAGCATCTTTTGAAAGATAAAAACACTTTGTATACATCCGCACAAGGATCATTACAAATTCCATTTACAAAGGTATTTGAAACCACATACGAGCATTTAAAAGTAATTGAAAACAAGTGAGCTAAGCAAATTAAAGAGCCCATGGATAACCATGGATACAAAGGGTGCTAACACCTTCCCTTTGTATAACCTACCCCCTTACCCAGAATTTCTTAAAGGTCTTTTTTCTGTTTCTTTTATAAACCTTTCCTTAGTTGGATAAAATAAAAGGTCGGTGGCGACTCCCTGATTTTCAAATACGAAAGCAGAAACAAAAAAAAAAAGAGTCAGTTCACGTACCTCTCCGCGAGAGGTATGGCCAAAAACGGAGGTCCACACATGGTATAAAAGTCTCCCCGACAGATCATTACTTCTTGGAGGCAATTAGGGAGAATCTTCTCTCGACACTTCATAGCTTCTCGACATCACCCCAAGTCAAAAGCATAACTGGAAGCCGTTATACAGGGGAAAGATGAGTCCCTACGAAATGTTTTTTTACATAAATACTAATTACACCGCTTAAGTAAAAAATCATAAAAGAAAATAAATGATACATTTCTAATATTTAACATAATTTGTTAGGTGATAGATAATTATAAAATTTAGTTAATATTATACTCTACATTAAATCTTATGTTCAAACATAATACACGTTTCTTCAATAACTTTATGTGATGTGATCTATAAGATGAAAAAGGAAAAAAGACGTATAATGACATCACAAAAAATCGAGAAATCATTATACTTTTTCTACAATACTTACATATTTTTCAAATTGATACATTACACCCATATAATAACAAACTAAATAAAACTATATCAATAAAATAGAATTTTTATTGATGCATATATTAGAGTTAAAGACATTTATTTACTTATGTGGTTATATCACTATATGAACTATCATTTCATGAAACTTCCAAGTAAACAAAAATGATGCAACACAGGTTTATCATCTTCTCCTGATTCAAATCATTCAATAAAAATAATTAGATAGAAAGTTAAATTAGATCAAAAGTTAAAATAATAAACAAATAAAAATTGTGCCAATAAAAGAGAATTTAAATATTTATAATATAATAATTGAGTTGTCACAAAAACCAATGTCAAAGGATATAAGTTAAGTGAAACTAAAAAATTTCTTTATACAAAATTAAAGAGCACCACCAACGATTTGCTTGTAAAACATGATGATAATGCAATATCTCATATTTATATACACATCGATTATTGAAAGAACAGTAACAAATAATGACTAATCAAATTGTTTGTTAAAATTTATAATAAATAAGTGAATTATAATAATTCAATACTATGAATTAGAATATCAAAGAAAATGTAGTTCAAAGATTAAGAATATGAGTTGCCCAATATATTTATTTATCGTGTCAAAATCTTGTAGTAATAATCTGATATTTTATAATAAAAAAATAATAATGTAATAGCTTGACTTAAGTGTTTTTCTTCAATACATTATAAAATTGAAAATATTTTAATAAATACATTTTTTTTAACCAAAACAAATATATTAATTCAAAAATCAATACGAACCCATGCGATATAAAGATCCATCCAACAAACTCAACTAAGGGCTTAAATCATAAGATTTGCAATTTGCAATTTGCAATTTGCAATCTAACCTTCCTATTTTTTCAACCCATGTACACTATACAATCTATATTTTTCTCCACTATATTGTTCCTATTTGTATCAATATCAAATATAATAGAATTCCAATAAAGCCTGATGCCATGGATTACTTTAGTAACAACAAGCTTCAATATCAAAGCCCTCCGTCCCTTTCCTTTAGTTTTAGCAATGATCCACTTTATATCTTCATTCTAGGGCCCCAGGTTATGAGTAATGCCCAACCATTCCAAAATACCTTTCCAAACATTCCGAAAATTGGCACAGGAGAAAAAAATATGGTCAACATTTTCATCTACTAAACCGCACATATTGCATATGCTATCAGTTATCATTCCAAACCTTTTAAGTCTTTCCTTAGTTGAAAGATTTCCATGACATAAGAGCCACAAAGTAATTTTAGCTTTTGGCCTTGCCATATTGTGCAACATTAAGCTATTCCACTGCACTCTACCTCTAACATCAATTAAAACCTTGTACACTTGCTTCATTAAAAACTTTCTATTTATAAGCATTTGGCTCCAAAGGTTTTGAATAGGATCAACAAGTTTCTTTTGATTCACTATTTTCTTCATGACCCGTGTCCAATTTTGTCCAGCTTCAACATCCATAATAAATACATGTGTACTATAATAAATTATGAATTTAATTTTTAACAATAACAATATTAAATTATAAAATTAAATTTATTACATTTTAAAAATATTCAAGTAGATAATCGAAATTAATGAAATTTTATATTAAAAATTTAATAATCTAAAAAAAAAAAATTTTTAATATGATCTTCTACTAATAATCTAATAAGTTGTAATTAAAAATTATTTAATAGAATGACATATGTGGTTTTTCTCTATAAATTATAAAGTTCAATATGTTTTAATAAATGAAGTTCAATAGTAATCTTTTTATTATGTAACTTCCATGAAGTAAAGGTATTAAAGAGGTTTTGTATTAAATTTATATTTAGTATACTTTATATATTTTTAAATGAGAAAAAGGTTCATACACTGACAGTGTAAAATTATTTTACACTGTCAACCAATCACAACCTTGTATCAGAATAAATCACACTTTAAATTAAAAGCTCTTTTAATGACAAGGCACTTTGCTAGTTTTCTATTAGATGACAGTGTAAAATAAGTTTACACTGTCAGTGCATATAAATTAAACTCTTTTTAAATATAAATACGTAAAATAATTTTATTGGGATATATTTTTTAAAACCATTTAACTTATAATTTAAATTATATATATATTATTTAAATTTAAATTTAAATGTAAAAGAAAGAGATTTTAAAAATATTATAGTAGTTCATTGAAACCAAAGAAGTTTTACATTAATATTTTAATAGACTCACAAAATATAATTGTAAGTTTTAATAGATTGACATATGTGTTATTTTTCTACAATTTATAAAACTTGAAAACCTTTTAATAAATGTATTTATCCTATAATAAAGTAAGAATTGAATTTTTAAAATAAATAATAAACCATGACATTATATTTATTAAAAGTTAAAAAGTTATTTATAACTCATTTATTATGTAACATTCATAAAGTTAACAGTTTAGTAATCTTTTTTATCTTCTTTTTGTGTCAAATTAATTTTGGCTTAATTGCAACTTTAGTCCCCCTATTTATCTTTTTTTTCGATTTTGATCCCTTCATTTTAAAAATCACGATTTTAGTCCCTTTTTTAAGTTTTGTGTTGAATTTTAGTCCCCTCTCCAATTTGAGACTTATTTTTAACGACATGGCACTAGACTTGATGATGTGTCATTGACAAATTACTATTAACTTATTCCAGCTCATTTTTTAATTTATAATATTTCGTCTATATTAAAATTATTTCATTAGTTATTAATAATATAAATAGTCATTTAAATATTAATCAAATTAATTTTAAGTTATTAAAAATTGTAAACCACTAAATTTTCTTCTCCCAAAACGTGTTCTGCCTTCTCCCCAAAACGTGTTCTTACAAACCCTAACCGCCTTCTCCCCAAAACGTGAAAACATGTTCTTACAAAACCTCACAATAGAACCGCTTCCATGTGTGTTTCACCTTCAATTTCTGTTCTGGGTGTGTAATAGAAGAAGCTTTAGATCTGTGTTTGGAATTGGATTTGTGACACAAGGAGATTTAAATATGTGTTTCTGTTCTGGGTTTGTTCTGGGTTTGTAGATCTGTGTTTGTTAGTGGATTTTTGATACAAGGAGATTTAAATATGTGTTTCTGTTCTGGATTTGTGAGATATGTGTTGTAGATTTGATAAAAAAATTAAAGGAAAAGGAAAGTTGGATTTAGAATATATGGTTTAGTCTTTAAAATGCAACATTAAGAAACTGCAACTGGATGAAGAATCTGTGGAAAAATTCCTCTTCTTCTGCAGATCTCAGATGGACTCAATATCTGTAGAACACAATATAAACTTCAATTCTCCATCTTCTTCCTCCGCTATTGCATGTAAATCTTCTAATTTTTATTTTGTTTCCTCAATTCCTTTTCAAAGGTCATCTTCTTTCTTAAACCATTCTGCCAACAATTAAATCTAAAATCAATCAAAAGGTTTAGTCTGTGTTTGTTTCCGCGTTTGTATTACCGCTACCATGCGTTTGGATGCCTTTTTTGCCGTAAATTAGAGAAGCTGGAAATTGTAGCCACTATAGACGTGATTTTAGCGAAAAGTGGAAATTCTAACTTGTAGCCAAACAGATGCTTAATACTCCCAGAACATGCCAAAATAAATAATTTCAAAATTTGTAATGATATTAAATTAATTTTTTTTTGAAAATTTATAAAAAAACATTAACATATATAAATAAATAATTTAATGATAATAGATTAAGATTTTTGATAATTTATAAAATAAAAGTAATATATATAAATAAATAATTTAAAAATTTATTTAATGATATTAGATTAATATTTTTGAAAATTTATAAAAAAATTAATATATATATATATATATATATATATATATTGAAATTCAGAAAAATAATTAAATTATTCAAAAATGACTTGGCATTGACATGTCAGCAAATTGAATACCACATCATTAAAAATAAGTCCCAAATTGTAGAAGGGACTAAAATTCAACCCAAAACTTTAAAAAAAGACCAAAATCATGATTTTTAAAATGGAGGGATCAAAATCGAAAAAAAAAAGATAAATAGGGGGACTAAAGTTACAATTAAGCCATTAATTTTTAATATGTTACCCAGTTTTGATTCTTAATCCACTTTTAGTCAACTAAAAGACTAATGACTTTTGATATAATAGTATTATCTTTAACTTAACATTTTTAATACATTTACGGTCAAAAAAACATTTTAAATACATTTATGGTCAAAATTTATTTTTAATACATTTAGAAATTGTTATAAATATGTTCAAAACTCAAGTTATCTTTCATTATGAAGATGGATGCACCAAAAATTTCTGCTATCAAATTTGGAGTCTTGCTAGTTTTTGTTCTCATTGCATTAGGTCATAAATCATGCTTTAGTTCCTATATCTTCTAAATTTTAGCTGAATATATCAATTTTTTCAAATATTTCATTTATAACATTTTTTAAACAATACATTTAATTACTCCCATAATTTTATCTTCAAATATTTCATATGATCTTTGTTGATAATTATAATATTTTGATTTGTGTGTGGTAGATATGAGCAAAATATCAGATGCAGAAGGTGAGCTTTTTCCTCGCTGCAAGGATGACCAATTTTGTAAAGATCTTTTTCGAAATCCTAATATCAGATGTATTAATTTTAGGTGTGTAAAAAAGCCACCTCAATTAAATGACAACACTAACACATGAATACAATATCTAGACAATGTGATAATAAAAGATTGTTTTCAATGTAATAGCAATATACAGGATTGTTTTTCATTGTTCATTCCAACATTATGATATGCAATAAAATTTAAGCTTTTAAGTTTAATTAGCATTTTTACTATTTTTTTTATTTCATAGATTTTCTTTATTGATTTTCAAATATAATTTAGTTTAATAATAATAATAATAATAATAACAACGTCATTGTTATAAATTACATGAATATGGATGTCCATCAATGAAGAGATTTCATATTTTTTATTTATCATATATGTCCTATAAATATGACTCATAATGTATTTAAAATATACAATGGTAATGAAAACAATACAATATTCTTTCTCTCTTCTATTTATTCTATACTCTTATATTATATTGTTTCAATTAATTTCATAATATATTATATTGTTTCTATTAATTTCATAATACGTTATCAGCACGAAACTCTACTTGAAAAAAATTGAAGCCTTAACTATCAGAGAAAATATCATTTTTTTCGTTTCCATTACTTGTGTTGAATTTTAATACTATATCATATTGAACTATCAAATAATCTTTGAAGGATTACAAAATAATGTGTTTGTTATATAATTTCTGAAGAACATAACAAATATGTCTGAAGTATAGTAATGAATTTGTTATATAGTTTCTGAAAATTTTATCAAATATCTCTGAAGGATAATATTAAGTTTATTATATAGTTCCTAAAAAATTTATCAAACATCCCAAATGAGAGCAAAATGATAATTTATCATATAGCTTCAGAAAAATTCATCAAGCATCCTGGAAGGATAACAAAATTATTATTATTATTATTATATAGTTTCTGAATAACTTATCAAACATTCATGAATAATAGAAAAAACAATAATTTATTATATAATTCCGGATGGATAGTTATTTACTATATAAAGAATTTAACAAACATCCATGAAGGATAAGAAAATAATTATTTATTATATAGTTCTTAAAGAATTTATCAAGCATCCTTAAAGGATAGAAAAATAATAATTTATATAATTTCTGAAGAATTTATAAAACATCGTAGAGGATTACTCGAATATATATATATATATATATATATATATATATATATATATATATATATATATATATATATATATATATATATATATATATATATATATATATATATATATATATATATATATTACTTGAGGATTGATAAAAAATAACGAATTTGTCTTTATTGATTAGTTAAACAATCTCAAAAGGATTGCATCTATAATATTAAAGAATAATTGGTACATTTAATGTGAATAACTTAATATTGTCTCATAACGGAATGTTATAATTTTGTGACTAATTTTTTAAGATTGACAAATATTTATTTTATAATTAAATGTTATTAATTTATTATTGATTTGTGTTATTATAATTAATGTGTTTTATGTACTATATTTTTATTAGCAAGATTTAGAAACCATTGATTTAAATGTCAAAATTGTAATTAAATTGTATGCCATCAAAATTTTTTTGAATATATTTTATACAAATAATTCATTATTTACTATGACTTGAAACAAATTAGAAGAATATAATTATATGTATCTTATCTTAATTATATATAAATCCAAGGTTGTTATGATGACAACCCTAACCACATGTCACCTTGGTAGTATCTTTAAACAAAACTCAGTCACATGTCACATTGGTAGTAACTCTAAACAAAAATTCTAAATTTGACTTTTATTAATTTAATCTTATATTAAAGATGAATAACAATAATAAATATAATAATATAATATTCAGTCACAAATATTAATAATAATTATACAAATAATATATAATACATAATAATTAACTAATAATAATAAAAGAAAATAATTATAATATAATATCTAAATATATATAATAACAAATATAAATAAGTTTATACAGACTTTTTTCCACTATATTGTTCCTATTTGTATAAATATCATATATAACAGAATTCCAATAAAGCCAGATGCCTTGGATTACTTTAGTAACAACAAGCTTCAATATCGAAGCCCTCCATCCATTTCCTTTAGTTTTAGCAATGATCCATTTTATATCTTCATTCAAGGGCCCCGGGTTATGAGTAATGCCCAACCATTCCAAAATACTTTTCCAAACATTTTGATAATTGGCACAGGAGAAAAAAATATAGTCAACATTTTCATCTACTAAACCGCACATGTTGCATATGCTATCAGTTATCATTCCAAACCTTTTAAGTCTTTCCTTAGTTGAAAGATTTCCATGACATAAGAGCCAAAAAGTAATTTTAGCTTTTGCCTTGCCATATTGTGCAACATTAAGCTATTCCACTGTACTCTACCTCTATCATCAATTAAAACCTTGTACACTTGCTTCAATAAAAACTTTCTATTTATAAGCATTTGGCTCCAAAGGTTTTGAATAGGATCAACAAGTTTCTTTTGATTCACTATTTTCTTCATGACCCGTGTCCAATTTTGTCCAGCTTCAACATCCATAATAAATACATTTGTACTATAATAAATTATGAATTTAATTTTTAACAATAACAATATTAAATTATAAAATTAAATTTATTACATTTTAAAAATATTCAAGTAGATAATCGGAATTAATGAAATTTGATATTAAAAATTTAATAATCTAAAAAAAATAAATTTTTAATATGATCTTCTACTAATAATCTAATATATACTATACTTACGTTATATATATATATATATATATATATATATATATATATATATATATATATATATATATATATATATATATATATATATATATATATATAATAATAATAATAATACATATACTACACTTACGTTAAATATTTATGTTTTATATATAATAATAATATATTTACGTTAAATAATAATAATAATATATATACTAAACCAATACGGTAGCTATTTAAATAAATTAAAAATAAACTAAACTAATTATATTAATACATATTAATTAATTTAAAACTAGTTTAATTAATATAGTTAAATAAAAAATATTTTTATTTAATATAAAAAATATTTAAGTACATATAGTTTAATTAATATATATTAAATAAAAAATATTTAAATACATTTTTATTTAATAATTAAAATGTATGTTTTTATTTAATATTTAAATACATTTTATTTAATTTAATACGTTTTAATTGTATTTGTTTAATAAGTTTAAATATTAAATAAAAAATATTTAAATACATTTTTATTTAATAATTAAAATGTATGTTTTTATTTAATATTTAAATACATTTCATTGAATTTAATACGTTTTAATTGTATTTGTTTAATAAGTTTAAATATTAAATAAAAAATATTTAAATACATTTTTATTTAATAATTAAAACGTATGTTAGAAAATAAAAATTAATTAAATAAAAATAAATTAAATTAAATTAAACATAAACGTTAAATTAAATTAAATAAATATTAATTAGAAAATATAAACTAAATTAAATTAATATAATTAGTATATAATTAGTTGTATATAATTATTAACTAAATGCAAATAATAAGTTGGATACTATAACAATAATTAAATGTAAACACATATCAACTTGGAACATGCAGCTTAGTGGTCAAGCGCTCCACCTTATAGTGGAAGGGAGTGGGTTCAACTCCCACCTCCAACAAATTTTTAACATGTTAGAATCCTGAAATGTTAGGGAAATTCTTGCAACTTTTTTTTTGCAGGGGCGTTTTTCAAATGTCGCCTATATGGCAGGTGGGAAAATAGGTATTAACCCAATATAATAATATAATATTCAGTCACAAATATTAATAATAATTATACAAATAATATATAATACATAATAATTAACTAATAATAATAAAAGAAAATAATTATAATATAATATCTAAATATATATAATAACAAATATAAATAAGTTTATCCAGACTTTTTTCCACTATATTGTTCTTATTTGTATCAATATCATATATAATAGAATTTCAATAAAGCCAGATGCCTTGGATTACTTTAGTAACAACAAGCTTCAATATCGAAGCCCTCCATCCCTTTCCTTTAGTTTTAGCAATGATCCACTTTATATCTTCATTCCAGGGCCCCAGGTTATGAGTAATGCCCAACCATTCCAAAATACCTTTCCAAACATTCCGAAAATTGGCACAGGAGAAAAAAATATGGTCAACATTTTCATCTACTAAACCGCACATGTTGCATATGCTATCAGTTATCATTCCAACCTTTTAAGTCTTTCCTTAGTTGAAAGATTTCCATGACATAAGTGCCACAAAGTAATTTTAGCTTTTGGCCTTGCCATATTGTGCAACATTAAGCTATTCCACTGCACTCTACCTCTACCATCAATTAAAACCTTGTACACTTGCTTCATTAAAAACTTTCTATTTATAAGCATCTGGCTCCAAAGGTTTTGAATAGGATCAACAAGTTTCTTTTGATTCACTATTTTCTACATGACCCATGTCCAATTTTGTCCAGCTTTAACATCCATAATAAATACATTTGTACTATAATAAATTATGAATTTAATTTTTAACAATAACAATATTAAATTATAAAATTAAATTTATTACATTTTAAAAATATTCAAGTAGTAATAATGTAAAAAGAAACTTAATGAAATTTTATATTAAAAATTTAATAATCTAAAAAAAATAAATTTTTAATATGATCTTCTACTAATAATCTAATAAGTTGTAATTAAAAATTATTTAATAGAATGACATATGTGGTTTTTCTCTATAAGTTATAAAGTTCAATATGTTTTAATAAATGAAGTTCAATAGTAATCTTTTTATTATGTAACTTCCATGAAGTAAAGGTATTAAAGAGGTTTTGTATTAAATTTATATTTAGTATACTTTATATATTTTTAAATGAGAAAAAAGGTTCATACACTGACAGTGTAAAATTATTTTACACTGTCAACCAATCACAACCTTGTATCAGAATAAATCACACTTTAAATTAAAAGCTCTTTTAATGACAAGGCACTTTGCTAGTTTTCTATTGGATTACAGTGTAAAATAAGTTTACACTGTCAGTGCATATAAATTAAACTCTTTTTAAATATAAATACGTAAAATAATTTTATTGGGATATATTTTTTAAAACCATTTAACTTATAATTTAAATTTTATATATATTATTTAAATTTAAATTTAAATGTAAAAGAAAGAGATTTTAAAAATATTATAGTAGTTCATTGAAACCAAAGAAGTTTTACATTAATATTTTAATAGACTCACAAAATATAATTGTAAGTTTTAATAGATTGACATATGTGTTATTTTTCTACAAATTATAAAACTTGAAAACCTTTTAATAAATGTATTTATCCTATAATAAACTAAGAATTGAATTTTTAAAATAAATAATAAACCATGACATTATATTTATTAAAAGTTAAAAAGTTATTTATAACTCATTTATTATGTAACATTCATAAAGTTAACAGTTTAGTAATCTTTTTTATCTTCTTTTTGTGTCAAATTAATTTTTAATATGTTACCCAGTTTTGATTCTTAATCCACTTTTAGTCAACTAAAAGACTAATGACTTTTGATATAATAGTATTATCTTTAACTTAACATTTTTAATACATTTACGGTCAAAAAAACATTTTAAATACATTTATGGTCAAAATTTATTTTTAATACATTTAGAAATTGTTATAAATATGTTCAAAACTCAAGTTATCTTTCATTATGAAGATGGATGCACCAAAAATTTCTGCTATCAAATTTGGAGTCTTGCTAGTTTTTGTTCTCATTGCATTAGGTCATAAATCATGCTTTAGTTCCTATATCTTCTAAATTTTAGCTGAATATATCAATTTTTTCAAATATTTCATTTATAACATTTTTTAAACAATACATTTAATTACTCCCATAATTTTATCTTCAAATATTTCATATGATCTTTGTTGATAATTATAATATTTTGATTTGTGTGTGGTAGATATGAGCAAAATATCAGATGCAGAAGGTGAGCTTTTTCCTCGCTGCAAGGATGACCAATTTTGTAAAGATCTTTTTCGAAATCCTAATATCAGATGTATTAATTTTAGGTGTGTAAAAAAGCCACCTCAATTAAATGACAACACCAACACATGAATACAATATCTAGACAATGTGATAATAAAAGATTGTTTTTAATGTAATAGCAATATAAAGGATTGTTTTTCATTGTTCATTCCAACATTATGATATGCAATAAAATTTAATCTTTTAAGTTTAATTAGCATTTTTACTATTTTTTTTATTTCATAGATTTTCTTTATTGATTTTCAAATATAATTTAGTTTAATAATAATAATAATAATAACAACGTGATTGTTATAAATTACATGATTATGGATGTCCATCAATGAAGAGATTTCATATTTTTTATTTATCATATATGTCCTATAAATATGACTCATATTGTATTTAAAATATATAATGATAATGAAAACAATACAATATTCTTTCTCTCTTCTATTTATTCTCTACTCTTATATTATATTGTTTCAATTAATTTCATAATATATTATATTATTTCTATTAATTTCATAATACGTTATCAGCACGAAACTCTACTTGAAAAAAATAGAAGCCTTAACTATCAGAGAAAATATTATTTTATTCGTTTCCATTACTTGTGTTGAATTTTAATACTATATCATATTGAATTATCAAATAATCTTTGAAGGATTACAAAATAATGTGTTTGTTATATAATTTCTGAAGAACATAACAAATATGCCTGAAGTATAGTAATGAATTTGTTATATAGTTTCTGAAAATTTTATCAAATATCTCTGAGGATAATATTAAGTTTATTATATAGTTCCTAAAAAATTTATCAAACATCCCAAATGAGAGCAAAATGATAATTTATCATATAGTTTCAGAAAAATTCATCAAGCATCCCGGAAGGATAACAAAATAATAATTATTATTATTATATAGTTTCTGAATAACTTATCAAACATTCATGAATAATAGAAAAAACAATAATTTATTATATAATTCCGGAAGGATAATTATTTACTATATAAAGAATTTAACAAACATCCATGAAGGATAAGAAAATAATTATTTATTATATAGTTCTTAAAGCATTTATCAAGCATCCTTAAAGGATAGAAAAATAATAATTTATATAATTTCTGAAGAATTTATAAAACATCGTAGAGGATTACTCGAATATATATATATATATAGGGAGCGTATCCGGTGAGAACTAATATTTATGTGAGAAACGAGAACTATTAATATCAATCGTTGGATTTAATTAATGGTTAAGATTTAAAAATTTCATATGAAGATCACCTCACTGAATCTTATCTATTACACTCAATATTTAAACTTTCCATAAAAAAAGATTTTTACTTAAAATAATTCTACTTGATAAATTAATCATTATTAAAATAATTTTTATAAACATACTTAATATAATTAGGATATAAAAATAAAATATAATTTAAATTATTTAATATTTTTATTTGAAACTAAAATTATCTAAAACTATAAATATTTCTTTTTCAAGACTAAAAACATCATTCCAAAATAAAATATTGGAAAACAAAATTAATTTTAATTACTCATCTTACTAGTATTAAAATTATTTTTAAATAAAACATGCCATATAAATTTCTTTAAAAATCTTAACTCTAAAAACTTCATCACATAGCTCATTCCTTTAAATTATGTTTGGCATTTTATCTTAATAAAGTTTAACATTCTATCTCACATTTTCGAAAATTATAATTTCACAATTTGTTTTAAAATCAAACAAGACTCTCAATATTTCAAAAACAATTTATTCTTTGCAATAAATATTATGAAGTAAAAAACTATAATTTAAGAAGAGCTATGTGATTAGCGTAAGAATTTTTTTGTAAATTATATTATGATAATTAAATTGTTATTATAATATTGGGAGTCTTGTTTGGTTTTAAAAGTAAGTCTACAACAATTAATTTATCAAAATAAATTATAAAAAAAATTCTATAATATGCAATATATAATTTTTAAATATTTTTTAAAATTAAACTAGTTTTAAAGAGTTAATGTTTAAAAAAAAATTATTTGGGATACTAGTAAGATGAGTAAAAAATTTATGTTTTTGATTATTTTAAAAATAAATTTATTTTTCATAATGTTTCTTTTGGAATAATTTGAGGAATGAGCTATGTTATTAGTGTAAAAAAAATAAAGTAAATTTATTACATGATTAAATTGTTATTAAAATATTGAGAGTCTTGTTTGGTTTTAAAAGTAAGTCTACAATTAATTTATCAAAATAAATTATTAAAATATAATTTTATATTATGCAAGATACAACTTTAAAATATTTTTTTAATTAATTTTGTTTTAAGAGTTAGGATTTTAAAAGAAATTTATATGGCATAGTTTTATTTAAAAATAATTTTAATACTTGTAAGATGAGTAAACAATTTATGTTTATGATTGTTTTAAAATTAATTTTGTTTTTCAAAAATATATTTTGGAATTATGATTTTAGTCTTGAAAAATATTTATAGTTTTAGATAATTTTAGTTTCAAATAAAAATATTAAATAATTTAAATTATATTTTATTTTTATATCCTAATTATATTAAGTATGTTTATAAAAATTATTTTAATAATGATTAATTTATCAAGTAGAATTATTTTAAGTAAAAATCTTTTTTTATGGAAAGTTTAAATATTGAGTGTAATAGATAAGATTCAGTGAGGTGATCTTCATATGAAATTTTTAAATCTTAACCATTAATTAAATCCAACGATTGATATTAATAGTTCTCGTTTCTCACATAAATATTAGTTCTCACCGGATACGCTCCCATATATATATATATATATATATATATATATATATATATATATATATATATATATATATATATATATATATATATATATATATATATATATATATATATATATATATATATATTACTTGAGGATTGATAAAAAATAACGAATTTGTCTTTATTGATTAGTTAAACAATCTCAAAAGGATTGCATCAATAATATTAAAGAATAATTGGTAAATTTAATGTGAATAACTTAATATTGTCTCATAACGGAATGTTATAATTTTGTGACTAATTTTTTAAGATTGACAAATATTTATTTTATAATTAAATGTTATTAATTTATTATTGATTTGTGTTATTATAATTAATGTGTTTTATGTACTATATTTTTATTAGCAAGATTTAGAAACCATTGATTTAAATGTCAAAATTGTAATTAAATTGTATGCCATCGAATTTTTTTTTGAATATATTTTATACAAATAATTCATTATTTACTATGACTTGAAACAAATTAGAAGAATATAATATAATTATATGTATCTTATCTTATGTTAATATATATAAATCCAAGGTTGTCATGATGGCAACCCTAACCACATGTCACCTTGGTGGTATCTTTAAACAAAACTCAGCCACATGTCACATTGGTAGTAACTCTAAACAAAAATTCTAAATTTGACTTTTATTAATTTAATCTTATATTAAAGATGAATAACAATAATAAATATAATAATATAATATTCAGTCACAAATATTAATAATAATTATACAAATAATATATAATACATAATAATTAACTAATAATAATAAAAGAAAATAATTATAATATAATATCTAAATATATATATAATAACAAATATAAATAAGTTTATACAGACTTTTTTCCACTATATTGTTCCTATTTGTATCAATATCATATATAACAGAATTCCAATAAAGCCAGATGCCTTGGATTACTTTAGTAACAACAAGCTTCAATATCGAAGCCCTCCATCCATTTCCTTTAGTTTTAGCAATGATCCATTTTATATCTTCATTCCAGGGCCCCGGGTTATGAGTAATGTCCAACCATTCCAAAATACTTTTCCAAACATTCTGAAAATTGGCACAGGAGAAAAAAATATAGTCAACATTTTCATCTACTAAACCGCACATGTTGCATATGCTATCAGTTATCATTCCAAACTTTTTAAGTCTTTCCTTAGTTGAAAGATTTCCATGACATAAGAGCCAAAAAGTAATTTTAGCTTTTGGCCTTGCCATATTGTGCAACATTAAGCTATTCCACTGTACTCTACCTCTATCATCAATTAAAACCTTGTACACTTGCTTCAATAAAAACTTTCTATTTATAAGCATTTGGCTCCAAAGATTTTGAATTGGATCAACAAGTTTCTTTTGATTCACTATTTTCTTCATGACCCGTGTCCAATTTTGTCCAGCTTCAACATCCATAATAAATACATTTGTACTATAATAAATTATGAATTTAATTTTTAACAATAACAATATTAAATTATAAAATTAAATTTATTACATTTTAAAAATATTCAAGTAGATAATCGGAATTAATGAAATTTTATATTAAAAATTTAATAATCTAAAAAAAATAAATTTTTAATATGATCTTCTACTAATAATCTAATAAGTTGTAATTAAAAATTATTTAATAGAATGACATATGTGGGTTTTCTCTATAAATTATAAAGTTCAATATATTTTAATAAATGAAGTTCAATAATAATCTTTTTATTATGTAACTTCTATGAAGTAAAGGTATTTAGGAGGTTTTGAAATAAATTTATATTTAGTATACTTTATATATTTTTTTAATATAAATAAGTAAAATAATTTTATTAGGATATATTTTTTAAAGCCATTTGAACTATATTAAATTTAACATTTAACTTATAATTTAAATTTTAAATTTTATATATATTGTTTAATTTTAAATTTAAATGTAAAAGAAAGATATTTTTAAAAATATTCTAGTAGATCATTGAAACCCACGAAGTTTTACATTATATTTTAATAGACTCACAAAATATAATTGTAAGTTTTAATAGTCTGATATATGTGTTATTTGTCTACAAATTATAAAACTGAAAACCTTTTAATAAATGTATTTATCCTATAATAAACTAAAAATTGAATTTTTAAAATAAATAATAAACCATGATATTATATTTATTAAAATTTAAAAAGTTATTTATAACTCATTTATTATGTAACATTCATAAAGTTAATATATAGTTTAGTAAATTTTTTATTATGTAACTTCCATAAAACAATAGTATTGAAGAATACTAGAAATGAATTTATATTAAGTATATTTTTTATTTTTTAATATAAATAACAAAAATCTTTTATAAGGATAAATTTTTAAAACCGTTTTTAATTTAAAAAATAAGTAATTTATATTCAAATAAGTAAGTTATTTTTTAAAAAACTCACAAAAATAATTATAAATTTTAATAAAATTTTGTACTAATAATCTAATAAATTGTAATGATTTCTTTAATAGATTGACACATAGGATTTTTGTCTATAAATTATAAAAAAGATAACATTTTAATAAATGTATTTGCACGATAATAAACTAAGAATTGAATTTATTAAATTTTATAAGTTTCTTATACCTCATTTATTATGTAATGTTCATGAAGTTTATAGTTTAGTAATCTTTTAAATATGTAACTTTCGTGAAGTAAAGGTATTGAAGAGTACTAGAAATGAATTTATATTGTGTATATTTTTAAATATAAATAGTTAAAATATTTTTTATTGGGATATATTGTTTTAAATGGTTTGAAATAAATAAAATTTAATATATAATTTATAAGGACACTTTTATTTTATATATAAATAACTAAGTTATTATATAATGGTTAAAATTAATGAGTAATTAAATATGGAGAGAGAAAATAATATTCATTAACTTTAACCATTAGATCGAGAAGAATCAATGGTAATGATAGTAAGTCTTGATAACTTACTCTTGGAGTAAGAGTATCCCTTATATATATATATATATATATATATATATATATATATATATATATATATATATATATATATATATATATATATATATATATATATATATATATATATATATATATATACACACACACACACTTAGAGACCAAAAAAACTTAAAAATCGGTCACTAAATCACTTAGTGACTGATTTAGCAACCATTATTTTTCGGTTGAAAAAGTGCTAGTCGCTAAGCTTTTGCGACGAATTTAGTGACCGAATTTGTGACCATCGATTTAAGAGACCAATTTTATTGTTCAATTGGTCACTAAATCATTTAGCGACTGATTAAATCGACCGATTTTAATGTTTAATCGGTCACTAAATCATTTAGCGACTGATTTAGCGACCATTATTTTTCGATTGAAAAAGTGCTAGTCGCTAAGCTTTTGCGACGAATTTAGTGACCATCGATTTTAGAGACCGATTTTAATGTTCTTTCTCATAAAATAAAATAAAGGTTATGATACCTAAGAATTGAACTTGTGACCTCCGTATATTATTATGAGAGCTTGCCACTACACCACTTAACACCCATTATTATATTTTATATTTAAACATATATACATATAGTTTTATATAAATATATTAAATGTTAAAACAATAAAAAAAAATGAAACTTTTAGTAAATATTAAAAATTGAAAGAGAATTAAAATCTTTAAAAAAATGGAAAAGAAACAGTAACATAATAAAGATGATTAAAAGTAGAAAAATAAAATAAAAAATATTTGTGATCGAAATTTCGGTCTCTAATTTTTAAATATAATTTAAATTATATATAAAATATTTTTTCGTGACCGATTTAGTGACCTCTTAAAATTGGCTCATGAATATCAAATTTTGGTAGCTAATTCGGTCACTACAGTGACCGAAATTTCTGTCAAAAACTTTTGGTCTCTAAATTGGTGGCTAATTTATTTTAGTTACCTTTTAAAATTGACTCATGAATATCAAATTTTGGTGGCTAATTTGGTCAATACATTGATTGAAATTTTTCGGTCACTAAATCGGTCACTATAAGCCGAATTTTCTAATAGTGATATATATATATATATATATATATATATATATATATATATATATATATATATATAATCTTACCTTCTTTTTGTGTCAAATTAATTTTTAATCTATTACCCAGTATTGATTCTCAATCCACTTTTAATCGACTAAATGACTAAAAACATTGTTGTTGAACTCTAGTCAACATTACCTTTTTTTTCTTAGAGAGGGGTGATTTGTAATCAATTTTGATTCAAAATCACTTCTTCATATTGTTTTTTGTTTTTCTAGTAATTAAATAAGTATTTAATCGTTTTAATGCATCGTTGTTTGTTTTGATTTTTCATCTTTGCATGGTGAAATTTGATTTCTCATTTTTGTGTGGTGTATTTTGGTTTTTCATCTTTGTACGGTGCTCATTTGTTTCAAATTGAAAGATTAGTTTCGATTTAGTGCAGATCCAATCTACGACTTTGGTGCCATCAACGCTGCAGATCTAGAGACATGAATATTTTAGACATTTGAATTCAGTCATATTTGTAGGCTTATGCAATTTACCATTTTATACTATTAACATCGACGTTGTGAGTTTGTTCGCAAATTCATCCTTTTTGTTTTTGACAATTTTGAATTTGTATTACAATGAATATTATTTATTTTTAGAAAGAAACAAAAAAGACTAAATGACTTTTGATATAATAGTATTATCTTTAACTTAACATTTTTAATACATTTACGGTAAAAAAAACATTTTTAATACATTTGAAAATTGTTATAATTCCGTTTAAAAGTCAAGGTATCTTCCATTAGGGATATGGATGCACCAAAAATTTCTGCTATCAAATTTGGAGTCTTGCTAGTTTTTGTTTTCATTGCATCACGTCATAAATCATGTTTTAGTCCCCATATCTTCTAAATTTTAGCTGAATAAATCAATTTTTTCAAATATTACATTTGTAACATTTTATCTTCAAATATTTTATATGATCTTTGTTGATAATTATAATATTTTAATTTGTGTGTGATATGAGCAAAATATCATATGCAGAAGGTGAGATCTCTCCTCATTGCAGATGTATTAACTAACTTTGTGTGCACATGTCCAAGACATTCACCTCTATTAAATGACAACACCAACACCTGAATAAAATACCTGGACAATATGATAATAAAAGATTGTTTCTCAGTGTTCATTCCAACATTAATGTAGTTTAATTAGCAGTTTTACTAATTTTTTTAATTCATAGATTTTCTTTCTTGATTTTCACATTTAGTTTAGTTTTATTATATTGTTTGAAGGGTATGCATCACAATAAATTCCAATTTTATTTTTAAAATACTAAAATGTCATGGTAAATATAAGAGTTTTTATTGGTCGTATGTGTAAAATTATTTTACACGTGCACTATCTTTAAACTCGTAATAATAATAATAATAATAATAATAATAATAATAATAATAATAATAATAATAATAATAATAATAATAATAATAATAATAATAATAATAATAATAATAATAATAATAGGTACCTATTGTAATCACGGACTTTTAAAATTAAAAAAAATATTAATTAAGAATTAATAATTAAAAGCATATGTGTTAATAATCAAGCTAAACATGTAAAAATACTGAAAGAGAGTCAAGAAGAAAGATATGTTGCATAATTTCATTACTCATCATCATGTTTGCATACACGTGAATATGTTATATAGTAAGTTACTTGTAACTAACTTAAACATGTACTTAAGTAATTGATAATTTAATTAAAGATTAGTTAATTCAGTTATTTTATCAGTGAATTAGTTAGTTACATCAATTTTTGTTCATTATCCCCTCTTAATGTTTGTCGAGCATTCTTAGCTTGGCTTAAGGTTGCAGAATGAACCACTACAATAAATAGGATTAAATACATTTTTACTCCCTATAAATATGCGACACTGTATTTTTAGTCCCTATAAAATTTTTCTTTAATGAATGGTCTTTTTAAAAATTTTATGAATGCAATTTCAGTTCATGCTATTTTCTAAAATTTAAAAAACTGTTTAATTACCCTTTAATTTTTAAATTTTTGAATAATTTTTTTTATATATGTTTACAATACTGTAAAATATTTATTTACCAAATTTTAGAATTTTTTAAAACGAGAAGAATTCAATATGAATTTTTCAAATTTTGAAAAATAATGAAAGTAATCTCAACTTAGAAATTAAATTTTGAGTTTCTTTTTTTTCAGGAACTTTTTAAAACACTATGAACATGTCTGTAAAATAATCATTCTAAAATACACATTGGTTTGACAATAGGGACTAAAACTACAAACATAATATTTTTATAAGGACCATTCATTGAAGAAAATTTTTATAGGAACTAAAAATGCAGGGTCGCATATTTATAGGGACTAAAAACATATTTAACCCTAATAAATAACGCCTTTTATGACGAAACTTTCACATTAATCACAAAAGAACGAGGTAATAAGCCTAGGCGCGTCATGTTTTTATTTATTTTATAATAATAAAACTAATAACTTACCTCGATTTCTAATATATTCGAAGGGTAAAATTAATCAGGACACGCTTCGAATCACAACTTTTACAATTCATGTTTTATTTGATTATATTTGTAAACTAAAACAACTAACCCTTCGGTTTCTTGATATAACCAAGGGATCAAATTTGATATAATCGAGGGATCAAATATTCAGATTTCACTATAAAAGCAACATATTTTACCTTAATCTTTACTTATTTGTAGCTACCCCGAACTCACAAGCATCATTCTTTGGGATGGATCTATTGATATCCAATCGCCCATTTGATTTCCAGATGCTGCCCACTCTTAAACTTGATACACTATGAAAGCTCAGTCGTCTCCACACTATAGTGTGCATAAATTTTCACGAGCTACACGAACTTGGCAGCATACCCGATAACGGTTGAATTCCCTTGTTTCAGCTCAAGGAACTCCATCTCTTTCTTTCCACGGACATCCTCGGGAAAACACTTCCTCAGGAACTCTCTAATGAACACAACCCAAGTAATCACCTCACCAACAGTCTCCAATCTCTAACGAGTGTCACTCCATCAATCGTCAGCTTCTCCAGCCATCATATGAGTACCATACCGTACCTTATGCATTATAGAGCAATCCATCACTCGAAAAATCCTCTCGATCTCCCTAAGCCACTCATGTGCTCCATCTGGATCATACCGACCTTTGAAAGTAGGCGGATTCTCCCTCTAAAACATACTCAAGTTACGAGATTCGTCATTACCACCACCATTAGGCTGATTCTACACATTCTGCAAGGCAGCAGCAATCGCAATGTCGTTTCTCCCACCCATACTCTGTTCACACGAAAATTAGCATCAAGGTTAGAATAATTGTCGATAGTATTCAATTGTCACACAACAGACTCAATGACCTGGCCGGACGGACCGACCTGCTCTGATACCACTAATATAACACCCTTCTAACCCACATACAATACTCCCAATATATTCAAATAATTAGAAAATAGCGAATCACCAACAAGGTTATCACCTTCACAAAAACTTCACAATATAATGTCCCGCTCCGTAACACGGGTTCTCAAGTTATTTAAAACAATACTTCGTTAACATCACAAAAATAATACAACTTCTCACAGCGGAATTCATAGTTCAAAATCTCTTTATTAAAACCACTTCATACTTCATTGTTCATGAATCATGAATCAAAGCAATCAAATATCGTGAAATGTAACTCATCACAATCAAAATAAATGAAATAAAAGAACATAATAGTTCTAAAACAAATGATCCCAACCCCGATGTTACGTATCAGAGCAAGACACTCTTTATTCCAAATAAAACACTAAAGACTCCACAAAGCTATCCTCTAAATTTCAGCGGACTAATCCTAATTACCTGCACATTACCCACATGAAGGTAACATTTAAACTGAAAGGGTGAGTATTTCATAATTATTATAAAAGACATAAGGAATAAATATAGTAGTTGTATAACAAGTATCAACAATCACATATATACCGATACATGCGTATCCCCATGCTTCACATATTTACTCATGCTTGCACATCATCATCTACTCATCACATCATCATATAATTTAATCACAATCATTATCTAAATTCTCATTTACTCACAGATAGTCAAAACGCCACACAATCAAACATCATGTAATGTCCCAAACTATGCAATGCAACATCATTAGACTCATGCATGTGGTACTAAAAATTCACTGATGACTCAATCATTGTTCTCCAAAGATCCCCATCAATAGGATCGATTTCCGCTTGGAACCAGAGCACTTCACATTATTGCACCCAATCCACACGATGGTATTGAGGCTATCACAGGGCCAATTGTCATGCAAACACCACTGGACTAACGTCCTAACATATGCTATGAATGTATGATGCACAACATCATAATACTCAATGACCATGACTAGTCAAATTACATCACCATTCATTTACTCATCATGACCTATAATCATTTCAATTACGCCAACATCACAATCATCTCATTTAATACAACACATACTTCACATTCGTCACGTTATAAATCATCACAACAACAGATCCTAATCAAACATGCACATAGGGAAAGGCATACATCAAGTCATATAAACAAGGTTCATGTAATCTATGAGTAGCCCTATAACCCCATCCCAACATGTCAATAAAATTCCAGAAAATTGCTCAGAAATTAGCATAAAATATAAGCTTCCATAATCCAAAACCATTTTCAAAAATAATAATTTTCATCCCAGGCTATTGCGCTAAGCTGCCCCCTTCCCACGCTAAGCGCGCTGCATTCTATTTTGAACCACATTTTATAAACGGAATCGCACTAAGTGCGATTCACCATGCTAAGTGAGACCTACAATTTTTGCAGAAAACCCTGCGCAGCCTGCATCATACTAGTCTGAGTTTTTAACCCCAAAACATGTTTAAATCAGTATGTTCCTACGATTTAAGGTCTATTAACCTAGTTCTAACATATATTATCTCCTACAAACATCCAAATACAATCATTCACCAAAATCCCAAGAATCATCATCAAAACCCTAGACCTTCAAACCCGTGGAATGGTGGATTTGACTCTAGATCATGTTATTTCTCACCAATCCATCAATTATCAACATCTTATATCATATTAACAACACATCCCAAGCATCATTCATCATAGTTTCACCACAAACATCAATTCATCACAAAAATCCCAAACACAAACCCAATCTAAAATTATCTAAACCTTAGATTAATTGTAAGAATTACGATAACTCCCCTTACCTTATATTTATAGCTAGCTTGGATCCTCATTCCACGTTCTAGGGTTGGTTTTCCTTCTTCTTCTTCTGGCCCCTCTCTCTCTCTCTCTCTCTCTCTCTCTCTCTCTCTCTCTCTCTCTCTCTCTCTCTCTCTCTCTCTCTCTCTCTCTCTCTCCCAACATTCACGATTGGAAGGAATGATTATTTCCTTCTCTTTTTACCTTTTTACTTAGTTAACCTTAGGACCTCTAATATGATCTTCCTATTATGATGTCACTTATTCCACCCCCACTATCACCTTTATTTTATTTAATTAAATAATAATGCATAATTAGAAACTCTACTTAATTATATAACTAATTATTCTAACTATTATTATTAGATCTAATTATTATATAAATAATCCTCTTAATTCGTTCTAACCCAACAATTCATTCCAACACATCATATTTGTCAAAACATCACATAATCTCATCAATAAATCATAATAATTACCTTTTGAATCATATACCCACACCAATCATTAATTAAATCCAAATTATGGGATGTTACACCATTTATTGTACCTAAACCAAAATATTTTGTGCTTAACGCGGTTGGACCGGGCTGAGCGGGCTCACCCTTATTTCGCTACTGCCAAAGTTCATTTCTCGTAGCAAACTAGGCTAAGCGGGCTCACGCTTCAACTTGGGCTTATCCCACTTTATAGAACTTTGTTTCTCAAAACTTGCACAATTAAAGTTATGCATTTGGCTCTTATTGATTGACGCTTCAATCATGCATGAATACCTATAAAAAATGAGATAAAAATAATAAAATTGATACAATATTTACACAAATAAAATATTAAGCTAATATTTACACAAAAGTCGGGGTTTTATTTATTAATACTCAAAAACCGACTGATAAGTGCCACAAAATACTACTGAAAATAACAATATTTTGGCACTTATGAAGAGTATAGGTAAGACTTCCTCTAGGATGTTGAAACCAAGGTGACCAACTATTATTATAGATGAAAATACCATGAGTTATATGAATTTATGGACTTAGTGTTCTTTCCAAATTAAAATTCATCATGATGGAGGTATAACCTCAAAGTTCTGCATGTTCACCCGAGAAACCCACCAAGGAACCCTTAAGTAATTATAAATGTTTTGGATCGAGATGTAATCTTTTGAAGGCATCCTATTGGAAGACGACAACAGAGATAATGGGATTTATGAGCAATTATTGACATTCTAGCTGAACATTTTAACACTAAAGACCAAGGGACCAACTTTGCTAGGAAAGGTTCCAGTTATATCCCGATATGAAAATGTGATTTCGAGTGTGGGGATCAATTGAGGCTTTGGAAAGTGTATGTTTTTCTAAAGGAGTTAGACTAACCTCCTCTGATAGTTTTGAGCTTATGGCAAGTTGGTTTTCCTTCATTCCTTTCTTTTGGCTCATTTTCTCGGTTATGGATTTATGGTCCTACTTTTCCTAAAAAGGTGTGGTCTTGCCATAATTATGATGAGGTGTTATATTTCCTTTTTAAGTTGCTGGAAATCATTTGTGTGATGACAATTAACCTTATGATATTTACACCATTTATTGTAATTGTTCCTCATCACCTCCCACTTAGGGGGTTGGAGGTTTTGGGATGACCTTGGTATGGTACAATTTTTGCCATAGTTATTTTTTATTGGTGTTCAACGGTGTGTAATTATCTCCTGGACTTGTAATAGATTTAAAGGTACCCTTTTCTTAGATATATTATGGGAAATAGTTTTTATGTAGACCAAAGGATTCATATCCCTTGATATTTTGCTCCTTTGAGTCTTTAAATATCTTCTTGCCATTACTTTCAGCATCTTTGATGTAGTACAATAGAGATGAACTTACATGCGATAAGTAAATCAAATTCCTTTAGGTTTCTAATATGTGAATAAATAATTAATGACCTAACCCTTTAGACGGGTATATCTAACCCTGATCCTTCTTTGAAAGGTGCCAATTTTTTTCCTATAAATTTAGTCATGTAATACCTAACTTTAACTATCAAGGAGCATGTTGGATGACTAATCCCTTTAACATATGAGATGTGATATTAGTTAGTCAGTGAGACTTGGATTTGTTTGGTACCCCCAAGGTGGTCCCTGTTGATGTTTTTATTGGCTGATTGGCATTTTATGTTTGGCTGAAATATAATAGCAGCAAAATGTAATAGATTGTATGTCTTGCAAATATGAAAGAATAAAACAGGTACAAAATCAAGATGCTATATGGAATGTCATGACATCGCGCCTGCAAAACTGGAATGAAGATTCAGTCTGATACTTAACAGATACAGAATATTCTATGGAATATTATGTAATCTTATGTGGCGCAAATTTAAAGGCCAAAATAATCAATTCAGAATATTGAAGAATCAAATCAGAATATTGAAGATTCGGCAGCTTCTAATTTAGGATATAAATTAGGAAACTTGTGATTGAAGACCTTTCTTTTAGCAGAAGATATCTGGTGATTTGTAACAGCTAGTAGTGCTGCGATTGTAAGCCCAAGTCCAATTGGGAATAGGTTATAAATAGAAACATTTGTAACCTAGTTTTGAAAGAAAACCAAGTATTGAAAAGATGTAGCCATTAGGGTTTGTAAAGGTAGACCACCCAGGTTGTGGGATGGCTGCCATGTCCTTCTCGAAACCTGTAGGTAAGAGAAGTTATTGTTCTCACTCGAAACCTGTAGGTAAGAGTTGAGTATTATGTTCTTGACTGAAGCTATGAAGAAAAATCAAGTAAGCTTTTATTGTTAATTTTTTAATGGGTTAATGAACTTTTTCGTCCCTTTAAATATTTCAAATTTCGCTTTTAGTCCTCCAAAATTTTCCTTCAAGAAATCGTCCCTTCAAAATTGTTCTTCCGAACTATTGGTCCCTAAATTCAAATTTTGTAGCTAATCGGTGGCTAAAGTCGTAGCTAATCTCTAGCAAATTTGACGTTAAGGACCAATAGTTTAGACAAAAAATTTTGAAGGGACGATTTCTTAAAGGAAAATTTTGGAGGAACTAAAAACGAAATTTGTAATATTTAGAGGGACCAAAAAGTTCATTAACCCTTTTTTAAATAGCTGTTGTAGGGTTGTAACAGTTAGGTATCACTAACTGTTATAGGGTTAATTGTTTAAATAGATGTTGTAGGGTTGTAACACTTAGGTATCACTAGGGAGTGAGAAGATATTCTCTTGTCTTGGATGGAGTTCTAAGATAAAGGTTACATTGGGTAGTGACTAGGTAAACCAGAGGTTGTTTACATAAAATAGTACTACTGATAGTGAAATCTTCTTTCTGAATTGATAGCCCTCAGAGTAGGTAGTTAGACTGAACTGGGTTAACAATTCACTATGTTATTTATCTTCTGCAATGTATTATTTTTTCATCCGTGGATGTTATAACATCGTGTATAACATCAGGATCTAGTTTATCAGTGTGTCTTATCACAGAACCAATAAAGTTTACTATCTGGTTATGTTGACTGAACTAACATGGTCCCTATACTCATGGACTCATTCCTCTTAGGGGTATTTAAAAATTGGGGATCATTCTGTCCTAACTTTGCTAAGCTAATTACATATCAGATGTCTTGACATCGTGATTGACATCCTGAGTCTGTCATACCAGAATTTCAATTGGTATCAGAGCAGACATCTTGTCTGTTTCTGGATGAGATCCATGGGAGATACTTATGGGTTGTGCTGAAGGTAGAAGATTGTTTGAACAAGGAGTGTTCATATTGTATGGTCCCTTGAAGTGGAGGATGGACCAAAATGTGGAAGACCTAGACCAACCTGATCAGCATGCGAAAGGAAGATAATGATGCTTGGACAAAAGGATGTAATTCATAAACTTCATGCGGGAGTGAAGACTTTGGATTTTATTGTCCTATCATTATTCACAGAGAAGAGTATTATCAAAAGCTTCACGCAGGAGTGAAGACTCTGATAAGGTAACCTCTGTAATTAAGGTTTATGATCAGGATTTGATGTTTGGAGTAGGGTTTAGTCTGTTGCTTGGTGCAGAAGCAAGATTTTTATAGGATTGAGTTGCATTCAATTCTTGGATGTCATGCTTACAATTGGTTCATGGAGTAAGTATTGTTTAAGTTCTGTTGATATATGGCTATTTTCCGCTGCATAGCCTCTGGTGCATTCGCTTGGTGTTAGAAGAATTCTAGGGTTATTTATATTCAACAGAATATATGGCATAACGTTACAGCTATAATTAAAGTGTCAAAGATGCTTGAGTAATCTCTCAAGTCCACTCATAATGGCATGGTTTATTAGAGATGATTAATGTCAACTGATCGATGATATTCATAATCATCTACAAGTGTGAACCTTGAAGAGTTTCAAGGCTAAAGTGTTCCTAGAAGGAGAAACAGATGTCCTACTGGATGTTGGGACATTAATATTGGTATGCAGCTACCGGTTGATGAACAGATGATCTGGTGCTAAACTAGTGCAGTATGAGTACATTGGTTTGTAACCTACTCTTGGACTGGAAGAGGAGACATCTGATTATAAGTTGATCAGGACACGATCAACATATACTTCTACTCCAAATCTCTAATTATGGGAGTTTAGAAGTAAAAGCTTTGTGCTAAAGAAGACTCATGAAGGTATTCCTTTATGATCCTTTGTGATTAAATTAAGATGAGCTTATATCTGGTATCTTCTCATGATCAAAGGAACCAGATATGTGGATATTCATTCATAACCATAGAGTAGTTGTCTGAGCTGAATACTGTGTCTCAACCACAGTGAAATATGGTCACGAATGATGACTTCCCTTGTTGTTATCCATAAAGGGTAGTGTTATGTAGAATCAAGGAAGTCAGATGGCTCAGAAGAATCTGACTAAATTCAGTGTTATGTCATAACTGAGTCTGTTCTAGAAACCTAAATGAGGGAATCTCCTCTATAGGTACAAAATATGTCATCTATCATCTCAAAATCAGAATCATAGTTTGAAGAAAAGCTTATTGACATGTTGGCTATTCTATTCCTTGATATGTCTGGATGTTGCTGATAATTACACTCTATTGTTTCCACCACAAGTGCTATGAATTAGATGTTAGAGATGTTAATAAAAAACCATGAAGGATGACGTCATATCAGATGTTACAACATCATCTCTATATCTTTAGTGTTTTTATGGTTTTTGCCAAGAATAAGCAAGGAGGTGTTTAGTCAGAATATTCTAGTGTGAGTAGTGAATTCTAACTGACTAACTGATAATTACTTTGAAGGGAGACTTAGTACTTATTAGGTTTAGAACCTGGATGCAAGACTGAGAAGAAGAAACCAGTCAAGATGAACTAGTGTGAGTAGTAAATCTTACTGAGTAACTAATGAGTACCTTGACGGGAGACTTAGTACTTATTAGATGAAAATCCCTTTCCATTTGTGTATTCAAGCTCTAGTGTGAACTAAATGTTAATGTTCAATATTATCCCCACAAGTTTAGGAAGTATGGCAATGGTATCTAGTGAAGCATACTGATTCTGTTAAATATCTTGATGGGAGTTGGATATTTGCAATATCTTTATGAAGAGAAGAAGTGATGAAAAAAAGGGCTCTACATGAAATTACATCATCACTACTGTTGGAGACACCAGAGAGATAAGGTTCAGACTTATCTCCTGAAGATTGACTTATGGTTATATAATTATAGTTTCTTCTACTTTAAGTTGCAGATTGTGGCAATCTGAATCTTGTGTAGCAAGCAAACTGAAGATTCTAAATTTGGAAACTATGACAAATTCCAAATGAAGGGTGCTTCAAGGACGAACATCAAAGATGTCCTAAATTTTTATATCTCAGGGGGAGTAAAAGAGTATGGAGATCAGGAAGGACGATGTTATTATGCTTCTAATCAAATGGAAAGTCTCTCAAAAAATAATCTTTAAGCCAGAAGAACAATGACATGCCAGATGTCAGAACATAACTCAAAACATGTTTCATTCTTTGGATTATCATCTAAAAACATGTATTGATGGTGTGTATCACTTGTTCTGATATAGTGCGTGTTCCAACCATTGCACAAGTCCACCTGATGGAGTTCTTTTTTTTTCCAAATAACATCTCTTGATTAAAACATTTGTTAAAATCCTGGTATGTTGTTTAAGTTTCTCAGGTTTCTAGAGTATTTTTCGTTTCATTTTTTTTAGTCTCTCATGTTCTTCTTTCGGATATGAGTTAAGTCTAGAGTCTAGGTTATGTTTGTCAAATTGTGACAAGCATAGGGTATAAGGGTAGTGTTTAGACATTGTTAAGTCTGAGGTCATTCTTTACAGTTGTTTTGTAAAGATATTTGTTTAGAGTCTTGTTTCGAGTCATGGAAAAAAATTGTTTCTTGTGTTCTAAGTCATTCTATAGAGAATTGTTATCTCTATGGATAGTCGGAGTATTTGAGTTTTATTTTGGTCTGGTAAACTTATGTCTTGGGTGATGTCACAACATCACTTTGTGTTGTTATCATGGAAGAATGTCTAGGACTGTGCATGAGAAGTTTGAAGAAGCAACATTATTGTCTAAAGTGGCAGTTCTGACTAAATATGGATTAGAATGGGGAGATTCTGATATTGATGTTAGTAATATGTTCTGGCAATACATGATTACTCTCATAATGAAAACTTCACCAAGTGAGTGTGACTATGAAGACAAAAGTTTGGTGATCTGATCAACATAGCTGAAGATAAAGAGGATCCGTCTAGACAGAGTGTTAATCATTGTGTGACATTAAGAAACACCATATCAAGAGGGATTTCAAATTGTCTTGGCAGACCATGATTTGATATAAACATGGTAAGGTTATGCTTAACAAAGTACAAGAAGTAGCAGTTCTTTATGTTGAGATTGTGGCAACCTCTTTGTGCGTGCATCTAGTGTCAAGAAGTCACTAGTTGATCATTTCAGGTGGAGAAATGCTGGTAGACTAGAATTTTTTGCAGAAAGAGATATGGACCTTGTGGAATATACTGGTAGTATTAATCTGTACATCACAACTGTATTTTAATGTCAGACACAATATTACAACATCTAATTTCTGGTGTGAGTATCTAATGTAAAGGAGAAACATTGATAAAGTGAGTGTGTTCAGCAGGATAGTTGAACAGAGGGTGAGCTCTTGAATATATGAAGATGTGTCTTGTATTTTCCATTCATCATTATAAGTTTTTCCTTGAAGAAGCTTAGACTATCTCAGATAGGGGGAGTGACTTCTTAGTTCAAGACATATTCTTCAAGAAAATTATCTCGGTAAAAAATGCTCTAACATCATAGAGAAGGTATATTGATTCAGAAGAAGCACATGCATGCCCTTGTGATAAAGTTTGATATAACAAAGTGTAACATTACCGTCAGTTGTTTGTGAATGGTTGAATCTAACCATGTGCAACTAGAATCCGGAATTCTTTCTCTGGTCTGATGAGGTGGTTGTGTGTCAAATAGTCTCAAGGTGATCAGAACAACAGAGGCTTATGTCTATGACTAGTGAGTCAGTAGAGTGAGTGAGAGGTCTGTTACTTGGTCCATATGATGCTTTGTCAAAATCTATTGAAGAATCTTGAGCTATGTGCTTAAGGGGTGAAAAAGTGACAAGGTCTGACAGGATGTCATGACACATGTAAAGACATTGAATCTACTGAGTCAAACAAGGAAATTTGTCGTGAGCTTATCTCTTCACATCAGTGGCCGGTGTAAATTTCAATAAATGACTATGCATGTGTTGGTTTAAAGATGACTCCTATCAGAAAAACAGTCAAAAAATGCTTTGGAAAGAGTAATTGCTTTTGGAACTGTTTCCTAATAAACCGTTTGGCCGTTGAACAAGACCAAGACCATCGTTATTTCCTATGATCTCAAATGGATATAAATTGGTGTTTCCACAAATTGCAGGAATCAAATTCTCTCAAAATGTCCTTCGTGTGTGTCCAAATAAGTCATGTCTGGGTCTGGTACTGTGAAGGGTTCCTTTGCCAAAGATTGGCAAGTCAAAGAAAAACATGGGTTGGGGAAGATATTTGCTTCTGTCATGAGTTTTTTCTGAGTTCAACAAAAGTGTTCCATCATATACAGTTCTCTGTATAGGATCTCTTGTTGTTGTGTTTTGTGATCTGAGTTATGAACACAATTGTGATTTGTGTTCTGAGTTACAAGGATTTGGTTTCTAGTTGAAGACTGAGTAAGAGTTCTCCTATACCACCATTGGTCCTCAAAGACAAAGGTTGTCTCCCATCGTCTTCCTCATGTACACTAGTGTTGCATGAAGATGTTCCACTGCATATTATGACATCGGTTCTATCTTTGTCATATTATGGCTAAAAAGGGGGAAAGTTTCTAATTCTGCTACTGTCAAAAGAAACAAAGAAATTTGCAGGTAGACATTTGCAGGCAGAAGAGCCGTGAAGAACAGAAGAGCCCAATTCTAAGAATGTAAAAGATCTGTTCTTCTTTGTTGTCTTGAAAGTTGAAGCTCAAATATGTTTTGCTGCATATGTATCTTTTAATGTATGTATAGTTTTAGCCAAAATAAGCCAAAGGGGAAGATTGTTGATATTTTATTGGCTGATTGACATCTATATTTGGCTAAAATATAATAGTAGCAAAATGTAATAGATTGTATAAGTCTTGCAAATATGAAAGAATAAAATAGGTACAAAAGCAAGATGTTATATGGAATGTCATGACATCAACTCATGACATCGCGCCTGCAGAACTAGAATGAAGATTCAGTCTGATACTCAACAGATACAGAATATTCTATGGAATATTATGTAATCCTATGTGGCGAAAATTTAAAGGTCAAAAGAATCAAGTCAGAATATTGAAGAATCAAATCAGAATATTGAAGATTCAGCAGTTTCTAATTTAGGAGATAAATTAGGAAACTTGTGATTGAAGACCTTTCTTTTACCAGAAGATATCTGGTGATTTGTAACATCTAAAAGTGTTGTGATTGTTAGCCCAAGTCCAATTGGGAATAGGTTATAAATAGAAACCTTTGTAACCTAGGTTTGAAAGCAAACCAAGTATTGAAAAGATGTAGTCATTAGGGTTTGTAAAGGTAGACCACCCAGGTTGTGGGATGGCTGCCATGTCCTTCTCGAAACCTGTAGGTAAGAGAAGTTATTATTCTCACTCGAAGCCTGTAGGTAAGAGTTGAGTATGATGTTCTTGATTGAAGCTATGAAGCAAGATCAAGTAAGCTTTTATTGCTAATTGTTTAAATAGCTGTTGCAGGGTTGTAACAGTTAGGTATCACTAGGGAGTGAGTAGAGGTTCTCTTGTCTTGGATGGAGTTCTAAGATAAAGGTTGCATTGGATAGTGACTAGGTAAACCATAGGTTGTTTATCTGTAAACCAGAGATTGTTTACATAAAATAGTACTACTGATAGTGGAATCTTCTTCCTGGCTTGGTAGCCCCCAGAGTAGGTAGTTAGACCGAACTGGATTAACAATTCACTATGTTATTTATCTTCTGCAATGTATTATTTGTTCAGTCGTGGATGTTATAACATCGTGTATAACATCAGGATCTGGTTTATTAGTGTGTCCTATCACGGAACCAATAAAGTTTACTATTTGGTTATGCTGACTGAACTAACATGGTCCCAGTACTCATGGACTCCTTCCTCTTAGGGGTAATTAAAAATTGGGGATCATTCTGTCCTGCCTTAGCTAAGCTAATTACAAATCAGATATCTTGACTTCGTGATTGACATCCTAGTCTGTCATACCAGAATTTCAGTCCCAATAAATATGCGAATATACTTGGCGAGTCATTCTTGAACATATAGTAAAATATGGCGAGCTCACTCATATCTCTTGCACATGTTTTACCTCGCGGGTTATCCTTTTAGTCACTATGTTCTACTCATTAGATGAGTAGCTAATGGATCATAGCCATTGATGCTTAATGAGTTTGAGTTATAATATGATGGCTCACGTTCACAGAAACACAAGGCCGATAAAGACGAAATGGTTGTCCAAAGAGTATATATCCAAAAAAGAGATAAGAAATCCAATTTTGAGGATCGTTCTTTTTTTTTCTCTCTTTCTTTTGAACCTTCTTCAATGCAACAAAATTTGACTACTTTAGAAGAATTAAATAGAAAAATGTTATTTTAAATTTTTAATGTGTCTTTAGAGCATTAGAAGAAACACAGCTGAGATAGTGTCAAAAATGTCCTGTATTCTAGATCTAACCTCAAAAAGAAGAGTAATATGTAACAAAAGTTCCAAAAAATAGTTGCTGTTCTATTTGGTTTTAGTTACCATATTGTTTTTCAATTCATAAGTTCATCTCTTTTGATTGGTGCTATTTTGCTTTTTTAATTTTGATATTTTTTTGATCTATTCGAGTGTCGTCACACGGACGAACCCACCCGTCATACCCATTATCCGAGAGAACCACCAGCCGCTGAAAACCAATATATAAAACAGACAAAAGTGAGCTGAAATATTAAGTTTCAGCCCGAAACCGACGACTTTCAGCCCATAACCGCCAGAGCCGACCGTCCACCCCTGCAACTCATAATATAAGTTTCATTTATTTTTCAAGAGTTTCTCCTAGTTTGAACTTGAGAGCAAGTTCTTTAGATTTAGAATACTTATATCAGGGGTCTGAATTTGTTTCTCCAGCACCCTGCTATCTAGGGATCAAAATCCTAGCCATTGTTTAGCACAATTTAAGCATATTAATCACATTAACAGTTTATATAGGAGTTAAACAAAGTCAATAAATGAGATCAAATAAAAACATCAAATAGTCAACATTCCATGAAAAACTAATGCGAAAGTCGATATTATTATTACATCATCTGTGCAAAGAAAGGATCTACTGATCATTGCAAGCCTCACCAGAGAATAAAAGGTAACAGATGATGCTTAAATAGTTCAAACAAACTAGAGTTACAATCAGTAATTAGATGACCAGTTAGCAGCACTTCCAACTCTTGGCATGCCAGTTGCTTCTTTCTTAGAATCTGCATCCACCTTGAATGTTGAACCGCACACCTGACCAGAACTATCAATCCTTGGTATCGGCTTCAACTCGTTAAGTGGATGCTCGAAACTCCTCAAACCTCCCGATGTCGTAAAGAAGCATCCTAAACATAAACAAACACATATTGAAATTTGTTAATAACTCTGTTCAAACACTTGGTTGCTTTGAGGTACATCTAGTTGAACACAATGTAGTCAAGATCGAGTGCTGGATCATAAGATCATAAGATCTTACGTGCCAAGGATGCTTGAGTGCACTACGATCAAAGAAAGATCGTTTTTGTCATCGGTGTGGTGTGGTCAAGATCGAGCTTTTAGAAGTAAGATCGTAAAAAAAAGTGTTGGGCCTGAATTAAAATTTTTATGTTGTTGTGAATGTGTGTATAAATATACATAAGAGATTACCATTTTTCTCTTCGGTAGGATCTAAGGTGCTATACTAACAATCCAAATTTTACGATCTTTCACAAGCCGATCAATCCAACTTAAGATCTCGTGCTTGACTACATTGTTGAACACATTTAATTTTTTAGTTTAGAAGCGGATTAAATCATGCTATTACCTTTAGGGAACGGGGCATAAGATTTGCCACAGCTCTTGCGAACAATCTCGATTTCATCTGAAAGAACTAGATTTTCATCAGCATCAATTCCCCAGAAGAAAGGAACACTCCCATCAGCATCCTGAAAAGAACCGCGATGGCATGTCATGTAAGAGCAAAAAAATCATTGCAAAATATGACATTGAAGACAAATATAAATCCTAGGATTACTCACAGAAGCAACAAACACAGTTTGCGAACTGCTGTCAAACAGGATGAATGCAAATTTGCCTTGGAAATCTCTGACAACTTGATCAGCGGGATAGGGACCCCGATCCCTTAAGGTCCTATAAGCCTCTATGACAATGGTCACCTCATTTGCTGATTTGTTCAATCCATATTGTTGTTTAAGATTCGCAACATTATCGATGTGGCCTTGAAACAAACAGAAGATGTCATCCACAACTGCAAACAGCCTGCAAACACAGGAAGCAGTAGAAAAAGATGAAAGCCATGGTATAAAGACTAACAAATGATTCTGGAGAAAGCTACAAATATAAAGACAATTCACAAAAGACAAACAATATATAATTGTTAAGATCTAAGAATAAACCATAAAAGAGAAACATTATTGTATTGTAACATACACAAAAAACAACCTTAAAGGAGAACCTATAAGGATTCATACACATATGTTAGATATTTCTTCTGCTTTACCTTAAGCCTTAAAGTCATCAAAAAAACCTGGACAACTCAAGACAAAACAGAAAAACATATATACATAGTACAAAGACAACAATTCAGTGATCACCAAATGTTGAATGGACCAAAAGGGTAGAAAAAAAAACACTAGGGTATATAACATACAAAACCAAAAAAGGTTCAAACTTTGATCTCATCAAAGAGACCCAGATCAAAAAAAATTAAGATCACAATCTAACAATGATCAATTAAACATAAACATGAAAAAGGTGAGAAATTGATACCTTGGAAGTAATGGGTTGTTTTTGTGAAGAGAATAGGCTAAGAAAGCGGAAGCAAGGTTAAGGTTAACAGAAGAAGGGTGAAGAGATGCGAAATGTTGACTCAAAAAACCATCTTTGAGTGATGAAACTGAGTTCGATTCAGGACTCTGTAAACCCTCGGGACTCTTGGCCACAGATTTGTTGAAAACCGCTAACATTTTTAGTTTTCTTTTTGTGAATCAAAAATGGATTCTTACAGAAGAGAAGAGAGGTTTTGGTTTTTGTAGTTATTTTTTTTCAAACGGTAAAAAAGATTTATTGGAGGTTGAAACTGCCTATACTACAGAGTAGTAGTAAGAATATTTCTGTGAATAATATTATAATAATAATAATAATAATAATATGATAATGATGATGATGATGAGTAGATGATGAGGATTGATTGAATGGATTTATCTTTGTTGTGACGAGGTGGATCACGGGAGTTGATTAATGAATCCACTAACCCATTTCCTTCCATTTCGGTCAAATTTGTCGGATAGGCTTAGATTACGATAAGATAAAAATAAAAATTGGTCAGTTATTTAATGAAATTTTAACATCAAAATTAGTCTACATTAAGACTAACGCGATTGTAAATTAATTTCTATTTATTTTTTATTTTATTTTATTTATGTTAAGATTTATTTAATTTTAATAAATATTTGTTGATATTAGAGTTTGAGTTAAAAGGTAGTGTTGATAGTGTAAAATAGTTTTACACTGTCATCTAATAGGAAGTCATGAATGTGCCATGTCATTAAAGTTTTTTTAAAATAAAAGAATGTTTTAATTGGATGCATGGTGGTGATTGGTTGACAGTGTAAAAATATTTTACACTATCAGTGCATGACCCATTTTCTCTTAGAGTTTTTATTTTAGAAAGTTTTTATCTTTATTTTTTATTATAAATTAATTTTAACAAACTCTATATTTTTATACTTGAATATTAATATCTTTGTTTTTTTATTATACTCCTAATCATATTAAATTATAATTCTATAATTTCTCTTACAGGGCTTTCTCCTTCTCTTTGTGACCCCTCGTTTGCTTCTCTCTGCAACCCATCAATCGACAATATTGTGACATCATTGGTTTCTTCAATGGAGAATTCCACATAGTCGAATTTTGACATCATCCACCTAAAACTTTTCTCAATTTTTACATTTTGATCCATATTCTCACCTTTTGTTTTCATAAGATTAATTGCAAAAGTTTGGGAAAAGTAATCATACACACAATCACCTTCCTTCATTCTAAGAATCTCAATTTCATTGGGAAGACCTAGCAAATTAAATATGCTCTTTGACCTTTGTAGAGCTCTATTATTTCTTGTGCAAGAACTCTCGAGTATTTTTATTATGTTTATCGAACATAAATTGTTTTCAAGCGTGTCATCAATTATTGTCAAAGAGAAAAAATGTTGTAGTGTAAAAAGAGACATTCTTGACCTTCAAATCTTTGAGCATGCTATCATCAACCAACATGTAATGCTCCAACGTTGCACCAGACAAAGCAATTGTGATTCCATGTTCGATTAGATCCAATACTTCTTGGAATAAAACAAGTTTTCCATCAACTTGGCTCAATGATTATAGTGACCATTAAAATTGGAGATGACAGATTGCACAAAGTTACCAATTTCATCCATAAATATAAGATGAATCTTGGACAAACCATTAACAAACTTAAGCACCATATCAAACTTAACCAGCAGAAAGAGAAAGAAAAAAAACAGCCTCTATGTTTAATCATGCCCTGTGTGGGCCTCTTATACCAATTGCAATGTACATTTATAAAAGAAAACACATATGTTCATGTACATGTAAAATGTATAGATATGGCTATTGTGTCATTACTTGACTTACAAGTCAAACAAAATGTCAAAACTCAAAAGCATAAACTTCCCATCTTTCTAAATTTCATACATAATGATCAAATTTGATCTCAACAGGCAGACTCACCTTCTTGTCTCTTATAGCCAACAAGTCTCCATTATCATCATTCAAGTAAGCTTTCAAGAATGCAACCATAACTCCTCCAACAAACATCCTCATAGGCTTCCTAGATTCTCCATTCTTACACAAACAATAACTAGCTTTCCCTCTAACTCCTTTAGTATCATCATCCAACATATCAACATGACCATAATCCTTAGCCACAAAATACCAACAAGGTTTGTCACATTCACTAAAAAAATTCTCATGATTGACACCTTTAGGTGCACAAGGAGGGAACAAAGGGTTCCTTTTTACATCACCTAAACCCGAACCTATAACCAATGTTGCCATATCGAAATCGAATGAATGAGGAACATAAGTGAGAACTGGTGGTGATGTTTGCTTTCCCATATCCATTCCATCAACTGGATCAACTCCTATTATGGCTGAAAATTTTAGATCAGTTATGATGTTTAGTTTTCTTAGAGCAATAGCAAATGATGTCTTGCCGCCGCGACTATGGCCCCCGAGGGCTAACTTGTGAAAATTTGGCTCTATGTTTGGTGGAAGAATCTTGCAAAGTCCTTCTGATAGCCAATTTGTTATTGCAGCTACTGAATATATCTCATCACTTATATCAGGTCCAGCCACTGTATACAACTGAGAGTGCAAAAAATATTTTTTTTTAAATTACTAGTTTTGAAACTATAACAAAAGGTTGCAATGGGAACTAACCTGAGGAGCAATGACAATGAAGCCATGAGAAGCTACATGTTGAATAAGCTGAGAATAAAATGAGTTTGAAAGAACATATCCATGAAGAAAAAGTAGAATTGGGAATTTTCCACCTTCAATAGGAGTTGCAATCAAAAGAGATTTTGGTGGTGGAGCTGATTAACATGTATACAAAAAATTAGTACACATGAACTAGGAGAAAAAATTTATAAAAAAAACATAAAATTAAACTATAATTAAACTAGATTTTATAATAGAAGAGTTAATTAAAATTGTACCATGTTGTTTATATGAACAAGAATCAACAGTTTGTAGCTGAGTGGTGTATTTGCCAGTCTCAAAGACATTAGTAACAGATGAACACATTACTGATGATAATAGTGGAGCTAAGTGTTGTTACTTTTAGTGAAGAATGTGATGATGATGATGATGATAAGATAAATATGTGGTGTGGCTTTTATATAGTCTGGTTTTTAATTGGATATTTTGGTTAAAAGATGTTTGTGATATTAAGGAAATGTTTTTTTTGTTGGACTTTATATAGTAAGTAATTAAAGGGCCCATTAAGATTTTGGAGGGCTTGAATGAATGAGTAAGCTGAACATACAAATGTAACCCGATTAGTCTATCTATATATTCTTTACTAAGAACTTATGTTATTTCATGGTATTAGCAATTATAATACATTTATTCCCAACTAATACCTCTTCTGTCATTTATTTATAAATTGTTTTATTTGTATTAACGTGCATGAATGTGGCTAAAAATTAGGATGATTTCTTGCAATTTTCAAGTTGCAAAATGTGCGATGCTGGTCTCATTATAAGTATTTTTTTTTATATAATATTTTCATACCTCAAATTATGAGATTAATAGTTATACACGATGGTTGTAAAAAAGAGTTACATGTATTTTGTAGTGGAATAAGAGATAGATAAGTGTTCAAGATAACCATCGCGAAAAACTTTTGATATGGTGATTATAGTTTTTTCGATCAATTAATAGTTATTTATAAAAAGTTATAGCAATTCAATGTTCTATTCAGGTCAGTATTTAAATGAGGTGGAGTTTTGCAAGTTTGTGTAAAAAAATATTTGAACGTAACTCGAGGTCACTTTTATATAAAGGAGACAATTAGGACTTTTAGTGATAAGTTGGCTGCTATAATTTCCGCTATCTTTTCAACTCAAAAGGGGTTTCATTCATCATAGGCTAATATCTTATTACATTTTCCTTATCTTTATCAATGTTATGCTACATGAAAAACTTTGGAGGAAATATGACCCTTTTAAGATTTATATTAAAAAGGCTTTTGATACGTTGAAAAGTTTTTCTTAATGGTCTTCAGTATTTTGCTTCAATCATACTTTTTGTTCATGGATTCATACTATTCTTCAATCTATCATACTTTCGATTTGTATTAATGGGAAGAATGCAAATTTTTCCCTTGCAAATGGGTATTAGTCAAGGTGATTCATTGTCCCCTCTCTTATTTTTTCTTTCTAAAGATGTGTTTAGTAGGTGCATTACAAAATTGGTCAACGATGGAAAGTTGAATCTAATTAATAGCACTAGTGGGAGTCAAGTCCCTTCATGTGTGTTATATGCATATATGTCATGATATTTTGCAAGGCTACTATCAATAATATAAAAAGCCTCGTTAACTTGTTCAATAAGTATGGTGCAATCTCAAGAAAACTTATTAATCTATCTAAATTCACTTTCATTGAAGGATCCATCAACCATAAAAGATTAAATATATTTATGGGATCCATGTATTCAATGTTGGCATTTACACTTTTAATCATGGGCGGATGTATGTAGAGGCAGTGTGTGGCTATAGCCACACCAGAATAATATTTGTTTTTATATACCACCATTTTAGTAATACTACTACTTAACTGCAACATGCATGTATATACTAGATTAATTGAAGGTAGCTCTCCCAGCAGCTTAATAGCAGCATATTAATAACCACAACATATTAATAACCACCACATTAAAATAAGTCTCAATTATTTACAAGTTCTTTATATCAAGAAACACACATTCTAATTTTTTTTGATAAAAATATTTTAGATTGCAATTTAATTATATCACTATACAATTTTTTATGTTATATATTTTAAGTGAATATTATGAAATATCATTGACAAGACCTTAAAGTATTATCAGTTTAAAAGTTTAATTATTTAAATTTTATTAATTCATCTATAATTTTAAATAACTTCAAAATTATATATAGTTTAATTATTATAAAGTTATATTGATAAATATGATCAATATTTTGCTCATAATGTTATTTATTTAAAAAATATTTAAATTATAGATGAATTAGAAGTTTAAATACATAAATTGTTAAACTTACAATAGTTTAATAAATGAATTTTATATGACTTTGAAATTATTTAAGTTACAAATAAATTAATAAAATTTTAATAATAAATTATTCAAGTTATTTTAATAATTAAATTATTTAAATTTAATTATAATTTTGGCTACTAAAATTAATTACAATTTTAGCTACTTAATTTATTGAAACAATTAACAATAATGTTATTTTAGCTAAATTTCAAAAAAAGAAAAATGATATACGATTTTCACTATAAATATATTACATTGAATAATATTATTTCTTGTTTTAAGTATATTTAGTTCATAGTTTTTTATATTTAGCCACACTAATATATAAAGTCTGGATCCGTCCCTGCTTTTAATTATCATGTTGTTCCATTTTTAAAGGCTAGCCTATCTTCAACCTATTTTCGACAAGATCAAATTCAATTTGAGTGCTTGAAAGGCTTCTCTTCTTTCTCTTGTTGGAAGAGTTGAACTAGTTAAGAGAGTTATTTAGGGCATGTTGATTTCCATTTTCCGTATCTATTACTGGCATATCAGCCTCCTCAATATCATTGACAAATGGATAAGGAATTTCATGTAGGCAAGTAATATTAATAGTAGGAAAATTTTCATTGTGGCTTGGCAAAAGGTTTGTCTTCTTACTCTTGAAGGAATTTTGGGTATAAGATTCCTCAAAGACATCAATGAAACCAAAATGATTAAGTTTGGGGTGAGATATGATTAGTTCCCAAAGCAAATGGTCTTGTTTTATTAGACCTAGAATCATTATGAAAACGTATTTTATTTAAGGCAAAATACTCTTTTCCGTCCCTTATCTTTGACTCGGGGTCCAGTTTGGTCCCTTAATTTTTAAAAAGACCCTTTTAGTCCTTTAACTTTGCAAACTTGACCACGTTAGTCCTTTCCGTCTATTCTGTTAGTCAAAGTCAATCAATAACACCATGTGGCACTGATGTGGAATTCCACTTGACCTAGCGACGGAAAAATCCGTCACTTAAAAATTTTCTGGATTTTAACTAATGATCTTCATCTTCTTCCCCAATTTTGCTTGTATATTTTTTAATGGTTCAATACCTATGCAATATTTACCATATTCTTAATGCTGAATGTAGATTCACCAAAGAGCCATCAATTTATCCTTGCAATCATAAGATTTCAAACTAAAATTACAGATCTAAAATTCAGACTCAGATCTACTTTCTGAACACCAATGCATCAAATATCATAATCAACAACCGATGCATCAAATATCATAATCAACCTAAAATTACAGATCTAAAATTCTTGTCATAGACTCAGATCTACTTTCTGAACACTAACCATTTCATCCTCAAATAAAATCTCGAATCAAACTTGTTCCATTTATTTATAAATCTGTTTCTAAATTAAATGGACAAAATATCTTGAAATAGTTAAAGACTTAGAATATAATGGTTTTAGGGGATTCATTGAGTTTAAACATGTGAGAATTGTTATTCTAAAGCCCAGAATTCTAATTATGCACAAAGTATATGAAGAATATGGAGATTAATTCTAAAATCCAGCAAACTCAGAATCCAGATTTCGTCCGTGTGAGATTCTGGATTGCTCTTGCGTGTCGTGATTGCATTGGACTTGCGAACATTCTCTGGATTATAGATTGTTTCACTATTTGCTTTAAAGTACTAGCTATATTTCCCATTTTATTAATAATGATGTTGATAAATTTTTTTAGAATATAGATGAAGAGAGAAACTAAAACGAGTTCTGGGTAAGAATGCTTCCGTTAATTAACTAGTATTGATAAAATCAATATGTTTCCTTTAATTGATTATGAAGATAGAAATTAAAATGGGTTGTAAGTTTGTATGTTTCGTTTAAATGACGATAGTAAAGTCAATATGCTTTCTTTAATTGATTATGAAGATAGATGAAGATAAAAGTTAGTACAATGACTTATGGGTTTGTATGCTTCATAATCTAATAAATTACTTTCTTTTTTTTGGATTATGGGTTTAAAATAAAATTTTTAAGTATGAGTTTTTGGAGAAGATGAAGATTACATTAATTTTTTTTTTCTAAAAAATTAGTGACCGATTTTTCGACTGTAAAATTGGTCACAAAAGTTGAACATTACAAGTCACTTGCCACGTCAGCAAAAACTAACGCCATTACTGATACTTAAACGGAAAGGATTAACATGATCCAATTTTAAGAGTTAAGGGATTAAAATGATCTTTTTAAAAATTAAGGGACTAAACTGGATCCCGAGTCAAAGATATGGGACGAAAAAGGGTATTTTGCCTTTATTTAATATCACATTCACTACTCTATTAGAGGAGGAACTAAGAGAAATTTTTTCAGATGTGAAGATAACTCTAGATGGTTTCTTGATGATGGGAGTTCTATTATTTTTGGTTTGATAAATGATCAGGGGTTTCTCTTTCTAATGACTCTAGTATGGTCCCCAATACTAAGGTGAGAAATTTCATATTCAATTATCATTGATAAATTATCACTTCTATTATGCACATCATTCCTAATCTTTGTATATTGCTAAACAAAATAATTACTCATAAGGTTAAATATTTTACAAACTTGTTTGAATTCATAGTTTGGATGACTCTCTCAATTTTAAAGAAGCTTATAAATTTCAAAGGCCTCTTGGTCAAATGTTTTTTTGGACCGAATAATTTTGCATCAAGATATCTCATCGTCTAAGTCTATCACTATAAGGAGACTATTTTAGAATAAATTACTTACTGATGACAACTTGTGCTCTATAGGTTGTGCCATTGTTGCCAAATGTGATCTCTGTGGTACTAACCATGAATCATCTTTACATCTTACATGCTTATGTACTTTTGCTCAATAACTTTAAAGTTGGCTACAAGATATCATTGTCATCCTTATTCACACAAGTTCTATACACTATTATCTCATCTCTTATGACAAATCTTGGTTTGGCCAATGCAAACTTGTCATCTATACTCATTATAAATATATTTAACACTACTAAGTTTTGTAGGAACAATTTCATATTTCAAGATAAAAAATATATTAGACATTTGATATTATATCTAACATTTCCCTAAATGGAAATTATACAAACATTTATGTTTCTCCTAACATGGTATAATTTACGAAGATTCATTCTCTTAAGTTTCTTAAGATCAAAGAGATTTTGTGGCACCCTTCGCAGGTACGGATTTTTTGGTCATCCCTATCCTCGAGCTCTTCAAAATAAATTGAGGAATTTTATGTTGTCTTTTTGTTACCTGGATATTTTCGATGTGTTTTATGATCATGCAAATAGTTAAATAAAATAAAAGTTGAAGTAACTTGAAACTAGTTTTTTGACGTATAGTTCAACAGATCTATATATGGTAGATTTGTTTCGACATATAAGCTTGCAAAAGGTTGATCAAAGTTCCTATAGAAACAATCATGATGAGAGACTTAGTGAAATATTAAGTGAATTGATGATGAGTTCGACCAGAAGAGGATAATTTAAAATCAGGCTAAATAAATGTTTTTTAGCCTTATCAACTGGCGAGAACATGTGGAAACGAGTTAGAGACAAGATGCATGCAGATGAAAACGTGTTGATTTCTGAAGAAATGTCTGTTTAAAAGACAGTTATTTTAATTTAGTGTAAATAGGGGTTCTGACAATAGGATCCGTGTGTTCAATTGTATACAAACTCATATTACTCAAGTATCTATAAAGGAAGAGACTCTGAGATCTTTAGCACCGACGAAGCCAAACAGGGGTTCACAACTTATAGTAGGGGTTTTATTTTCTGAAAAGGGTTTTTCTTTGGACTTCGATCATGAAACCCTAGGGCTACCGGCTAGCATTTAACCTTTGCAACATAAGAAAATATATTATATTTTACTCCTCATGTTTATTCCTATCATATGTTAACTTTTTATCCAAACACAAAGCAATTTTAACTTAATTAATTAATTTTGAATATTTTTGTTGATATACTTGTAGTTGTAGTTATTTTGATTCTGTGTATGCTGATGTAAGAGACAGTTTTTGTTGTATTTGACAGTGCCAAAGTTGTTGTTGACGACACAAATTGATAGAATACTGCTCGTGTCGGTAACAAAAACAAATTACCATGATGGAGTGATGTATTTTTGTGAGAAATGCAGCAAGCATGTTCTCAATGCTCTCACATTTTCACCAAGACAAGTAGCAAGTTACTATCCCATATTCATGCATTTTGTATATTATATATGTACAGTTTTTTTTATTTAAAAATTTCTTTGTTTTTTTCAAATTATTTTTGTTTTGGAAAATAAAACTTTGATTAACCAAAAAAGCCAAGAAAGTACACGGCGATCACTAGGATCCAGCCAACCAAACACCAAAGAAATCAAGAAAAGAAAAAGCCCAAGCCTACATTAACATAAGACTAATAATATGGGCCTTAAGAATAGGACTAAACCATCCTCTAAAAACAATTTTAGAAATGATGTCTTTGCTAATAGTTGCCCTATCGATTTTCTTTCCTAAACAGATGTTGTTTCGAAACATCCACACGCCATATATTGTCTCCGTTGCTGCCAACTTCAACAAAGCAGCCCTCCAACCTTTACCAACCTTTACCAGTTCCATGATTAACAAGCCAAATAAGCTCCTCATCCCATCCTTTAGGAGAGTGATGCACTTGAAGCCAATGGAGAACACTACTCCACACTTTAAATTAATAAGAAAAATAGTGTTCAAAAATACCACATGAGCATCCAAGCCATTTGAAAAGGAGGGAGAACACTACTTGTTTTTGTCTTTTAGTGGCCAAAAATAGAATTTTAAAGAAATTAATTTAAAATGTAAGATAGATTAAAAATTACAAAATTATTATTTTTAATTATAAAAATAATTATGATATATTTTAAAATATAATTTAAATAAAACTCTTATAGAACTAAGAATTAATTAAATAATAAATGTATAACATATAATCTTAGTGGAACACATGAATTTTATATAATTAAGAGTGTGTTGCTTGAACTTTATTTATATACTTTAAAAAATTTTGATAAGTAGGTACTGCGTGTATTTGGATAACAACAAATGGACATTTAAAGATGTTTGAAGGTTTATGGTAGGGTTAGATGAGTGTTAAATATGAGGGATAACTCTTGGTTTCAATTGATAGGAACCATATAACAACCAAATATCTCTTCTTTTATCATATGTCTCTAACAAAAACCAGACATAGTTTGAGGTGGTTTCTTATACCATCTCATTGAGGGCATTGAAACTGCATTACATGTTTTGATTGATGGATGAGTTTGTCGAAATACCAATTGCACTATAATTTTATTGCAACTCTAAAGTTTAGCATTCCTTTAAAATGATTTTCCCATTATATAAAAAGCATTGTTACATGAGTGTATCAAAACAACTTAAAAATCAATTTCCAAAAGGAAAAACAAAAGTAATTTATATGATAGTTAACTAACATAAAACTGCTTTACAGTTCTTACAAAAACTCTGAAAAAACTCACCATATTATTTTCCATCAAAAGCCTTACCCAAAAGCAAAAGTGGAACAATCCATATCAATGATTTGCTATACCTCATAAACCTTAAAAAACTAAACAATCCCTTGGGATCCAATAAAAAAAAACCATATTAATAAACAAAAGCACAAAAAATTTGAGGTTGTCTTTTTCTTTTACATCACACACACTAACACTAAAATGTGACTCTTTTCCTTTTTCCTTTTGACTGCCAAGTCCAAGATACTCTTTTTCTTTCCATATCAATGAAAGCATAAAATAACAACTAAGCTTCACAATTTTCACTTTAGTTCACATTACTTTACTTTCACATTCAAAAAAATATTACTAATTTAACACCCCAAGATTAAAGAGACTCACCTCTATCTTCTAGCATAATAAATGACTAAAACTTTAATTTACCCTTTTTACAAATGGATCAAAAGATTTATACCATGTTCATAGTTAACATAAAGACCTATAACATAACATGTTTTTCATAGTTACTTAACATGTTCTGTTTTTGTTGTTCCTTTCAGCAGATATAGATAGAAGCCTTGAAACACCTTGTGTCCACACATCATATTCTCTTTGATTTCGGCACTCAAACTCGACAATTCCCCGCATTATCGTTTTCAAACCAAAGTATCGACGATTCTCACCGCCTTCTAGCAAATGACGGCCCGACCAAGCTGGCATATCCTTGATAACTCCAACTACAACATCTACAAAAATTTCAAAAACGACGAGTCAGGTTAAACGTAATCACACTTGCACGCAATTGCAGAGACAGATAATTGAAATCTATTTAACCCTGATGGATCTAACCAAGATAAAAGAATGAGTGTGAAGGTGGTTTTGATTAAAGAAGAATCCTTTTGATTTTATTCAAACTTTAAAGAATAAAGAGAATAACTTTCACAAATCCCTATATGAAACAAGACCCACCTCCAAATCAGTTAAAGAGAAGGAGACAAAGACAAAAGTTAATGAAAACTCACTCTTTTTCTTTTTTGTGATGGTCCCAGCAACATGTCTACTCTTCATCTTGAGCATAACCTGAAACAAAAAGAGGTTCTAAAGAGTTAACACATTTTGCAGATTTCTAGGAAACAAAACCAAGTTGAGCCCTTAACATCATCTCATCGTACTAAGAGCCATCACTTTAGTCACTTCTTTCCACTATCAGATTCAAACTCATCATTGAAATTCTTATAATTGATGGCCAAATAATTGGTCATAGTCAAGATCAAGATCCAAAGTTGCATTACATAATTCAAATGAAAAGAAAAACACATTAATATATATACCTGATTTGTTCTGTTTATGTAAACTGACACAATTTTCCAATGGAGTTCACCTGCAAACAATTATCAAATCAAATCACTTTCCAACCTTTAATCATAAAAAGAAACATATATAAACATAGAACATCAACTTTTGATGAGATCATAATTCATAAACAACATATAAAACAGAATTTCAGCAGCTATACTATAAAACACTAGAAAAAATCGCCGAACATGACACTGATACATAGACGCCAGACTGTTTTTAATGTGAAGTGTTGATGATACCTGTGCGTGTGCGTTTAAGAAGCTCGCAACCTCTGGCTAGCAATTCTCTACTGCAGATGCCTAAGAAATTATCTTCTGGTGCAAGTTCGCCGCTGAAGCTACTGTTGGAGCTGCCATTACTTCCGCTACCCCCACCACCATTAACATTTCCATTACCATTACCTAACAAATTCTTTTCGACAGGAATTACAGCTGCAATATTCCAGACTTCTTTAAGGGCCCTTGCTTTTAATGTTGCAGCCCCACGCAAAGCTATACAGATTCAATCCATAAACACCATAAATTAATCAACAACTATAAACAATGCAATCACAATTTATTTTTGCTTTTTTAGTTGAGTCATTTACATGAACTATTTAACCAACATTCAAACTTCCTATCATAACTGCCTAATGATAACATCAAAGAATCATAAATTCATGATGTAGATTAAAGTTTAAAAAAACGGCCGCCACAAAACAGAATCTGAAGGTGTTGATATCAATACTATTATTCACCGTTCTTATGATAATGTACAAATTATAATTAATTCACACCTCAACAAGTGTACCCATAAAAATCGCAAAAATCTTTACGCGATCACAACACAACTATGACAGTTATTTTATATAAAAGCTTTTTTTTTTTTCTATGAATTAATTTAACCTTTCACCAAAATACAAAATTAACCAACATTTCAATGTTTTATCATTTTTTTTATTAGTTAAAAAAATCATAACCTTTAGTAAAGATCAAACACCAATCTATAGAAAAATTTAAAAAAAAACATATTCAGACAGATTTTTTTTACTAATAAATTATTCATATAGTTTGCTAATAAAAAATCAAAATTTGTATTAAAATATAATAAAAACATAAATAAAAGAAGGAGAAAAAATGACTATTTTTAAAATATCATTGATTTTCTCATACTAAAAATTGAAAAATAAAATCATTAGACATGATATTGTGGCTGAAAAAAAAATCATTTTATAAATTATTTGCATGCCAAAAATAAATAAATAATTAAATAAATAAATACAAAAGGAAAAAAAGTAATTCGCCGCATACCCGTTGCCGCAGCCGCCGTCAACGTCATAATATCGCCGGCAGACCTCACGTTCACGGCGGAGCTAACCACCGAGGCAAGATGATCGCGTTCAGCCCCCATAGCCTCGGCTGCCTCAACACACTGAGCAGCCACAAGCGTCGCAGCCGACGCAACCGCCATGTCTGTCTTCGCCATATGTTCATCTTTCCTGGCTCCCGACGAGGCAGCCGTTGCGGCAGCGATGGCAGCAACAGCCGCTGCAACACCAGCAACCGAAACCGCCGCATGGAGTTGAGCATTGTGGGCCCTCGTTTCTTCCTTTTTCTTCTCCTTCCTCTCCTTCAACCACCTCCCCACCGTCTTTCCGCCGCCACCTCCACCGCCGCCGGTGCCGGAAACTCTGTAATTATTATTCAAGCTGGCAATGATGCTGTTGTTGTTGTGGTTGTTGCTAGAACGGTTATACTGCATAGAAGAATCAATGTAATGGGCCATCATAAATTTTAAAAATTATTAAAAAAAATCTATTTTTTTTTGTAATTTAAATTTGTGGGTGTTTTTGTACTATGTTTTCTTAAGGTAAAGTTGTTACTAGTTTCTGAGATTCTGAACAAAGTAACAAACTTTGGATTGGTAAGGGGTCCATTAGCAATAAATGGAATAAAAGAGGGAGAAAATTTAATTATTATTTTTATTTCCTTAGTTGCTAAACAAGGAATATAAGGGTAGTTTTGGTTGGTGCTGTTAACCAATTTTAACAAAGTTGTGGCTAGTCTTGTAAATTTTGTTGCAATAGAAACAAATGAGTGAGTGGTTTTTATATAAAGAGTACAGTACCTATAAAAGAGGGTCTATAACTAAAATATGCATTTTAAAGGCTTAATGAACAATATTCATTTACAAGTTTTCTTATTTTAAAAAAGGGCCTAGAAATTTAAAATTGAGTCAACAATAAGATAAATACACTTGAGTTATAAGTGAGATTGTCGCAGATTCAAATTCATCTGAGCTATTTCAATCAGATGTATTTACAAAACTACTATCAACTAAAATGACCTAACTAAATCAAATTTTTGTTTTAGAATTAGAAGTTGTTGAATATGATCCTTAATAAAGCTTTAATTTAGTACTAATATTTTAATTAATGAGTGGTAGAAAAAACAAAAACTGTGCAACAAAAACAAAAGTAATAAAAAACAAAAAACAATTTTTTTAAAAATTGAAGTTATGTTTGGTTGTTTGTTTGCATCGAAGAGAGGAAAAAACAAAAGCAGATTACTACTGATTACTGTCTCCGGGTGTCATCCAATTTTCGTTTGTTGGTAACAGTGAAAGCTGAAAACTCTGTATAGTGAAGATCAGTGTTCGTGTTTTGCACCCATAATAAACTTTTGTGAAAAACAAAAAACCAAACAAACTTGTCTGTTAAGGTTTTTAATGTCGAATTGAAGCCACCGGTGAAATTAATTACCTTGAAATCATCCATTTCAGAAGGTGAAACTGGTGGGCTATCTGTTAGAGATCCATTCAAAGGTCCACTGCTATGTGATAATCTCCCTGAAGTTCTTGGAGATACCTCTTGCTGAAAACAATTCCAAAAACAACAAGAAGCAATGTTAAACAATGAAAAACCAGAACAAAGGAAAAAAACATAATTTGATAGTACTATGTTGCTACATACAGAGTGTGACATGATACGATCTAGAACCATTTGAGAAGTTTCTGAGGAAGCAAAAGAAAAAGGGTTGCCAGAAAAAGTAACATTAGACTCGTCGATTTCGCCGGCAAAATCTTCAAGTATAGCAGCATTTGAAGAACCGTTTGAGAGTTTGTTTGAAGGAGGGAGTTGAGCTGGTGAGAGAGCTTTGGAGACTTCCATGGCGGAAGCACTCCATGAACGGGACAAGAATTCCATAGGGTCACGAGGTGTTTCGGGTTGTTTCATGTTGTTGTTGGAGTGAAATTGGTCGGGTCTCCATTGTTGTTGTGAATTGGATTTGTTTTGTTTTTCCATTTTGGGTTTGATGCGTAGAAGATGAAAGAGTGGTTTGGTTTGATTGTGGTTTTAATAGGAAAAGTGTGGGGAATGGAGAATTGTTTCTAACCGTTGATCTTTTTATTGGATTAATCTACGGTTAATGTTTCTCACTTGTAAGAAAAGTACTCCCTATGTCTTTTTAACAATTGTCTCTATTAGAAGAAAGAAAAAGGAAAAAAATGAAATTTAAAATAATATTTACGAATTTTTTTAATAATCATATCTTTTTAAAAAAATTTAAAAAAATAATTAAATAAGTTTTTGGTCCCTATAAATATTACAGTTTCATTTTTAGTTCCTCCTATATTTCGACAACGGTTTTAGTTGGTTTTGATAACGGTTTTTTTTTTAAAAATTGTTGTCTAAAGGTGGGGAGAGACTAAAAATAAAAACTACAATATTTATAGGGACCAAAAACTTATTTAATCCTTTAAAAAAAATACTTTTTCAAAAAAATTATTTGTATAACCAAATTTTGAGGTGCCCTAAGTGTAGGCGTCACCTCCCATGGTGTTATAGTATAAAATTTTGCACATATATGACACCCCCATGGCACTTATGTTGTAGAGTTTTGTGCATAGGAGTCATATAGGATGACTACTATGCGTTATTTCATTTTCTATAAATATACTCCATTCATCCACCATTACTTACACATTTTCTCACATTCTCTCTCATTTATTTCTCACATTTTCTCTCATTCACCTTTTTCTCACATTTTCATGGCATCTCTCCCTATTTTTAAGAGAAATGAACATATTTGTTTCTCTGTTGTGATAACCTAAAATGCTTGGGTTAAATCACTTTGCCCTCTCCATGTCCTCGTAGTCGAGGAATTCACTACAAGGATAATTTTACTAGGCCTTAGGAAGAAAGATCCATGTGCAATGATATAAGCCAATTGACTCAACTCTTAGGATATATATATATATATATATATATATATATATATATATATATATATATATGAAGTCGTCCGAAATAAGCCAAGAAGCCTCTCAAAATAGGGAAGAAGTCGTCAAATAACCGCCCAATTGGGATCGGTTTGTCTAAGATGAGCCATCCACCCACCATATGTGGCTAATGAGATATCTCGTTAATAACCAGCTAAAGGAATGAGTCATAGTGAAAACCGCTCCCCATTATCTAAGGAAGAGTCATGTTTTCCCACATTTTAAGCGATTGATCGAAAAGATAGAAAAACTGAAAACATATCCTCTCTTGTTTTCTTCCTTCAGTTTCTATCCTGCTCTAGATTCAAGGGTTGTTGAGCAAGAAAAGAATAATTACCTAATAGAGAGATAGGCATGGAACATAATCTAATGGTCAGAATTATAGCTGAACAAAAGGCAGCATAAGAAAAGCTGTAGAGGATCCATATCCATAAAAACTAGCATTCTAACCATCCAGTTCTGGCCTAAGAAGCCTACTATATATACCTCATTCCTTAGATAAAAAAAAGGAAATAAGATCTTTATAGAGAAAACCATATATAGAGCTTATCACAACTATGTGTGAGCTAACACTAAACACATTCAAATATCACAAACTCTAGACAAGCCTACAAGCAGAAATACCTCCTCATTATCAACTATATTATGTGAGATTTTTAAATTTTAAGTAAAAATTAATTTTATTAAAAACTAAATTCTAAGTAAAAATACAGTATAAATTAAGTTTATAGAAAAACCAAAAAAAAAAAATCATGATCATATATTAAAAATATCAAATCAAGAAAATCATTTTCAAAAGCACCTAAATTTTTTTTAAAAACCCTAAAATACTCTATATCCAAATTACCTTCTTAAAAACCCTAAATTTTTTAGAAGGATCAAGTCCAATGAAATGGCAAGAGCACATTTTTGCTGCGTTTTCAAGAAATACTGCAGGAAAAAAGAAATGTACAGACAAAAGTGTATCATCGTCTTTCATTTGCGGATATCCTTTTAGAAAACTCAATAAATAACATAATTAAGTTGGAACTTTTTTTCTTTAAATATAAGGTATTTTACTTTTTCTTTAAATAGAATTACTTTAAAAAATAAAGTCCATCATGGGTTGGTAAAATGGTACACAAATGTAATTACATTTACGTCTTTGTGGTTTATAAATTCAAATAAAAATAGTTTTAACATGGGTAACATCAAATTCTTTTGCAAACATTTTTAATTGATTCGTTCTCCTAATTTTTAGTTTTGTTGCCAACCTTTTTTAATTGGTTTAACTTTTTAATTTTGTGTTTGGGATCTTCTTTTATTTTTGAATGAAAAGAAAAAGAGTAGAGGTGAAAAATGTGTGATGAAGTTAAGAAATGAATGAGATACTTGATATTTGTCTTTTTGGTAACAAGTGTGAGAGTAGAAGATGAGGGTTTGTTAAGAGAGACGCATGAGACATCATTGTCCTTTGAGTATTAGCCGTACGGTACGATTCGGCTGAGACTGCGCCTAAATGTTACTCTCTCCCTCAATCTCATCATAAGTATATTTGTTTTATGGCAATTTTGTTGTTGTTTAACTCAGATTTCGAAGAAAATGATTCTTGATAATTTGAAGACATGTTAGGTGATAAATAAATTGTAGCAGGTTCGTTCAATATTTAATATTAATTAACTACAATTCATATTTTTAATGGCAAATATATATAGAGAGATTACGACGCGTTGGAGTGAAAAGATCTACAAAGTTAACACTCCAATATTTAAGTTAGTATGTGATGAAGAAAAGTAAATTCAATTTGTGTTTGAAATCTGTCATGAATTTGACGTCTTCCTTATATAGTAGAGAGAGAATAACTAGTTATTGTTAGAATAATAATGCAAGTGTGAGTAGTGTGGAAATACTCTCACATTGGATAGGAATATGGTGACTTGAACATTTATAAGTGGGAGAATAAGTGGTGTGTCTCTCACAAAGGTGCCTAGTCCTACACTATGTACCAATGCTCCCTAGTGAAAACCTTCTCCAACAAATGATATCATAGCTTTTGGTTCAAGAAAGGGACCGACTAACTTGTATCGAAATGCTCTAGAAGAAGTGTCTCGTTGCCTAAGAAGAGGTAACAGCAGTTCAAGTATAAGTGGGGAGCATTGTAGACTCACACTTGAGGGGGAGTGTCAGAATAATAATGCAAGTGTGAGTAAGTGGAGAAATAGTCCCACATTTGATAGGAATGTGGTGACTTGAGAGTATTCAAACCTATTCGTCGTCTTTTTTCTTTAGCATTTCATATTACTATATTTGCAAAGTTAGTGCAATACGAGCAAGAAATCACAGAAAATTATTCATAAATCTCAGAAGGATAAACTATCTTCTTGGAAGGATCCTGCTTATTCTTCCACTATTTATGCTTTTACTAAAACAAGTGGTCTTGGCGATACTTTTACTAAAGTTGGTCTATCTTCCGACTGAGGAATTTTGAGTTCGTCTGACAATGAAAGAATATGTGACAAGTATGATGGTTTCAACACTCACTTTTATGAGTACATTTTTTCAACCATGGACCTTCGTCTTCCTTTTACTTCTTTTAAGGTTGAGGTTCTGAAACACTTTGATATGGCTCATTCAGAGCTTCATCCTTTTTGTTCGGCATGCATGAAAGTTTACCATTATTGGTGTGAGTACATGAAAGGACAACCTTGTGTGATTCTCTTCTTTCATCTCTTTCATCTCTTTAAATCGATTGTTCACAACTTTAGACATCTTCCGGAGCTTCAGTATTTTGAGGACCGACTCTTTGTGGTATCCCCCGTAAGCCCCAAAGCTCACGCTTTGATTTCAGAAAGCCCGACTAGTTAAGTTTATCAACAATCTGGGATATATAGAGGGAACGACCCTAGAGACTAGGGTTGATAAGAAATGTTTAAAGCGCCTCATTGACGTCCAATTTTAAATAAGAGCATGCTTTCGGGAGGACAGAAAAACCATTTTTGGTAAGCTTCGGGTCTTTTCAGGGTTTATGGTATTTTTAACTTGCATGTCTTTGATGTGTATATTTTACATCTGAATGTGTGTAGAATGCATGGGTAATGAGTAGGAGTTTCATTTTCTGAAGCGCAAAATATGGTAAGTTAAGAACGATGTTGTTGCGGAGAATCTACTGAATTTACCGAATGCCCCCGACCTAGTTGTTCTCCTTCTATTGGCAGGGTTTGGCTCTCGTTCTATTGAGGGTCGCCAACCTCCTCCTTTAGACGAGGACTGCATTTACTTATATAACCTTTCTAGGCCCATTTTGGAGGAAGAATTTGGTACTTTGGCCTGGTATACTCTGATGTGCCTCAGCGGCCTTATCCCTTGGTGCATCTGGTTACTAGGACACTTTATGGTCTGACTGGTATCACGCTGAAAAGAAATGGATGAAGAATATCATCTGCGACGTGAAGCTTCGGCGAAGTAGGTACCTGCATGAAGAAAAGAAAACTTCTACCTCTATTTCTAGGGTGAAGGATGTTTTGCTCCTTTTGAAGCTTGTTGGTTCTCTTTTTTACCAGGCGGCTCAACTGGTGAGGGTCGTGATAATGAAGGATGACCAAGCTCTATTTGTTTTTCGAAGCAATTTAGGCCCTACTCACAAAGAATTGGATTCCTTGTATTCTCAAAATTCTTCGTTGACCCAACAACTGGCTAAATTTATGAGTTCCACCCTTGAGGCAGTTGTATAGTTGTTTGAAAATGTTTTGGACCAAGTGGAACACTTTCACCACCCTTTAATACTTTCCAGGTGGAAAATATGGACAGATCCATCCATCAGAGATAGGAAGACCGTTTCTCTGTGGAAGTACGCCTGTCGGGGCCCTTGTCCACTTTTTTTGTGGTTCTGTTTGACAATAGCTTGTAATAGAAAAGTATGTAAAAATACTTCTTGTATTGAATTAAATGTTTTTTGTTACCTTCTTGAGGTGTATTTGTTTGATCCTGAGTGCAGGGCTCGGGATCTTTAGGAACTTACAAGGTCTTCCCTCATAGTTAATTGAAAGCCATTGTTTTAAGGCGTTCTGTATGATCCTGAGTGTGTAGCTTTGGATCTCTATGAACTTATGAGTGAAGGTCCGAGAAACACGAGAAATAGGGGGTCTGAGGATTCTGAGGATTCTGATTGTATGTTAATTGAAGCATGTTTTAGATGATCAGAACTTGAGTCTTCCGAACCTATGTCTTTCAGTCTTCAGAACCTGTTCAGTAGAACCTTGTCTTCAGAGTCTTCAGCACTTTGTCTTTATAAGAGATGTCTTTAGATCTTCTAAACTTCTTCATTAGAACCTTGTCTTCAGCATCTTTAGAACATGGGGCACAAAATCAAAGCTTTAGAAGGCCTACAAAGCTTTCTTGCAAAGTCATGATCAAAAGATCTTGTACTAACGTTCCTTAGAACCGTTGTAGAAGTAGCATTCCAAAATCTTGACTTCCATTGTAACACAACACTAGTATTCTTCCAGAGTGTTGAGTTCAGAACCCAATGATGTCACACACCTTCTAACCAAAGTCATAACATTCAAGGAAAAATCCATACACTAGAAAGAAATTGTTAGTGTATACAATTGTTCTTTAAGATAACATGTAAAGTTATCATCAAAAATTAAGGCCAGATGCATAACCAATCTTTTTCATACAATGCGGTCTTCCCCTAAAGTTCATTGTACGTCAATGTGACAATGAGAAAGGGTATACACGTTTTAATTCTTTTTGCTACCTATTTTGAGGCTTTTTATATGATCTTGGGTGCATAGCTTTGGATCCTTACGAAATTACGAGGTCTTCTATCTAAGTTTATTGGACGTCACTAGGGCCTTTCCCGTCTAAAGGTCGATTCCCCTTCCCTCTACCAGATGAAAACGCGACCATAGGTAGACATGTAACCAACCCAACGAAGCATCTGGAGTGGCTAGTTGTCATACGGGGGAGGGTTGTTATTGCATGTGGGGAATTAATTGCTTTAGCTGGACATACAAAGAGTTTCCTACAACACCCTTAAATTTATGTGGGATTGATTGCTTTAGCCAGATGTAGAAAGTGTTTTTGACAGCACCCTTGACGTATTAGTTATTTTATACTTAAGCGTTTTGTTACAATTTTCTAGAAACTTGTTGTAGTCTTTAAGGTTTATGTTACAGTTTTCAATATTATCATGTTTCTTGATTAATTTAGCATTTAATTTAAACAATTTCTTGTATAATAGCTTTGTTACCTCAGATTCATCTTCTTCGTGAGAGACTTTCAAGCAAACTTTTTCATCTTCTTTGTTGGAAGAAAATTCTTTGAAGACTCTACTAGAGGTTGATTCTTTGATATTTCTCCTTGAAGTTTAGCTTCTGAATATATTGCTCATTGAGACTTCTCCTTCTTATTTTAAAGATTCCACTAGATGAAACTTCTCCTTCTTCATATTCTCTTCTTGATGAAGTTTCTTGAAATTTCTAGTACCGGCATAACACATGCTAACACACCTGTCTCACATGATATCAAGACAGATGTTACGACATCTGAGAACATATCAGACACATCGGACTGAAATTGATACTTAATTAAAATTTTCGAATGATAAATAACACATAGAAATGTTAACCCAGTTCAGTGCAAACAACACATAATTTGGAGGCTACCAATCCAGGAAGGAAATCCACTATCAACAATATTAGTTCAAAGCTAAACAGTCCCGGTTTACAACTTCTCGCCTAATCACTATCTAATGCAACTTCTACCTAGAAATCGACATCTATATATGGGAAACTGTCATCCCTCTTCTTAAATCACCTCAGTGATATCTAACAGCCCCAATCCCAGTGACTGTATCAAGAACAACTCAATTTAGAAGATTATACTTCAAATACAAAATACTTAGTTTTGCTTAAAAACTTCAACCAAGAACGATACTCAACTCAATGCCTAAAAGCTTAAGAGTGATAACAAACAACTTGGAAAATAGTCAAGCAAAAAATAGTCTATCATACACTATCAAAAGATATGTGGGAAACTTGAGACACAAGATACTCTCAAAACCTAAGCTTTCTAACGTTCCCATAATTTTATAATTGTGAAAGACTTGGTCATATTAGGTCTAGGGATGTCTTTAAGTATTCTTCAGCAGTCTATAGGTTTCGAAACACTTTACTTGATCCATAAGCTGAAAGTTGCAACAAATCTGCAGAGAAATCTTTTTGAATCTTGAAAACAAATATTGTCTCAATCATCTAATTTTAGAAATTTTAAGTCTGGTGGATATTTGATTCCTTTGTTCTAGATTAAATCTTCTTGATCTGCATAATACTCAGTTGTATCAAGAGATCAAGATGCTATGACATCTGGCTTAACATCTCCCAAAATCGTGGAGCTAACATTTCTCCCATGGATGTTGAATTTTCTAAAGATCGTTCAACCATCAAAATTGTACTTTCGAAGGAGAATGCTAGAGTTTATTCTTCTTCACAATAGTTCTTTGATGAAGTTACTAGAGATTCTTCTAAGTTTGAACTTATACCTCCATCCTTTAATAGTTGAACCAGCTCATTCAGTTTCTCGATGATTTCTTCCTTTTTGGTTTTTTCCTGAAAATCGTAAACATTTCCATCTCTTAATTTAAGGGATGGATATCACTTTTTTTGTTCTAATTTGTAATTCGTGTATATATATATATATATATATATATATATATATATATATATATATATATATATATATATATATATATATATATATATAGGGGACGACTCAAGTGAGAACACTTGGTTATTATGAGAAATGAGAACAATGAATCACGACCATTAAATTTTGATTTTGTTGATTTTAATGGACTAGATTGGTTTCTCTTTCTATGATCCTTAATATTTAATTTAATTAAAACATAGAAAGAGAAACCAATCCAGTCCATTAAAATCAACAAAATCAAAATTTAATGGTCGTGATTCATTGTTCTCATTTCTCATAATAACCAAGTGTTCTCACTTGAGTCGTCCCCATATATATATATATATATATATATATATATATATATATATATATATATATATATATATATATATATATATATATATATATATATATATATATATATATATATATATATATATTAGTGATAATGATTTAAACATTATTTCCAAAACTTCTAAAGGTTGAAAACCATTGACAAGAACTGATAAGGAATTGTTAAACACTAGCATTCATCCAATGAAGCCACTTTGAACCAAATCCCATTCTAGCCATTACATAATTAAGATAACTCAAAGAAACACAATCGAAGGTTTTTTGAAAATCCTTTTTCACCACGAAACATTTCTTCTTGAATCTTCTTTAAAAAAAAAAGCCAAAACCTCATTTAACACTAAAACCCCATCATGAATATGTCTATGGGCAAGAAAGCCGATTGAATTTTGGAGATCAATTTGTCCATCACATTCGTGAGCCTTGAAGTTAAAAGCTTGAAAAGTAATTTGTAAAAGGTGTTAATCATACTTATAGGCTCGTATTCATTGAGGCTTTGGGGTAGGAAGATTTGGGGATCAAGGGAAGAAAAGAGGCCGAGACAACCTTTAGAGTTGTAACTTTGTAATGGAATTCATTCACGAGGAATTCTTGCATAGACACGGACATAAAACCTTCTTCTTAGTCACAACTAAGAAAAATAAGACAATTCATTATAAAAGAGAAAAAAAATTAAAATTTGTTTAAATTTTAATTTATTTTTTAATTGGATTTATGGGTGATTGTGATTATAAAGGAGAGAGAAATTGAAATTTTAACTTTTAATTAATTAAAATTTTATAATTGATTGTGTGTAAAAGTATTCCTTATGATTGTGTCTACTTAAGAATTTCTCTTCATTCACAAAGCCTATGACATCAGAGAATACGAATACAAATTCCAACACTTCTTGAAAAAATTAAGATTAAAGTCATATAGTCTAAATCTTTTATCTAAAGCACAATTGCACACAATTTCCTTAACTTCAAAAAAAAACCTCGAAAACTACTTTCCCATCAACCAGAATACACTTGAATTGAACCCCCTCCAATAGAGGTCTTGTTTGTCATTAAAAACAAATCTAAAGTTGCATAAAATTAGAGGTCTTGGTTTTTGAATTTTTTTTAATTATTATTTTAATGTTCAAAGTAATACCAATTAGTGTTTTGTCAAAATTAAGTTAAATATTTCCTGTAGAAAGAAAAAAATGTAGTGAGATAATCAATAATTATAAATAAAATATAAATTATTTTTTTAAATTAATTGTTTAACAGATAAACAATATTAAAAATCTGCTTTGATATAAATTCAAAGTTTTCTTGATAACAATGTTAGTAACAACCCTAACCGTAATATTTATGTGACATCATATTACAATTTTCAATTTTTATATAATATAATATTTAATTAAATATTAATATTATTCTCATGCTATCATTTAATTATAATTAATATTATTTTTTCCCTAACTATTTTATGGTTATAATTATAAATATAATAATAATAATAATAATAATAATAATAATAATTGACATAATATTATAAACATAATATTAATATATTCAATTTCTTTCACCTTTACATAAAGAATAAATAATAACTATAAATATAATAATAATAATAATAATAATAATAATAATAATAATAATAATAATAACAATATAAATAATAAATAATATATTATTTAACAATCGACACAATATTAATAATTAAAATAATAATGATAATAATAATATTGCGCCACAACAATAAAAAATAATCCTAATAATAGTAATAATTGACATAATATTAATATTTATAATAATAATAATAATAATAATAATGAATCATAGTTATAAAAGTAAAAAGTAAGAGTTTAACGGTAGTGCACTGTTAATGTAAAGAAGTATTACACAGACATCCAAATATCCAATCAGATTATTTTTTTAAAGTGTCAAATCATTACAGCAATTTAAAATTTTAAAAATGACTTGGTAAGATACGTTGTTATTGGTTGACAGTGTAAAAATAATTTACACGGTCAGTACACATCACCTTTTCTCAAAAAGTAAATAATAATAATCAGGATTAAATTATACAAAATCATTTTAACAATCAAATTAATTTATAATAGAAAAGAAATAAAAAACACAATAAGATTATAGTATATGTTTTTGGATTCAAAATATATTTAAAAATATTATTATCAAATTAAAAAATTTGTAATATTTATAAATAAATAATTTATTTTAAAAATAAATAATAATAATAATAATAATAATAATAATAATAATAATAATAATAATAATAATAATAATAATAATAATAATAATGATGATAATAATAATAATAATAATAATAATAATAATAATAATAATAATAATAATAATAATAATAATAATAATAATAATAATAATAATAATAATAATAATAATAATAATAATAATAATAATAATAATAATAATAATAATAATAATAATAATAATAATAATAATAATAATAATAATAATAATAATAATAATAATAATAATAATAATAATAATAATAATAATAATAATAATAATAATAATAATAATAATAATAATAATAATAATAATAATAATAATAATAATAATAATAATAATAATAATAATAATAATAATAATAATAATAATAATAATAATAATAATAATAATAATAATAATAATAATAATAATAATAATAATAATAATAATAATAATAATAATAATAATAATAATAATAATAATAATAATAATAATAATAATAATAATAATAATAATAATAATAATAATAATAATAATAATAATAATAATAATAATAATAATAATAATAATAATAATAATAATAATAATAATAATAATAATAATAATAATATAACGGACATATTTACTTAGATGTAACCAGTTGTATTTTATTTTTTTAGAAAAGTGTTTAAATATGTCATGTAGCGTAAGTTCCAAAATGTTGGCATTAAAAGAAACAAAAGCATAAACATTACACAGTGATTCACCATTTCCACTAACCAATTAGCCATTTATAGCCCCACATATTTGACCACTGAAATATTCTCATGCCACTATTATACTAAAAACATAATCCTGCCATTTATGTAATTTTTTGGGCTTAATTGTAACTTTAATCCTCTTATTTTGTCTTTTTCTTAATTTTGATCTTTCTATTTTAAAAATTACTAGTTTAGTCCTCTTTTTAAGTTTTATGTGCAACTTTCGTCCCCCTATTTTTTTTTTCTGCAAAATTAGTCTCTATTGTTGTCCCTTTTTCAACATAAAACTCAAAACGGAGACCAAAATCGTGGTTTTAAAAATAGGGGGACTAAAATCGAAAAAAAGATAAAATAGGGAGATCAAAGTTGCAATTATGTCAATTTTTTTTTGTTAAACATAATTAATCTTTTTATTTTTATAAATAAAACACATATAAACATTCATAAAAGTATCTTTCACTAAAAGTAAAATGTATTCTATGAAAATAAAAGAGTTAATGAAAATTAAATTTTCAATTATTTTGAAATTTTTTAGCAATAATTATTAAGTATTGTGAAAGTAAATTTATTTCTATTTATCAATTAAAACTATTGAAGACAATTGAGAGTATGAATGTAAGTTTGGTTTTGCAATGATAAAGAAAAAAAACAGATAAATCTATATATAAACTCATGACTTTTTTTTATATATATTTGAATACGATGTTTTTTTTTTTTTGTAGTTTTTTCCAATAATATTTATAACTATAAATAATATATTTTTATATGATGTTGAATGCAATATTAATTTATTTTAAAAATAAATAAGTAGAATAACATGAGTTCAAATCCACTTCCAAATCTGCGTTTCTGCACTAAACTACACACAGCTAATAATTTGATGACAATGAGATGTGTCAAAATCAATTTTGCTCTTATTCAAAAGTAAAAACAAATGTACATCATAATATATAAATATTTTTTTCCTACACCAAAGGGAAGTATTATTTGGTTTGATATTTCATTGTCAACTGACATTAAAACTATCAAAATCGCATCGGAGACGAGACATGTTGCAGCAATACTCAAATTTAGGCAGAAAAGAAAGAAACAAAAGAAAACATTTTTCACAAAGTGGTAAAAGGACAAATCATAAAAAAGAAATACTATATCAGTGATTCAGTGATCAAGATTTGTTAAGGCAAAACGTATCTATTGTAATTGTTGGATTCAGACAGAGAGTGAGAGCCACAATACAAACATCAACACCTGATCTACTGATTCACAGTGTCACGCTTAGGTTACATATCGGACCCACGTTCATATGTGAGAAGACAATGCATGGCTACTTCATCGTTGTTTAAGATGGTTAGCGTGAGTTCCCACTCTAATTCTCAATTTCTCATATAGCTGCCTAGCACAGTGTAATGAATAATGAACAGTGATCTCACCACACATACTTTGGTAAATTTGCATTTGAAATGACATAAATGATGAGAGGGGAATTGGATCACCTCCTGTTATAATTATTCTGCCATCTCTCCAGTTTACAATCTAACGGTTAAGAATTCATAAAGTTTAATTAATTAAAAAACAACTATTAAAGAAGAGAGAGAAAATAACATGATGGCAATTTCTAGCGGGAATAGTAACGATACATCTTCTTAGCTTTTCAATTTCATTTTTACTTTTAACTTTCTAAGTACACATTCATTATTCTAGCAAAGAAAAGCTACACAAAAAATTTCCAGAAACGTATCAAATAGCTTCATCATTTCATCAACAAAATTTCCAGAAATCTATTCTCCATACAAGGTTAGTTTTTTAAAATTTTGTTTTTTATTTCTGATTTAATATTATGATAATATAATAACTTGTAAAACTATCACTGTCATGAACAAATTATAAATGTTTTATACTTATATGACATTTATTTACACTAAAATTACATGTTTATAGATTAATAATTTAATTACTCATTAAGTTATATATATTATATATACTTTTTAAATTTTTAGAGACCGTAAACAATTTGCATAATTTTTGTGTGTAGAAAATGGAAGATTGGAAACCAAAATTAAAAATGATTTTTGATAGCATTGAAGATGCTTGGAAGTTTTGGGTTAATTATGGCGGAAAGATTGGATTTGGGGTGAGGAAACAATATTCTCACAAGAACAAGAATGGTATAATTACTTCTTACAAGTTTGTTTGTTGTAAAGAAGGTATACGAAAACCAGATAAACGAGATTATAAAACGATCAATCCAAGGCCGGAGACCAGAACAAATTGTCAAGCAAGGTTAGGAATTAAGAATATGGATGGTAAGTTTATGGTCGTTGATTTTGTGGAAGAACATAATCACAATTTACATTTACAAGAAACAACTCATATGTTGCCATCTCAAAGGAAAGTCTCTCAAGTTCAATGTCAACAGATTGATCTAGCCGATGACGCGGGATTACAACAAAGGAAGTCATTTGACTTGATGAGTAAAGAAGTGGGGGGTAGAACTAATTTGGGATTTATTCGTCTTGATCAAAAGAATTATCTTCGGAAAAAAAGGCAAAGGAGTATGGTACATGGAGAAGCCGGTTATCTATTGCAATATTTTCAAAGAAAGTCTATGGAAAGTCCAACTTTTTATCAAGCATATCAAATGGACATCGAAGAACAAATCACCAATGTGTTTTGGGCAGATGCAATGATGCGAGTGGATTATGAATATTTTGGTGATGTGATTTCTCTTGATTCAACATATTGCACAAATAGTTCACATAGACCACTTGCAGTATTCTCAGGGTTTAACCATCATCGTAAAGTTGTGATCTTTGGAGCTGCATTATTATATGATGAAACAATTGAGTCATACAAGTGGCTCTTTGAGACCTTTTTAGAGGCTCATAAGCAGAAAATGCCACAAACAGTTTTTACTGATCAAGATCATGCGATGGCAAGAGCACTAATGGAGGTTATGCCTGGAGCTTATCATGGCTTATGTACTTGGCACTTGATGCAAAATTGCATCAAGCACTTAGGAAATTTAATGAAAGATGGATCTCATTTTCTAAGTGACTTTAAGAAGTGCATGTATGAATATGAAAATGAAGACCAATTTGAAGAAGGTTGGAGAAATCTCCTTGTAAAATATGATGTGAAAGAAAATACTTGGTTACAAAGAGTGTACACTATAAAAGAGAAGTGGGCATCATGTTACATGAAGAAAGTTTTTACATTAGGTATGAGAAGCACTCAACTTAGTGAAAGTGTGAATGTGGGTATTAAAGGATTTATGAATGTGAACTTGGATATAATCAAATTTTTCAAGCGCTTTGAGGATGTTGTGGAAGAAAAACGATATAGTGAATTAAAGTGTGAATATGAAGCGCGACAAAAGATTCCAAGACTAAGGAACTCATATTCAAAAGTCTTGCAACAAGTGTCTGAGATTTATACTCCTAGTATTTTTGATCAATTCCAACACGAGTATGAGTTGTTTGAAACATGCTCTGTGAAAAACATTGATATTCAACCACCGTTAATTGATTGTGTTATTATCATGGAAAGTAATTTGGGTGAGTGGCAAGTGTCATTTGATTTGAATAAGAATTCAATTTGTTGCTCTTGTCGTAAGTTTGAGAGTTTCGGCATACTTTGTTGTCATTGTTTAAGACTATTTATTCACATGGATGTTAAATCAGTTCCAGAACAATATATCTTAAAAAGGTGGACAAAGTTAGCTAGAAGTGAGACTTCACGTAATGTTGAGGTTAACTATGTGGTGGAAGATGTTGACTTATCCCCAGCTCAACGCTACAAGGAGATTTGTCCTCGCCTTATTAGGATAGCCACTGAAGCGTGTAGAAATCCAGAAGCATTCAGTTTTCTTTGCAAAATCACTAATGAATTGGATAAGCACATACTCAAGTTTCAAAGCAATCCAATAAGTAGTTCTCAAGTGAATGAGTTTATCGGTGGAGTTAAAGAGTCTACTAGCAACCATGATGATTTGACACAAGCAAAGGGATTCAAAAAGAGAGAAGGCAAAAGGAGTTCAAAACGTCCAAAAGGCTGGGTAGAGCGCCAACCTCCCAAAAGAAAGAAAAATATTGGCTCTAAAGTTTCACAAGTCCAGGTATTATTTAATTATTTATTTCAATTGTTGTCTTTTGTCAATTAAGTAAATTCATAATTTATATTCTTTTATGTCATGCAGCATAATAAAGGGTGTGATTCACAACTTCACGGAAAAGAAAAAGACAATGAAATAGGTGATTCACAAACACAAGTTCAATATGAGGTGCCCAATACAAGTGCATCTGTTTGGCTCAATAACTCTTACAATATACCATCCATGGTAAGTAAATCTCAATTTGAGTATGTAAACTTGTCAAAAAGTATTTAGTAATTGAGTGATTTTATGTTTTGTGCAGGAAAATAATAACACAAGTCAATTTGGTACCATTAGTTTTACTAGATTATTGATGGTAAATTTTAACAATTATATAAATTTTAATTTCTATCGAGGTGTTTTTTTCATATCTATATTTAAACTATTAACTTATATCATTTTAATTATAGGAAAATCTTCATGGAGATGCTTCAGCATTAACCAATTCATAGAGAAGTGAAGAATTGCTTTCTATTGGTTTAATGAACTTCCTGCTACATGTTGGTCTGTGTTTTATATCAGAAATGTGTTGGTCTGTGTTTTATAATAGTAATGTTTCCTGCTACATGTGGCAGTGTATTATTTTGTGAAAGATTTTTTAATTTGGGAAGAAATCATTGAGAATTAATGAATTTGTTACATTGTTTTTATTGACAATTCTTATATATGGAAGATGAGATTATGATTCTATCTTACTATAATAACTTTCTGCCACTTTTACTGGTTGATAAAAAAAATTAGGATAATTGTCTACCATTTTAATTTTTAATTATAAACCTTCTTTTTAAAAATTGGTGGCATGTTGATTTTCTACTGGTTTAACAAAGTTTCTGCTACATGATGGTTTGTGTTGTTCCATTCTTTTGTAATTAGCAGCAACGTTTATAAATGTCCGGCTCGAATAATGCAAATGAAAGAGAAAGAAATTTCATCTTTTTCTTTAAATCATGAGATTATGATTGTTATTATCACAATTTTTATCTAATAATTTTTCATAATTATCGGTGATGGCGGCTGTAAAATATCAATTTTGTAGCTACTGATGTAATATTTTGTTTATGAGAAGAGAAGAAAATAATTGATTCTAAAACAGTTTTGTAATAAAATATATATATATATATATATATATATATATATATATATATATATATATATATATATATATATATATATATATATATATATATCAGTTTCTCTCTCTTCTAACTTCCTATGATAAATTGTTTTCTCTCTCTTCTAACTATTTTTTCTTTTCTTTTAATGTTTAACCATGAGATTAATCAAATGGTTTAAAATTGCACTGGAGGAAAAGCTGGAGAGATAAGGCAGGAGAGGATCTTATTCCGATGAGAGGCTAATCCCGGAAATTAGAAAGGGTAGATACTCATCCTCTTACTTTTATAGAAATTTTAAATGATGAAACTTAGTAACATGTGAAATATGTAAATGAGGACATATTACTTTTTATATTCATTAAATTATTAGCTAAGACGTGTTTTGGTCATATAAAAAATGTTCATAATTTGGAGAACATTTCTTATTAGCGAAATTAAAATTGTCTTTTGACATTAAAATTGTCTTTTTTCTTTAAGGTCAAAAACAATAAAGAGTTAAAATTAAAGCGAGATAATGTTAAGGTGTATGAGTTAAGATTAGATATACGTGTATATATGAATTTGATTGGGATTTTTTCACTAGTGAGATTGAGGATTGTAGGTTTTTCTGTGAAAGGGTTTTATTGTGAGACTGACAGTTCTTAAAGCCGCTTCAAGTAAATTAATTAAATATGTGAAAGCATGTTCCAACAATCAATATGTTTTTAGACCATTTGTCTTTGACACTTCAAAGGCTCGTGGAAAGCAATGTTGTGGCTTCTAGGTCAATAAACTAGTTTTTAATAAGAGAATTAATTTTGTTATCTAAAAAGGAATATCAATGGAATTTATTATATGTTTGTCTTCTATTTATCTATAATATTATATATATATATATATATATATATATATATATATATATATATATATATATATATATATATGTATATAAAAGTCATTTTCTCATAAAATTTGTAGTTTCTGACGAGCGTAAAAGTACTAAAAAATAGATGGATTTAATGAACAAAGAAGATGAGCTAGGCCACCGAAACGGGAACCTCCAGGACAAAATTTGAAGAAGAGGAGCTAGTCATCGTATTCCGAAAAAATATCAATTTGTTTTCCTAGACCCCTTATGATATGTTGGGGATTTACATCTGAGTTGTATGTCTTGGTCTCGCCATCAACTTCTCAATGAAGAAAACAACACAGTTAAAGCATAAGGTAGGTGAGGAAACGAAAAACCATTGATGAAGAAGTCATAAAACTAAAAAAAAGATTTTATAACCGAAATTAAGTTCCCAACTTGGATGGCGAACGTAGTGTTGGTTTGAAAGACATCTAGTAAATGGAGAATGTGTGTGGATTTCACTTATTTAAGTCTTGTGTGTCCTAAAAACCATTACCCTTTGCCAAACATTGATGGAAAAATTGACATATCTCCAAGTTATAGGACTTTAAGCTTCATGGATGCATTCTTTGGCTACAACCATATTAAGACGGACCTCCTTGATGCACCTAAGACCACATTCATGTCCAACAACTACAACTATTACTATGAAGTCATGCCTTTCGGTCTCAAAAACCTAGGTGCCACGTACTAGAGGCTGATGGATGACGTTTTCTCAAGTTAAATAGGTATCAACCTTGAAGTCTATATACATGACATCGTCATGAAGACCTTAGAGGAAGGAAATCATTGTAACAACCTAGAAGACAATGCTCCTTTGGGGTCCAAGAGGAAAATTTTCTAAGTTTCATGTGTGGAACTTTGTTTTGTAGGCTTCTTCTAGCTGACATATCTTTAATAAAGACAATTTTTTTTTACTATTATAACTAATGATGGCAACTAATGACAAGTCAAGCATAAGAGAAAAAAGCGGTTAAAGATGCAAGGCAAAAAATTAGGGTTTGATGGACTTGATTCTCTGATGATGATAACCAAATGGAATACAACTAATGTCTCATCTCAAGTAAACTCAAGAAAGTTTCGTCAAAGAAAATATCTGACAAGACTTGAAGTATGTGAAAGTATGTCTCTACAAGTCTAAGTGAACATATTATAGAGCATAAGGGCATTCTCGTAAAAGTACATGGCTAAATCACATACACAAACTTGTTTTCAAACTTATTTTCTCAAGTAAAAGTTTTCAAAAATGACTTGAAGCCATGCTAGATGAGTTAGTAGTTATTTGAAAAGCTCCGAGAATTTTTTTTGTCTTTACCGATCGATTGAAACTCTTCCAATCGATTGGAACAATTCAAAAATGCGCCCTAGAAGATTAGGACATCGTCTTAATGATGTTCAACGACTAAATATTTTCCCTTTCCTTTTTAAGCTTGATAATCGATTAACTTAGGGTTACCAATTTTCTGGTACATATTGCCAATAGATTGGCAAGTCATAAAAAGTCTCAACATCATTTATTTTTTGTGACAACCTCTAGCCTATAAATAGGGGTCCCTTTCCACTCTTTTTCCAATCCATAAATATGGTTTTCACTTCTCACCTCTTTCTAAAAATATTTTTGGTTACTTTCTCACACTAAAAGTATAGCCGAAGTGCTTTTCAAAAAGTTCTATTGTGAGTGGGGAAAGTATAATTCTGGAAGGGGGTTTTGTAAGTTCACCCAGGAAGTTTTGTTTATACCTTGGTTGAATATTTATCCACTTAGGAATTGTTTGTTTAAGATTGAAGCTAAACCTATAAAAAGTTTAGGTTTGGGATTTGTGTGATCAAGTATCTTGTTTAGGTTTGAGATCAAGCCATGGTAAAATATCACAAGTTCTTGGTTAGTCTGTGATAAAACCAAGTTTAGGTTAAATCTTATCCCAATTTTAAAAGCATGTTTCGGTTCGAGATCACCCCGGTGGTAAAATCTCACAAGTTATTGGTTAGCCAAGTATAAAACCAAGATTTAGGTTCGAGAGCACGTCCCAGTATTAAAAGCTCCCAAAGTTTGTTTAGAAGCTTAAAGGCTAACCGCTCCAAGATTCTTGTGAAAAGATGACTAATCGCTCGATCCATCATTTATAAAGAAGAGTCCCCGCTTCACTCCTCAGTTTTTTGTTTGGTAGGAGGTTAGCCATAAACTTAATTTTCCTTATATAAGGGGGTTCGTGAGTTATATCAACTAAAAACTCTCAAGTTTAATTGGATACTCTCAAGATCAATTCTTAGGGACAAGACTAAGTCGTCTTTTGATTGAACCTATATAATCCCTGACGTTCTTCTCTTATCCCTTAAATTCTTTATTTCTGCAATTTATAATTTGCAATTTTATTTTCTGCTGCATATTTACAAACCATTTCTAAAAATATTCTCAAACTCTAATTTTAATTCACAAAGATTTTCAAATCCAATTTTTTATGAGACACACAATTTACCCCCCTCTTGTGTGCGAAGTAACACGTCTAACAAGTGACATCAAAGTCTAACTCCTATTTAAGGACCAACCGTCTCAGGAGGAAAATGACTACTGACAAGAGATCTTTTCTAAATACACTACCACTTTTTAATAGTTGTAGATTTGACATGTGGGAATCTAGGTTTATAATTTTTATTCAAATTATAAATAATGAATTATGGGAAACCATAATCAATGGTCTGTTTACCCCTACTTACTAAGTAGATGGAAAAGTAGTAGATAAACCCAATTTTTTGTTGGACAGAAGAAGAAAATAGAAGATATGAAATAGATTTCAAAACTATGAATTTTATAACTAGGTCTCAATATGATAGTAAATTTCTTTATGTTCATCATTGCAAAACCACTAAGGAAATGTGGGATACTCTTGAAATGATATATTGAGTTTCTTCCAGTATCAAGCAAGAGGAGATGAACACGCGACGCGAGGCAAAAAAAATTCAAAACTTATAAATACTTAAAGTTGTCTTGGAACGTTTGTAACTATCGAATGTATAAGAGTTATGAGATTGTAGTTTTGTCCAATCCTTAAATCAAAAGATGAGAACCTTCATGAATTTCAGAAAAAATCCAAGAATAAGAAAATTATAGAGAAGTTGAAGGAACTAATTCAATTACTCAAAGATGGAGATACGAGTTTGGAAAATGAAGAATCATCAACTTCATCACACTTCTAACATACGAGTGCGGTGGAATCCTTTGAAAGAACATACTTAGTAGTTGAACGATCTTCAGAAAATTCATCATCAAATGAAGGAACCTCGTGTTTAAGAAAATTTGAAAAAGAGGAAGTATCTTCAAGTGAAATCTTTAAAAGGAGAAAAGTAGGAGAAACATCAACCTCGAGGAGAAACATAAAAGAACCTTCTTCCAATGAAGAAGATGAAGTTTTCTTATAAGTAACCTTCGAGATAAATATTGTTCAAGTAACAAAACCACCTTATGAACAACTGTTTAGAATGAGTGGTTAGTTAGTTAAGAAAATGGGAAACTCATAGAACGTAACTCATGTCTTAAGGAGTCATTAAGATATCTTAAAGAAATAAATAAATCATTCAAGATAGAAATAACTAAGATCGGAAATTCAAGAGAATAATGTAAGAGTTGTGTCTCCCTAAAAAGGTAGTTGATTTACATGAAACCCTAGGAAAAGAAAATGTTGACTTGATCTTATCAAATCAAAGACCTTCCTTAAAAATAATTGGACTAGGATTTAAAAAGGATAGAAAACCTAGTAAGAGAAAGAACCGTCCAATTTATAAATGTACACACTGTAAAAGAGACGGTCATTTAGAACCTTTTTGTTTTGATAAATTGAAAAGACATATATGTAACAACCTTATATCTTCTTGAACTAATGCATCTGAGCCCAAGAAAATGTGGGTACCAAAGGTGAAACCTTAGTGTTTTGCAGGTGTGCTTTACAGCTCTAAGTTTAAAAGGATTATCAATGGAGTTGTGCAAAGAAAGAGTATACTTCCAAGTATACAGATTTTACAAAGTCTCTAATCCAATAATGCATGATGATGGAAAATATTATTTTGAGAAAAAAATTTAGAATATCTCAATATGATCCTTAGTGATCATTTGAATGAATATGCATGTAATGGACGTATTCATTTTGTTGCTCATACCAATTCTTGCATCCCATGATGTGTAGAGAAGGATACACCATAACATATTTGGTGTTTCTCTTCAAGGGAAGTATTTAATGATGAAATAATCGAAAAAATCTAATTAAATCCTTAAAGGAGTGAATTTAATTTTTTTTCTCATCTTAATACATATTTTTGTAACCCAAAATATGAGTTTTTCAAGTGTTTTTAGAAAGGAGGTGCAAATAAGCTTAACAGGGGTGCAGAAAAGCAACCAAATTTAGCACACGACCCAAAATACACAAAGGTGGTTGAACTACGTAAGCCCAATCGATTGGAAGAGTTTGTCACACTGGTTTTCAGGTCAAATCCAAGCCAAAATTTTGCCTCAAGAAAATCAAATCACAACATTAATGATGAACACACAAAAGCGTGAAAAATCTGGTGAACCAATCAATTGGAGCCCTTAGCCAATCGATTGGCACATTCAATCCTGAAAGATTTTGATTTGATTTTCAATCACCATAATCCTCATTAATTTCTTGCAAGAAATACACGATAAAATATTCAAAAAGACATGTTATAAATAGGTATGCTCTCTCACTACTTTTTGCATCTCAAAATCCATCTCTTGTAGTCTTCTTTGTCTGAGTTCTTTTGCCGTAAGTATCAGCATGGTCTCATCAAGTCAAAAACCAAGAGAAGCACTGAGAAGAAAAATTATTACAATTGTGTTAATTTATAAGATCCAGACACCTGGGCCGAGTAAGCTATTATTACCAGGTAGTAGGTATGTACCTGTTAGTGAGTTGCAGAGCATCCATAACCCATTGTGCATGAAATTTAATCAGCGGCTCATAACGTTTGCGCCTTCCCAAGAAAAACTCATCAAAGCAAAGTACTTAATGTTTCATGTGCTTCCCATGCTTGAGAGACTATCCCTATAAACCTTTGTTGAGAGACTCTCCCTTCAAGCACCGCTTAAGAGATTTACTCGTCGAGCCCTGCTTAAGAGACTCACCTTCAAAGTCTCGCATAAGGGATTCACCCTCCAAGCCTCGCTTAAAGGACTCACTCTCCAAGCCTTGCTCAAGTGACTCGTCCTCCAATTCTCCCTCAAGCATTGCCTAAGAGACTCACCTCTTCAATTCTCATCCAAAAAAGGATTTTCTTTCATATAGCTTAAATCACTTCACCCATCTCATGCCTTATGCTTGAGAGACTGTGGACTATGATAATTTTGATTGGATCTTGGAAGAGAGTGACATAACTCAAACATCCCAAGAACATTGTAAGAGGTCAAATGGAAAATCAGGTGGTTGTGACAAGTTAGATCATGAGGTTTCTCGACCCGAACCATCTATCTTAGGACATGGGCGCCCGACCCAAACCGATATTATTGAGTTACAACTGTATTAATACATGTTTGACTATTAATACTTATCTTATTAATGGAAGAACCAAGTATTCACATTTCCACGTTCTAGCAAAGCACGGAATGAAATTGGTTCTTCATCCATAACTTGGCCCATGAGTTAAGTTTATAAAATTCTCAAAAGCCTTCTTACGCTCTGTAATGTAACCAGGGTTCTCACTATTGTATTTATCACATGTATATTGGCATAAGAATATGTCAAAAATAAAATAGGTAGTCCTGATAAAATAGAAGGAAAACAAGATCCCATTGAATAAATTTTGGCAGGAGGCGTGTAAAGCTAATGGCACATATCAACAATGTTTCTTCTCTGTCAAAGTGTGGCATTAAATCGAACGTGGATTGGCTGCAGCTTTTTCCCTACTGCCCACTCTTCTGCCTTGATTTGAACCCTTGGATTACACCATATGCATATTAATTTTCTAAAATATTATCTTGTAAATGTTTATCAACCATTGATTTGGAGCAAAATAATAAGCAAAACAGAAAAGGACAGGAGACGATCTAAGCTCCATTAAATCTTATCCAAATATTTTTTATGCGCTATAGAATATATGATACTATGTACCTTTGCTCACTTAGACATTTTTTATTTCTATTAAAGAGATTTGGATTATGTTTTAATGTAATATGGTTATGTAACTTATTTTGTCTAACTTGAGGACATGATTTGACGAGTTCTCTACAACCCTTTATAGAAGGTGGATAGAGATTCTTCACACTCTAATTGTAATGTGTTGAAATACTCCTTATACTCTCCATCAATATATTTTTTCTTATAAAAAAAATCAAAATTATTTGCCACCTTCCTAAGTACTAGTTTCTTTACACCTTTAAGATTCATGATTCATGTTTCTATATGCATATAATATATCAATATAACTGTTAATATCATAATTTGTCTACAAGTAAACACACTAATAGTAATATTATAATCTAAATTTATTTAAGAGGAAAAAGAATGTAATCTACCTTTCATTCGGAATAATGAAGTAAGAACTTTTTTAAAGAATACCTTTTTTTTCCCCTTCTTTCCACTCTTTTTCATCTTACAAAATAACAGTAAAAAAACGTTAATTTATTCCTCTCCTTTTCCTTTCTTTCTTCTTCTCAATGAATCAAACACAATGATAATTTTTAGTACCTGACCTCTACCTAACGCCAAGAATTAAGAATTCTGTATCCATACACTTTTTCAGGGAATTCTGTATGCTTACACTGACAAACCAAAGTACATGACTTGAATCCTTTTTTTTAGTCTTTCAACTTGAATACAAATAAAAAGTACCATGATTAAAACAAGGGCCTTCTTAGTTCTTATTGAATTCAAATTTCAGAAAACCCCAAAATTTTGTACCAAAATGGAATCCTATTTAATTATCTACAGACTCAACAACTACTATAGGTAGAGAGACATTTAGTCACATGAGTCAGAGTAGCTAGCAATATGAAAGATATATGATATTAATATAGTGATGGGTGCATCGCATATAAGTTACATAGATTGGTCCCATGACAAAAAGAATTTGGTTTTCATCATTAATACACTAAGATACTACATTCAGCTAAAGAAAATGGTGGTGCACACAACACAACTTGTATTTTTTTTTACAATGTTGAGCCAGCATAAAAATAAGGTCTTCAAAACAATGCCCTTAAAATTTTAAAATATAAAAAAATTATCTGTAAAAATATATCCCATTTTATTATTTAAAAATTAAAATTATATTAATAAATATTATATTAATAAACTAAAATTAATATTAAATTAATTAATAATATGTACTATTTAAATTAAATGAGTGTAAATCGTTGATTTAGAGTTGATTATCTGACAATAATATTTATTTATATTTATATATTAATATAAATAAATTATTGATATTTATACATAAATAATTAAAAAATTAAATTTATTATTAAATAAAAAAGATACAAAGAAAAATCAATTAAATTAATTTAATAATTTTACTAAAATACTTTTATGTAAATTAAAAATATTTTATTTAAAAATTGGTTTTAGATCTCCATTGCCACTTCTTGCTAAATCCTAAATGAAAATTTCTTTGGCCACCTCCCTACCTTCTAGTCCACCTCCGGTGAAAAACCCAAACTACCCCTGACTTCGGAAATGCATTTCCGAAATGTAAGAAAAAGGTGTTTTCGGAGATGCATCTCCGAAAGCGCCTTTTTTTTTGAAAAATTTAACTTATTTCGGAAGTTCATTTCCGAAAACAGCATTTCGGAAGTTCATTTCCGAAATACTGCGCGTTTTGCAGATTAAGCAAAACAGCCCCCTCCCCCAAATCATTTACCCTAATCTTCTTCAAACTCAACCCCAAAGAGATTTTTGTGCAAACCAGTTCCAAGCCACCTCAAAGGCTCCATCTACTTGCTCTATTACATTCTAAAGTCCTCCAATCTATTCAATAGGTAAGCATTTTGATTTTAAGATCTATGATTAAAATGTATATTAGGGTGTTTACAAATAGCAAAAAATGTATTAGGTTAGGTTTATAGTGATATTTAGGATGTTTAGAATGTGTATACATAGGTTTGAATTTTGATATTGAGGTCTGCCATTGAAGGTTGCAGAAAAGCTCTGCGCAGGGGTGTTTCGGAAGTTCATTTCCGAAAACACCTCCATCCCAGTTTCGGAAATGAACTTCCGAACTGTATCAGAAGTGCATTTTTTTGTTTTTTCATTTGTCTCGTATATTAATCGATTTCGATTGTTTACAGGAACATGTCAGGCAACCAGCCAGCACGCATCAGACAGGGCAGGGAGTCCCAGACTGCGTCGGCTAGACGCGAGCGGGCGGCGGCGCAGCTGGCGTCGACCCAGGGACGGGGCCGGGGACGCCGTGTGCGCGTTCCACAGGACTTGGTGGAGAGTTCATCTGCTTCAGGCTCTAGGAGTAGGCTGGCTCGGGTATCTTCTTCCCGCCAGCGAGAGGAGGAGGATGAGGATGAGGAGGAGGTGATACCGGATGTTGACCCTCCAGTCGGGGAGGAGCAGGAGGAGCAGGAGGTGGATAGCTATCCGGGAGGGCCTTTTGACACTTCCCTGCTGATTCACTACCAGGATCACGTCGCTCGGCGGATCTGGGAGGGAGAGGTATTTTTTTAACTTAGCCGTTTATTTGTCACCATTTTTTATAATTTTACCGTTTATTTCTCGCTTATTTGTTTTTTTTTTAACAGGAGAGAGCCATTGAAAATGGTGAACCACTCCAGGAAGATTTTCGGTCTGTTTAAACCAGCAGCTCAGTGGTTTAACGACCATGTGCGAGGTTCAGGGCTTAGCGGGCTCTGCATGACCGGGTACACCACCATCAGCACCGGCATGCAGGGGGCATTTGTGGAGCGCTGGCACAAGGAGACGTCTTCTTTCCACTTGCCGGTGGGGGAGTTGACGATCACCTTGCATGACGTCCAGTGTCTTCTCCACCTGCCCATCAGGGGGTGGCTGTTGGACCACTCCAGGATCCAGAGGGTCGAGGCCATTGAGTGGATGATGCACTATTTGGGCATGCCGCACGAGGTTGCTCACCTGGAGTGCGTCTCGACTTCTGGGTGTCATGTCCGGTTCAACACACTGAGCCTCTATTTTGAGTTCCACCTGGACGCGGCGGCCGAGGCCGAGCAGGAGGGTAACGACCTATTCAGGGAGTACCACCGCGGCTGCGCTCTCCGGTGCTGGTACATGCATGTGGTAGGCGCTGCATGCTTTGTGGACAAGAGTGCCAGGTACGTCGACGTGGCCTACCTCCGCTATTTCATGGACCTGGATACCGTTCACCAGTGGAACTGGGGGTCAGCTACTCTGGCATATCTCTACCAGAAGCTGAATGAGGCCTCCAACTGGAGGACGAGGCAGTTGGTCGGATCCTGCACACTGCTTACGGTACGTTTTATTTTAATACATTATCGTATTTATTTATTTATATATGTTTCGTATTTAACTTTAATACATTATCTTGTTTCTGTTTCAGAGCTGGATCATCTCCTACTTCTCCCGCATCCACGGCTACCACCTCGATCCTGCGTACGTGGACGCCTTGCCCAGGGCCGCCAGATACGATCTCCAGAGGGGGAACGATGCGGTGGGACCATACCGTGGATACCTGGACCGCACTCTGCACGACGACGTCACCTGGAGGCCGTTCATCGACTACGCTCAGATTGTCCCCTTTGACGGCATTGCACTTTATTCTGGCTGGTTGGCTTGCGGGACCGGCATCATGGTTCGATATCTCCCTGAGCGGTGCATGCGTCAGTTCGGATTCGTGCAGCAGATACCCAGGTCACCCTTTGAGGCTGCTCCCGACACTGTGACCCGAGTGCAGCTCACTGCCATATGGGAGCATTGGGAGGATCATGTGGTACCGCTGGAGTACCGTCTCACTCGGGTCACCCAGGACTGGCACAGTGAGGAGGGATACGTCACATGGTTCTACCGGGTGTCACATCCTCTTCTGAGACCCGACATTCCCGGCGCTCCTAGGCCAGCACACGAGGAGATCCTGGAGAACCAGCAGGCCGAGGATGATCACGCCATTGATCTCATGCCGATCTGCCAGCGGATATCGATGATTGGGCAGGACCCGTTGGATCGAGGTATCGTGGAGCGGGGCGGTCCAGAGGCAGTCGCCGTGATGGAGATGATCGTCACTGATGCGGGCCGTGCGGCGACATACACGCGGCAGAGGAGGTCTCAGGGCGAGAGGTTTAGGCACACCCAGTAGTGGTCGGGTTTATATATTTTTTGTTATCGGATTGTATCTTTAGCACACTATTTTTATTTTTTTCGGTTTGTATATATTATTTTCATCGGATTAGTATTTTTTTTTTGTTTATTTATCATATTAGTATTTTCAGTTTATCTATTGCTTATTTTATTTTGCGTTTACGTTTAATTAAAATGCGAGACTGTTTTAGATAAAACATAAAAAAAACACAGTTTTTGCATAATTCGGAAATGAACTTCCGAAACCCCCAAAAATCTGAACAAAGGTGTTTTCGGAAGTTCATCTCCGAAGACACCCCCCATGAGGTGTTTTCAGAGATGCACTTCCGAATTAAGGAAATTTTTAAAAAAAAAAGCGCTTCGGAAGTTCATTTCCGAAGCAGGGATATTTTGGGATTTTCGCTGGGGGTAACCCCCATAGGGAGGTGGGTAAAGAAAAAATCATCCTAAATTATGGACTTTGAACCTTGATGGGACTTTCAACTGCATATTGTTTGATTAATTAATGTTTTTCTACTCAAAAGCCAATCAAATTACTTTGATTAATTAGTAATACTCTTGATCACATAGTCTTTGTTTAATTATTATCAAAATTGTGTGAGGTTTGTACAAGTGTTATGTCTTTTTCTATAATAATTATAGAGACTGCTAATGGTGGGCAGTGATGTAGTTTATAATGATGAGAAAGTTGGATATATAATTACATGGGGCATAGGTGCATTAACTAAGCAAACACAATGGATATTATTTTTTCTTTTTGTTTTTTATTCAAATTATCCAACTTAATTGAGTTATTCATAACATTTAAATTAAGTCTTTTAATTTGAATAAAGAAATGTTAACAATAAACTTCAGTTCACTTTTGATTTAATCCATTAAATATTAAGCAAACTAAATTAGAATATGTTTAATTATTAAGACTAATAATTGATCATTTGATGTACTCCTATATCAGTCAATATTCAGGCCCACATGATTTGATATTCATCACTCATTGAATAGTTGAGCACTTAGTTTTTGTCCCTTCTCATCCAAATTAAAATTGAATAAGAACATGCACAAGATAAATAAAAAAGGACAAAAGTCCCACAATTGTGCTCACAGTTTCCTTTTCAACAAATTTGTTTGGCCATTTTCTAAGGGTCAAAGCCAACTTAATAGATCATGGAGTAATCTTGTTTTTCTTCTAATTATCTTTGTATTTGAATATAAGTCTTTTTTTTTCTTTTTGTTATCCTCAAAAAAGTTTTTTTTTATCTAAAAAATATCTCTAAATATAAGTCTCTTATTTAAAATTATCGAAATAAATAATTGTCTTTGAAGAAGTATAAGATAAAAAATTCTACTTAATATAAATTTTGTGACGGTTCAAATCGTGGCTAGATCTCTTATTTATTTTTTGTGACGGTTAAAATCGTGACTTGATCTCTTATTTGTTTTTTTTTTCTTTTTTTTAATTCATGACTAATTTGCATAAGTCTAAAACATAAACGATCATATTAAGGATCATATTGAGTATTTATTGAAAAGACTATGTGCATCGTGCTAATCCAAATGCAAGGAATTAAAAAGAAATGCCATGATGAGATGGGACATAACTATGTGAGGAACAAAAGCAATGTTACTAGAAAAATAGGGGCGTTTTCTTATAAAAAAAACTCTCATTCCATGGATGAAAAATGATCATATTCGCATATTTGTTCAAATTTCAAATATGGTTTTAGTGGAATGTTTGGTTATGAGCACTAACACAACTAATGTGTTAGACACTAAGGGAGACTTAATTTGACTTAAAATGACACATCAATCACAAAGTGTTTCACTCTTGAATTGAGGGGGGGGGGGCATAAACAATATCCAGATTTTGAATGCAATTATTAATATCAATGTTATTCAAATCAAGTCTACAAAATTTATATAGCACTCACATGATTGGATAGGGGTGTAATCAAATATCATTTGGACTGGTTTTTTATCTAAAAAAAATATCCAAATTGGTGATATTTTTATCACCACTTACGGTGTGTTTGGTATAAGAGATTATGCAGCGAGAGAGATACAAGAGAAATATCAACTTTTTCTGCTTGGGACACAAGAGAAGTATGGAAGAAAGATTAAATTTTGGTGGGTCCCATCACCTTTTTACTTCTCTTCAAAACAGCGAAGAAAAGAAGAGGAAAGCGTGCTATTTTACTATTTTCCATCAACTAGTCAGAGACCCGTGCTGTCGCCCGGGTGTATTATTTGTGGTGTAGTATTTTTTAAACCATACGAAAAATGTGAAGTAAAGAAGTTTGACCAAATTGTATATATAAAATGAAAATTAAACATTTAAAAAAATGTTTACTAATAAGATATTAGTAGTATGAAAATTAGGTTCAAAGTTAAAATAATGATCCATAAAAAATGTTTAAGATAGGTCAAGAACATGATAGTAAAATAGGGCCAAGTATTGAATTAAATAATTGACGTCCCAACAACAATAGAGAATAACATGGACGATAAATTAAAATAATGATTGATTAAATTAAAATAGATATTATGTTGATAGTGACCCGTGAAATAAAAAAATAAATTATACTATCATGTAATTTTTATAGAGAGTTTACAACATTATCACAATATAATATTATACTATATACTAATAGTATATAAATCAATATATTTATGTTTATATTCATGGTAAGAAAATATTTATAATTTATTTAAAATTATATCATTTTAAATCAACCAATTCAAATTTAGACTCTAAACATACACTTGATTTTGTAAGATACATTACTAAGCATATCCCATAATCATTGCACATATGCAAAGAGTGAGACAGAAATTAGAGGAAATTGAATTTTTCACTTTTTACATTAATAAATATACATTTCCATTTTATCAATCACAAAAGGCTCAGAAATTCTTAGTTACCTAACCTAGAGTTATCATTGCTACAAGCTACACAAATTGATTTAATGTTTACTATATAATTCATCATGATTAAGTTTATCAAAGCAAATGATAAAAATTTTAATTTCGGTAATCCGTGTTCTTGCTAGATTGAGGATTGAGGATGAGACAGTTGTAATAGGAGCTCTCATGGCTATGAGTCACCCAAAGAGTTTGTATGATTCATGATCTAGATAAACTCATCAAATAACTTAGCTGATACCTGTTTATATTTATATTGATAAGACCATAAGACTTGTAGAAGTGCTATTGTTTAGAGTGAATTATACTACTAATTAATACACTTTATGTTTGAGGATTCATAGATAGAAATAGATAAGAACATTTGTTAATTATATTGCTAACTCAGTGCATTATATTTTCAGTGATGATTTGATAAATAATAGATTGTTCAAGAATCAAATACTCACTGACATGCATAAAAATTTCGCAAATTGTTTTAACTATTTGTGTCTCATAAAGTGAAGAAGCCAGCATTTTACTTGAAAATTTTAAAATACAAAACCGTATATTTATCACATGTAGCCAAACAACACAGTTGCAGTAACAGATTCGGAAAAAAATAATTTCGCTGCAGAACAAAATTATGCTGCAGACTCACAGCTACATGAGTTTGATCGATTCAAAATTCCAACAGATATAAAACTACCACCTGAACCAAACTGAATCATATGCGGCGATCAATTCATGATACGCCAACAGCAAAGAGGCAGAAACACACACATGACACAGTGGACCTGCATTGTTATTGTCGTGGTCAATTTTGTTAAATGTGCCATCAGTTTGTATGAAATAGTCCTGCAAAGAACAAATATATTCAGTTTAATGCACCATAATTGTGATCTAAATTAGAAAAGTTTATGAAATATGGGCTTAAGGTAAATATAATAAAAATAAAAAAGAAGCTTTACTACAAGATTACAGCATATGTCTTCATGCTCAAGAGCGCCCCTACATATGTCGCCTACCACACCATTATAAAGAAGATTCCATATACTGACAGTGATTAATTCTCATAACAAAAAAGTGATTAATTCTCATAACAGGAAAAATTGATATCTAGTGGTTATTCATTAAAATGAAAAACACACACATGTTTACACGAACAAACAATTCGGCCAACAAAATTGACAGTACTCCTATCATTATGGAAAAAGTTATAAATAATAAGCTAGAATGCTAGACCGTTAGAAAACAAAGCTAAAAAACTAACATACCTATAACAGCAATAGATTAAATCAAGCTATACCAATTTGGAGGAATAACAACACTATTATCAATTTGCTGTAAATTCATTGCATAGACACTTTCGAGTTTCTGATCAGCAGTCCAAGCTGAGACTTACTCCTTCCGTTCAGCACCCGCATCTCGCAAAGCAGCCAACCTTACCTATTTTTTTTCCAACAAAGGAACACATAATTGTATCACAGTCACATAGAGTTTATGTTTCTTAAACTGAAACATCAAAATAGCAGATGAACAAACTTGGCAAAAGGTTAGGTTTTTCCACATTCAAAACTTAGAATAAACTCAAACACATGTGAGCTATACAGAGAGTTATACAATTAGAACAATAGAACTCAAATGAAACAATTAGAACAGTAGAACTCAAATGAAACAATTACCGAAATTTACGCTGTGATGAAGTTGTCCAAATACGGGGTGTTGTTGGTGATGCTGACTAAGAAACGGTGAATGATACGACCGTGTAACCAACAGTGTAGCAAAGCAGCATTTCACAGTTTAATCGACTTCATAACCTGCACAAAACTTAACAAAAGATGGCAACCCAAAATCTGAACAGAAAAGCCTCGCGAAAATCAACAAAACCGAACTTCATAAACTCAGATTAATTTTGCAGAAAAAACCAATTCAATGCTGAAAAAATAGTAGGCTACAAGAGCAAGAAAGGTAGGCAACAACAGGAACAAATCTATTCAATTTGCAATGGGAAAAGAAATTTGCAAATCGATTTCAAAACATATACTCAAGAACAACAGGTAGTTTTTAGGTAATATATTTTCATTTCAGTTAATATAGAAAATCAACTCAAAGAAACTCATTATAATGTTACCGAATCTACTTCATGATGAATCTGTCCAACTAAATCGAAAACGAAATCAGAAATACACCGAGCCTTTGTTTTCTCTTCCTTTTCAGACAAAGCGAAGAAAAGAAGAGGAAAGCGTGCTATTTTACTATTTTCCATCAATGCCCTTGTTTTTTCAATTCAATATACATAAATGATTATATGATTTGACGAAATGGAAGGGTGGCTGGAAAATAGTGCACTGCAATTTGGAATCACAAAAATAGGAAAACAACATCTAATATGAATAGTTTCTTAAGTTATTAATTAATTAATTAATTAATTAATACTTATTAAAAAAGTATACGGTGTATTTAAAAGTAAGGTAATTTAAGGAAATTAATTACTTGATTTATATAATTAAAATAAAAATAATTTAAATAAATTTTTTGACAAGGTTATTATTGTCATTTTAAAAAGTCCTTCTACTTCTCTCTCTTCTATTTCTCCTCTCTTTATATTATACCAAACAATAACTTAAATCTACTCTATTTCTCATATTTTTCTCTCTTTTCTTATTCTCTCTTCACAACTTCTCTCTTCACAACTTCTCTCCTAAACCAAACACACCCTTAACGTAAAAGTTTAAATAAAATTTAGTTATGAAAATTTACTAGAATTATATTTAGAAACTTAATAATGTGTAATAGGTTTTTTACTTGACCGCAAATGGATAGACATGTGGATTTGATATTTATTTGTGCCATATCTTGTAATTGTGACCATCTCATGTTTAGCTCAAAAAACAGCAGTTAGTTAATGTATCTACATCCTTGTATGCGGCTTTGCACATACTTTTGTAACTCTTATGAATGATAAGAAAACTTTCGGATCTCCGAATTTAATAATTATATTAGACTCCAAATGCATAAGTTTATATAAGTCATGATTTATTTTCGGATGATCTTTATATGCCTTATAATAATAAGAGTCTTTGAACACAGACATATTTTTCACATCAAATTCAAATCAAAATTCAATTGCATAGTTCGAAATCATGAACTTTAATAAATTTGATCAGTTAACCGATCAACAAATTTGATTATAACAATTCCAAAATGAAATTAGAGTAACATGCCTAATTATAAAAGTGGATAGTAAATCAGAAATTCAGAATAAATAATTGTATTTTTAAACCTGTTATTTTACCTGCTAAATATCTAATAATATGGAGATTTTGTCTAAATATTTTTATATCCAAAAAATGGTATTTATGATCCAAACGACGCGCGATCCGTCGTTCGTCAGTATGTGTAATAACGTTACGCGATCCGCCATCCTCCAAAGAGATTTGATGTTTCTTTATCTTTTGACTTTCTTCTTCTGCAAGCTTTCCGAGTGTCAATACATATTTATTAAACTCTTTTATGTAATTTAAAGATTTATACTATAGTTATAATTATTATTTAATTGATAATACTCATATTTAATTTTATGGGAGACGTTTAAAATATTAATTAAGTAATTCAATTATATAAACGGAAATAAGTTACAAATATTTTTATAAACATGAAAAAGTTTACTGTTGATACAATTATTATTATTATAAATTGTAATAAGTTATAAATATTTTTATAATTATATTAGTTGACAACGAGAAATAGACGTATGCGTTTTGGTATGGTGGACTATGCTACTTGATGTTATTGTGATCATGAGGAAACAATTGACCGTCTTCTTTTTTACTGTAGAGAGACGAGTACTATCTGGCAGCAGGTGTTGAATTGGATGGGTATATTTCATAGGCCAAAAGCGTGGACTGAAGAGCTCTAGTGGTTGATTTAGAATTGCAAAGGAAATTCAGTTAGGGCGGATTTACTCAAGCTGGAGATTGCTGAGACTGTATACGGAGTCTGGCATTATAGGAATTTCATTATAGGAATTGCTCAACCTTTGGTACTGTTATAGATAGCTCTAAGGCTAGGAATAGTATTATTGATAAACTTGTATATCGTGGGTGGGGAAAGATGAAGATGAGAGCTCATATAGCCTGCTTAATGCTCTAGATTTTTGTCTTGTCCTCTTGGATAGCTGGACCACTTGGGTCGCTTTGTATTAGTTGTTTTTTTATATAATATATTTTTCTATTATTTCAAAAGAAAAATATAAGTTTTAAATCGTTCGTATTATATCATATTTACAATTTTAACAAATCTACAATATATGACAGCTCCCTGTCAAATTTCAGTTCTAAATGAATATTTACACTGGTATTTTGAAATTTCAGTTCTAAATGAATATTTTCTCTATCTTTTTTGTCTAGGAGAATTTCATAATATTAGTTTAACTCTACAAAATTTATTAAATTTTTAAAATTTTAAATTATTTAATATTTTATTGTATAATTTAAATTAAAAATATAACAAGTTTTTTAAAAAAATGTAAATAATAATAATAATTTTAAATTTATATAAAATTTAGTATGACTGATAATAATATATAATGATAATAATAAAAAATTAAATTAATTGTTTATATTATTTTCTTAGAGATATTTTTGAAATTCAACATATTCTTTCTCTTAAAATTAGACATAAATATGTTTTTATATTTTTTTTTAATAAAAATTACATTGAAGAATCTCACAAACTTAATGAACTTTAAAGTAAATTATAAACTTGGTTATTTTTTAATTAATTGCCCTCTTCAATTTCTCCTTCTTAATTTAATTTTATCAAGTTAGTTTCTACCATAGCATTGGTTTCTAGTCTTCTTATGAAATTGTAGTAGTGGGATAAATAACAGCATGTCTAATAAAACAACATATTTTTTAGTGGATTGTGAAAACATCTGTAAAAAAAATTGACAAACTATCAAAATTTAAAATCAAATTGAGTAAGAAAAAACAAACAAACAATGTTTTACAAAGGAAAAATAGACAGATTAATAGAAATTCTCTCTAATCATAAAAATATAATAAAGTTTCTCTTTTTATTAAAAATAAATTGTAATAGTGAACATAAGTAAATAAATTAAAATTTTCAAAATCAATAAATGAGATGATAAATTAATTAAAACTACTATAAGTAAATAAAAAGTACGAAATAAATTCTTAAATTTATTATAAATTTAAATTTAAATTTGGTTAATTACATTTTAATATCAATATAAGTAATATATGTCACAATTTTAAAAAAATGAAATATATTCTATATATCATAAACTTATTTTTTTTGTTGTTGTTAATTGTAGAAAATAGTTTTTTAATAAAAAATAATTTACTAATTTAATTATTATTATCAATTTTGTTGTAATTTTAAAATTAGTTATTTGTAACATACATAATTAAAAAAACAAATGGTTCAGATTCATTCTCACATTCTCATAATCTCCACCATTTATTTTAAAATCTAATGGTTCAGATTCATTCTCACATTCTCATATAAATATGGCATTCTCATATGATATGTCCTCACTTATTATAAATTTAAATTTAAATTTCATTAATTATGTTTTAATATCAATATAAGTAGTATATGTCATAATTTTAAAAATAAAAAATGAAATAGATCGTATATGTTTTATATAAAAGTTGATATATTTTATATAAAATTTGTAAGTTATTGTAATATATATTTTTTCCATTTATTTATAAATATTTATTTTGTTAAACAATTTTTTTTATAATTATCAATCTTAGATTTTAATACAACAATAATTAAATTATTTATTGGAGAGAATGAAATGATTGTGATTAAATTATAAATAATAAATGGTATTAAAAAATAATTAATGTTATAAAAAATAATATATTATAAATAATTTTATTTCTTTTAATTTTTTTACTTATTTTGTATTTTCATTCAATGTTCAATTATTTTTAAATTGATTTTCAGATTTTTTATTTAAACTTATTAATTGATTGCTACATTATAACCTGATATAAATTATAGTAAAAATATATATTTACAGTATTTATGATGTCAGGTGAGTGATATGTGTAAGTTTTAATAAGCAATTTGTTCTTCTATCTCTCTTAAACCTGATCTATTTCTTCAATCATGGCCTTGTTGAAGGATATTTCATTATCCAATAGAACTATCTCAATGAAGATTGAAAAAAAAATCAATTTGACCACGAATAGAATTCAATCTTTTGTAGAAGTTAGCATGTCTCGGCGCTGAAACCGCATCCTACACACCGTTAGACAAAACAATAAACACATTGAATCCACAAACATCAAACACAACATATAACTAAATAAAGAATTAAATCGAAACAAATTTAGATTTCAATAAACATAAACACAAATACACAATTACATACCCTTTATGCATTTCCATATATAATCACAAAACGACATCAACAACGTCACCTGTATAGCCAATTGACCATGACCATTCTATAAAAAAACTCAATTCCAATAAATTTACATTTTACAGACAAAAAAAACTCCTACCATATCATAAATAAAGATATTATAAGTATAAAAATACATGTGATGTTACATGATAAATAGTTCCCTGCATGCAACTTTATTTTAAGTTTCATATATAACTTTCATAAAAAATTGCAATAGGAAAAATATGAATATTCTGAAAAAGCTTGCCTTAATTACACGTCCTTGACCAGTAACATTGTCGATGATATCAGCATCAAACATCTTAGAGGGAGGAAAATATCGAGGTTAGGTGTAGATTGGAGATGAACGGACATAAAAATTGCATCAATTATAAAAAATCACCACTCATCAATTATCGTTTTAAACAAGAAGGGAAAATATTACAAAAACATCGCAGTCCAAAACACACAAACCTTAACTAATTTAACATATAGTCAAACGAATTGCAACACAAAATACTAACCCTTCTAAGCTATTGAAACGAAATCATCTTTTATAACCTTGAATCGATTCAGTAGAGAGGAAAGAAGAGTCGAAATTTTATATCTAATCTCCTCATTGAAAGATCCATGGGTGGAGTTGTCCTGCAATTGTAAAACATTCCATCAGAAAATAGATTAAATAGGTTACCAACGTCGAAACGGGTAATGGTGGATTGGGTTTACTTTGGTTGTTATTGAGTGGTTTTCCATAAATATTTTTCCGATGCGCCGAGAGTCAAAGTTTTGTGGGTGTTGGCTAGCTTAGAACAACATGAAACATTTAAATTAGTCTCAATACACTCTCAAACCTATTGTATAATACTTTCCATCCTATTTAAATTTGTTTTCACTTTTTAAATATATTAAGTAACTAAATAATTAATATTTTAGGATAATACATAGATCAAATACATTATATATTTAATAGATTAAAAAACTTAAAAGTATTTTCTAGAGAGGTTATGTATGAGCTAGGTAAGTGTTTAATTAAAAACTCCATTGAAGATTCATAATAATGAAACCATGATACTACTCCACTAGTTGGATTATTTTGAATTCAAATCCAGATTTTGGAATTGTAAAATGAAAGAAGGGAATTACTACCAAGAAATTCCCAAAAGAATTTAGCTAAAAGTCCATTCCCTCTTCTTCTTCTTTTTTGAGAAAATTGCACTAACCTCAATCATTGCTGTTCAGCAACATTGTAAAAATGGGCCAGGGATCCGTTAAAGTATCTTTTATTCTTTAAGAGCATCTCCAATGGTGCAATTGATTTTTGGGTTCTTTGTGGGATCAATTAAGTCTCGTCATCTTGAAGCAACTCATTCCATTTTAACTCCAATGGTGCAATTCTAAAGAACTGATATTAGGTCCCACAACTTTATTTTATATATTAATATTTTATTTCTATTAAATTTTATTTTAATTTAAAAAATAAAAAATTTATATAAAAAAATGAAAAATTAAATTATATAAGCGAAATAAAAAATTTAAATTTTTATAAAACTAGTAAATTAAAATTATAAGTGAAATTTATGTGATAAAAAATCAATATATTTAATTAATTATAAGTGAAATATAAAAAAAAAATAATTTTTATTGAAAAATGAGTCACTATGTTGCTTCAACATACAATAGATTTCCACTCTGGCGGACTCCAATAACAAATTTTTCAAAAAACTTGGTTCGTTCATTGAAGAACTTGTAAAGAACCTCCTTTGGAGGTGTGGTCTAATAGAGCTGGAGGTTACTAACTTACTACTATGATTGCATCCTATAAATAGAGCTAAATTTAATAATATAGATTACTGCAGGTTACAATAACTGTTTAATAAAGTGCTTATTGTCGCCTACATTTAAAATTGTAGAGTACTATATTTTGGCTTAGAAGTAACGATTCCTTCTAAGATCTAAGCATGGGAGAAGAAAATTAACCAATTTTATAATCCTAAATCTTTGGTATATGTTGCTCACAGGTGCATGCTTTAGCTACTCCATTCGTCTCAACTTCCTTTAAAATGTTTTCTTTAATAAAATTATATTTAGAAAATCATTTAAAGGGTAATAAAATCTAGTTGTCTCGTTTTTTTAATGTTGTTGTTTTTCTTCTTATAATATCAATAAAGTGTTCTATATAAGTAATCACCACCATTGGCATCACCAAAGCCGGTTCAAACTATCTAAACTAGGGTTTTAAGTTTAAAAAATTGAGTAAAGAAATCTCATAAAGAGTGATTAAATTAGAGAGATGTAAAATAAATTTGAGAAGACCTATTTAAAAAAACTCCAATTTAAATTATTGGTTTTAGCTGAATTACCGGATTCACAAATATATAAGTAATTAATGGAAAAAACTCTAATTTAAAAAAAAAAAAAATTCTTTGGCTACCTCCCAACCTTCTATCCCACCTCTGGTGAAAAACCCAAAGTACCCCTGACTTCGGAAATGCATCTCCGAAATGCAAGAAAAAGGTGTTTTCGGAGATGCATCTCCGAAAGCGCCTTTTTTTTTGAAAAAATTGTTTTATTTCGGAAGTTCATTTCCGAAAACAGCATTTCGGAAGTTCATTTCCGAAATACTGGGCGTTTTGCAGATTAAGCAAAACAGCCCCCCTCCCCATTCATTTACCCTAATCTTCTTCCAAACTCATCCTCTTTCAAAATTTCTGCAACAAGCAAGTGTGAAGTCAAATAGATTGCCAAAGTCTTCTTCCAATCTCAACCTAAATAATCTCAAACACTAATTGGTAAGTTTATCATTTTATTTCAATTTTTAGATCCATTATTCATTACTCTATTAGGGTGTTTAGAAATTGAAAAAATCACATTAAGATAGGTTGGTACTGATATTAGGTTGTTTAGTAGGCATAAAAGTAGTTTTGATTTAGGATTTTGGGGTCTGCCATTGGAGGTTGCAGAGAACTTCTGCGCAGGGGTGTTTCGGAAGTTCATTTCCGAAAACACCTCCATTCCCAGTTTCGGAAATGAACTTCCGAACTGTATCAGAAGTGCAATTTTTTTTAGTTTTTTCGGTTGTCTCGCATATTAATCGATTTCAACTGTTTACAGGAACATGTCAGACAACCAACCAGCATGCATCAGACAGGGTAGAGAGACCCAGACTGCGTCGGCTAGAAGCGAGCGGGCGGCGGCGCAGCTGGCGTCGACACAGGGACGGGGGCAGGGCCGGGGACGACGTGTGCGAGTTCCCGTGGATATGGGCGAGGGTACCTCCTCATCTGGATCTAGGAGTAGGCTGGCTCGGGTATCTTCTTCCCGCCAGCGAGAGGAGGAGGAGGAGGAGGAGGCGGAGGGGGTACCGGATGTTGACTCTCCACCCGGGGAGGACGATGAGCAGGAGGATAGCTATCCGGGAGGGCCCATTGACACTTCCGTGCTGATATCCTACCGCGACCATGTAACATCCCGATATTATTTAATATTTTTATTAATTATATTAGTAATTATATTATTTGGTGTTTTTAATAATTATTTGTTTAATTTAGTCATTTATGATGTTTATTGAAATTTTTGCGTTTTGGGACGATTTAGTCGGTATTAGTTCGGGATAGCGGATCAATATTTAATCGAAAATTTTAATATTTTTAGTATTAAAAATATTAATGAGTTAATATTTAGCGTTTTGAGAATTTTCCGAGTAGTTAAGATTAGACCGGAAATATGAGACATTGAGTTATTAGAGGATTTTATCCGTATTTATTTTATTATATTATATTATTTTACTTGGTGTGTTAAATAATTATTTAATTATTATGAGATATAATAGTTAATTAAATTAATTAACTTTGTGTGTATTGGTGTTTATTTAATTTATTGAACTAAATAGAGATATTAAGAGGTTATATTTAATTGGGCCTAATTATTAGTAGTAGAAATAAATTGGGGGTGCTAATTATTAAGCCCAATAGACAAGATGTTAGTAAAGGGGTTTTGTGAGAGTGAGGAAATGACATTTTCATTTGGTCATTTTTGCTGAGAAGAGAAAGAGGGGAAGAAGAATAAGAGAGGAACAAAGAGCAAAACCTAGGGTTTGAAGAAATTCAAGAGGTAAGGGGGAGAATCCTTATTATTATGGGTTAGTATGATTGGGTTAATGGGTAGATTAACATGATTAGGTGTTGGTGTAGGAAATAGAAATTGAATTTTGAAATAATGTGAAATTCTATGCGGACTGGAAATGGAAGAAAAAATGAAGGAAAAATGTTGAAAGAGTGGTCTATGTATAGCTAATGTCGCTCGGCATTATGCCCATGACAGCGGCAGTACCCTCTTATGCCAAGATATTGCGTTTCTATGCTACTTCATTGGTTCTGTTATTTTGGTTTTCATCTCATTGTATGTTGTTTCATTATTTTATACTATTACTTTATGAACATACATACCACTTAAGCATAAGATTTCCATTCCATGTTGTTTCTAATGTGTTCATTTATTTTGTTTTCTTGCAATGTGTATTGTGCCATTTCTATTATCCATATTGGCACATAAGCTACTTAATGTGTTTTCGTTTACAGCATATATACATGGTGCCCTGCTATTTGTTCTTTTATGTTTCTATACATGTGCCATGATTGCCTTACATGTTCTCATACTAGTATTTAAGATACATAATATATAATGAGATACTAGAAGTGAACACCCCACTCATCCATTATATTTTCATTTCTTGTGTTATCTTACTGTGTGCTATTTGTTCTCTTCCATATTTCTAATCATGTTTCTTAAAATATATACATAGTGGTATATTATGATGTAAATGATTCATGATTATAAGGTGATATATAATAGCACAATATAATGGAAATAAAACAGTAGGATGATGGAATTGTGAAACACTAGCAAATTTTGAAAAATAATGAAATGTAAAACAGTCTCGTTTGATCGAAATAGCGGAATTAAGCGGTATAATTAGTTATCCGAAATTTGATGAAAATTTACGTGGTAGCTAAGTTTAATTAGTAGATTAACATGGTAATGTTATTTTGTTGAAATGTGATATTTACGAACCGACCAAAATAGTGTGGATTTATATATCTTTTGTATTAAATATTAGTTTTAGGAATAGAAAATGAATTAGTAACTTAGAATAAATGAAGTGTAATTATTAATTAGTTGATTTAATTAATATTTAAATTAATTGCAATGAGTTTAATTGATTGGAATATACTTAAAGTTTGATCAATTATTCGGTTTGTCGGTAAATTACGGTATTTTGAGGATTTGTCCGAAATTGTGTTTTGTCTTGAATATGTATGTTGAGAAATATATATTTCCATGCCAATGATGTTGTGCTAATATTGATTCTCTGTGAGTAGTTAGCTAATATTAATTCTAATGATTAATTGCTTGATGTTGAAAGTGTGTGTTCATGTATAATTGGCAAAATGAGAATTTAACATGAGATAGTATGGTTACTAGTGTTAATTGGATTGTGTGAATCGTAATTGATTAATTGGCCTCTTATATGTTAATGATGTGTGTGTATTGTGAATGTTGTGTACAATTGGTGGATAATTCATAGAGTGAATTATTGTGATATGCTAAATATTAAGATGGTAGAGATGATCTTAATTGCATATGTTTGATTAACATTGTACATACATTCATATCATGGTGTGCCTTGAAACAAAGGTGGTTTGCTTTGAAACAAAAGCGAGGCTTAGATTCTAGAGTGAATCGGAAGCGGTAAACTATATGTTTACATTTTGGTGGGCTTTGGTCTTGTCCGGATCGGAAGCGTGGCTTGGATTCTAGATATTGAATCGGAAAGCGGTGAAACATTGGGTTCACATTGCGGTACCACATGCATAGCGTCACATATCTTGCATTGAGTCACATTAGAATTATGCGATAATTGATTATGTGAAGTTGATGTAGTTGTGATGTGTGTATGAGCTTGATAATTGAAATGAGTGATGTTTGAATGCATATTTGATTAAATGTGTGAATATGTGATAATTATGGTTGTGTGCGTAATTGAGAATATAATATTGGAATTGAAATATTATACTCTTTATACTTGTTGTATACTTGATAACACGTGAAATATCGATCAATTATTATTATCTACATGGCTATACATAGTGTGATTAATTACTTGAATTGTTGATTTAACCATTGTATCTTATTATACTTTCTTCATAATGATTCGTATTCTCACCCTTCTGTTTTAATGTTGCCCTCGTTTGGCGACATGCAGGTTCTGGAGTTAGTAGTTCGCGTGTGATCTTAGTCGGAGTTTCTTCTGAGTTTTTGGAGATTAGGTAGTAAGTCGATGCTCTGGTCATGTAACACTGGGTAGACTAGTTATTTGAACTCATGTTTCTATTCCGTTATGTATTACGCTTGATTTGAGAACCTGTTATGTTATTACTTGTTGTTTGATAGGCTCTTAAGCCAAATATTCCGAATTATGTTTTAATTTATGTTGATATGATTATTGAGACTTGATCATGGTATGGGACATGGATCATTTTATGAAACACATGAGTATTTAGTAGTTTCCGCTGTGAATGCATATTCTGGATAAAATATGATTAATTAAGAAGTGTTATTTGAAATGACCAGGTGTATCATATATTGTAGATAAATGATGTCGGTTTTTAAAAGCTTTTAGTTTTTGAAAACATCGATGTGACACCCTTTTGAATTATATGCATGCTTATTCTCTGATTATATGCTTATTTATTTTGGGGTATAAAAGGGGTGTTACATTAGTGGTATCAGAGCATGGTCGACCAGTTGGTCAATAGGCGTTAATGTTGTCTAATCCTGTTGTATTTGATTTGTGTATCTGACACAATCGATACTGTTTTGCCTGTTTGGTTGTTGGATGTCTTAGGATAATGACTGCAGGAAGGAATGGTAACATTAATGTTGAGGCAGTGATGAGGTGGACTAGTGCGATTGGACAAGAGCTGCAAGAGAATGTCGGTTATGGAGGAAAGGATGAGTTCTGTGCTTTTGGAGACTTTCAAAGGTGCAACCCGCCGATCTTTGAAGGAATATATGGACCGGACAAAGCACAGGCATGGATGAGAGAAATGGAGAAGATATTTCAAGTCATGAGTTGTACTGATGTACAGAAGGTACAATTTGGTACTCACATGCTGACGAAAGGAGCCGAGGATTGGTGGAGTAATACTGTGCGGAGATTTGATGAGGAAGGTATTGAAGTTACTTGGAATCTTTTCCGTGATGCATTTTTGGAAAACTATTTTCCAGAAGTGTGCGTGGAAAGAAAGAAGTGAGAGATCTGGAATTGAAACAAGAAAGAGAATAATTCTGTGGGAAATCGTATGATGACATGAGGAAACAATATGGTTTTGGCAAGAAGGCAAGCAGGGGAGGAGCTTTTACTCCGATTAAGTGCTACAGGTGTGGCGATATGGGTCACAAAACTGTTGATTGTGGAGTTGGTTCGAGTAGGATTTGCCACAGTTGTGGTGAGCAAGGACACAATTGTGCCATGTGTGACAAGCCAAAGAAGGAGCAAGCGAAAGGAAAAGTGTTTGCGTTGTCTGGTGCTGAGGCCACTGCTAAGGAGAAGCTAATTTGAGGTACGTGCTTTATTATTGATAATGGTGCAACGCATACTTTCATTCTTTGGATTGTGCTATCAGATTGGATCTTGTTTTATCTATTACGCGTAGAAGTATGGTTATTGATACTCTTGCTATGAGTTTTGTTCTACTTCTTTGTGTGTTGAATTCTCCGTTGAGCATTTTTGGTAGAGATTTTGAAATTGACTTAGTTTGTCTCTGTGAGTTTAATTTGATGAGAATATTGATTTGAGTTGTTTGGAGTTAAATCGAGTAATTGTAACCTCATGAGAGATCTTGGATCTCGGTAGTTTAGGTAGTTTTGAATACAAGATTTGAAGGAATGATATTGTAGTTTAGTAATGAAGGTTTATGTTTCATTATGATTGTCGACTGTCTATCGACAAATTGAGGACTTGATCACCCTTAATCTATTGTTGATAGGAGACGAGGTCGTAATTGGACGAGATAGACTTGTCTTACTAATTTTGTAGGGTGTAAAATAACTAGGAAGAAGTTGAAGGGTCAAGTTGAGGTGTTATATGACAAGAGGTTCATTCGTCTGGGTGTGTAGCCGTAAGGTTGCGCTTGTTTTGTCGATTAAGAAGAAAGAAGGTTCCCTGAGGTAACATTTCTTGAGGATTTAATTCTAAGAGGCAAGATGATCATGTTGAACATTAAGGATTGTGTCATCGATGTTGAAAGAGAAGAGGTTATATGCGAAGTTTTCTGAATGCGGGCTTTGGTTAAAGGAAGAGATCTTCTTTAGGTTTGTGATTTCGAGCTGAGGTGGGTTGATGCAGATATCGACAAGTGGTAGTTATACTTCAAGGCAACTTAAAGTTCAAGAAAGGAATTATTCAATGTATGAATGGATGTTATCCGCCGTTGGGTTTGTTTTGAAACTTAAGAGGCATTATTGTTTGGATCGAGATTTGAGGTGTGTAGTGACTACAAGAATTGAATATGAGGAAAACAAGGCGAGTTGAATTTCGAAGGATTATGATTTTGGATTGAATTACCATTCTGGAAAAGCGAATGTTGTAATTGGTGCATTGAGTAGGAAATCATTGCATATGTCTATGTCAATGATTCGAGAATTAAAGATGTTGGAATAATTTAGAAACTTGAGTTTGGTTTGTGAGACGAAGTCTTCGTGTGTTAAGTTTGGTATGTTGAAGTTTACTTGTGGTATTCTTGACGAGGTTAGAGAGGTTCAAAAATTTGGATTTAGAATTAGTTGACAAGATGACATTGATGAAGCAAGGAAAAAGGTAATAACTTTCGAATTGATGAGAATAGTGTCATGATCGAGTTTGTATTTTTGATGTTTCAGATTTGAGAAAGAGAATTTTTGGATGAAGGGCATCATAATGGTTTGAGTATACGTCATGATGCTACTAAAATGTATCAATATTTGAGGAAAATGTTTAGTGGTAAAGTATGAAGAGGGATATAGCGGAATTGTGTATTTGAGTTGGACTTGTCAAAAACCGTTTAGTTGGTGCAACAGTTATCCTATTCGAGTGGAAGTGAGATAGTATCTCTATGGATTTTGTTTCGGGTTGCTGAGAACATCGAGTAATTGTGAAGTGATTTGGGTCATTGTGGATAGGTTGACGAGATGCGCTTATTTTATTCTAGTGAGGATGGATTATCGGATGGAGAGACTTGCTAAATTTGGCATCGAGAGAACGGTGTGTTTGCATGGTATTTCATCCGAGTATTGGATTGGTATCCTTGGAAGCTTGTATGGTTGAAGATGTGGAACGTTTTGTATTGGTATGAATCGGAAGAGAGTAAGTGTGGCTTTGGTGTCGAAATGGTTGTGACAATTGAATTTTCGAGGACGAAAATATTCTAAGTGGGAGAGAGTTGTAACATCCCGATATTATTTAATATTTTTATTAATTATATTAGTAATTATATTATTTGGTGTTTTTAATAATTATTTGTTTAATTTAGTCATTTATGATGTTTATTGAAATTTTTGCGTTTTGGGACGATTTAGTCGGTATTAGTTCGGGATAGCGGATCAATATTTAATCGAAAATTTTAATATTTTTAGTATTAAAAATATTAATGAGTTAATATTTAGCATTTTGAGAATTTTCCGAGTAGTTAAGATTAGACCGGAAATATGAGACATTGAGTTATTAGAGGATTTTATCCGTATTTATTTTATTATATTATATTATTTTACTTGGTGTGTTAAATAATTATTTAATTATTATGAGATATAATAGTTAATTAAATTAATTAACTTTGTGTGTATTGGTGTTTATTTAATTTATTGAACTAAATAGAGATATTAAGAGGTTATATTTAATTGGGCCTAATTATTAGTAGTAGAAATAAATTGGGGGTGCTAATTATTAAGCCCAATAGACAAGATGTTAGTAAAGGGGTTTTGTGAGAGTGAGGAAATGACATTTTCATTTGGTCATTTTTGCTGAGAAGAGAAAGAGGGGAAGAAGAATAAGAGAGGAACAAAGAGCAAAACCTAGGGTTTGAAGAAATTCAAGAGGTAAGGGGGAGAATCCTTATTATTATGGGTTAGTATGATTGGGTTAATGGGTAGATTAACATGATTAGGTGTTGGTGTAGGAAATAGAAATTGAATTTTGAAATAATGTGAAATTCTATGCGGACTGGAAATGGAAGAAAAAATGAAGGAAAAATGTTGAAAGAGTGGTCTATGTATAGCTAATGTCGCTCGGCATTATGCCCATGACAGCGGCAGTACCCTCTTATGCCAAGATATTGCGTTTCTATGCTACTTCATTGGTTCTGTTATTTTGGTTTTCATCTCATTGTATGTTGTTTCATTATTTTATACTATTACTTTATGAACATACATACCACTTAAGCATAAGATTTCCATTCCATGTTGTTTCTAATGTGTTCATTTATTTTGTTTTCTTGCAATGTGTATTGTGCCATTTCTATTATCCATATTGGCACATAAGCTACTTAATGTGTTTTCGTTTACAGCATATATACATGGTGCCCTGCTATTTGTTCTTTTATGTTTCTATACATGTGCCATGATTGCCTTACATGTTCTCATACTAGTATTTAAGATACATAATATATAATGAGATACTAGAAGTGAACACCCCACTCATCCATTATATTTTCATTTCTTGTGTTATCTTACTGTGTGCTATTTGTTCTCTTCCATATTTCTAATCATGTTTCTTAAAATATATACATAGTGGTATATTATGATGTAAATGATTCATGATTATAAGGTGATATATAATAGCACAATATAATGGAAATAAAACAGTAGGATGATGGAATTGTGAAACACTAGCAAATTTTGAAAAATAATGAAATGTAAAACAGTCTCGTTTGATCGAAATAGCGGAATTAAGCGGTATAATTAGTTATCCGAAATTTGATGAAAATTTACGTGATAGCTAAGTTTAATTAGTAGATTAACATGGTAATGTTATTTTGTTGAAATGTGATATTTACGAACCGACCAAAATAGTGTGGATTTATATATCTTTTGTATTAAATATTAGTTTTAGGAATAGAAAATGAATTAGTAACTTAGAATAAATGAAGTGTAATTATTAATTAGTTGATTTAATTAATATTTAAATTAATTGCAATGAGTTTAATTGATTGGAATATACTTAAAGTTTGATCAATTATTCGGTTTGTCGGTAAATTACGGTATTTTGAGGATTTGTCCGAAATTGTGTTTTGTCTTGAATATGTATGTTGAGAAATATATATTTCCATGCCAATGATGTTGTGCTAATATTGATTCTCTGTGAGTAGTTAGCTAATATTAATTCTAATGATTAATTGCTTGATGTTGAAAGTGTGTGTTCATGTATAATTGGCAAAATGAGAATTTAACATGAGATAGTATGGTTACTAGTGTTAATTGGATTGTGTGAATCGTAATTGATTAATTGGCCTCTTATATGTTAATGATGTGTGTGTATTGTGAATGTTGTGTACAATTGGTGGATAATTCATAGAGTGAATTATTGTGATATGCTAAATATTAAGATGGTAGAGATGATCTTAATTGCATATGTTTGATTAACATTGTACATACATTCATATCATGGTGTGCCTTGAAACAAAGGTGGTTTGCTTTGAAACAAAAGCGAGGCTTAGATTCTAGAGTGAATCGGAAGCGGTAAACTATATGTTTACATTTTGGTGGGCTTTGGTCTTGTCCGGATCGGAAGCGTGGCTTGGATTCTAGATATTGAATCGGAAAGCGGTGAAACATTGGGTTCACATTGCGGTACCACATGCATAGCGTCACATATCTTGCATTGAGTCACATTAGAATTATGCGATAATTGATTATGTGAAGTTGATGTAGTTGTGATGTGTGTATGAGCTTGATAATTGAAATGAGTGATGTTTGAATGCATATTTGATTAAATGTGTGAATATGTGATAATTATGGTTGTGTGCGTAATTGAGAATATAATATTGGAATTGAAATATTATACTCTTTATACTTGTTGTATACTTGATAACACGTGAAATATCGATCAATTATTATTATCTACATGGCTATACATAGTGTGATTAATTACTTGAATTGTTGATTTAACCATTGTATCTTATTATACTTTCTTCATAATGATTCGTATTCTCACCCTTCTGTTTTAATGTTGCCCTCGTTTGGCGACATGCAGGTTCTGGAGTTAGTAGTTCGCGTGTGATCTTAGTCGGAGTTTCTTCTGAGTTTTTGGAGATTAGGTAGTAAGTCGATGCTCTGGTCATGTAACACTGGGTAGACTAGTTATTTGAACTCATGTTTCTATTCCGTTATGTATTACGCTTGATTTGAGAACCTGTTATGTTATTACTTGTTGTTTGATAGGCTCTTAAGCCAAATATTCCGAATTATGTTTTAATTTATGTTGATATGATTATTGAGACTTGATCATGGTATGGGACATGGATCATTTTATGAAACACATGAGTATTTAGTAGTTTCCGCTGTGAATGCATATTCTGGATAAAATATGATTAATTAAGAAGTGTTATTTGAAATGACCAGGTGTATCATATATTGTAGATAAATGATGTCGGTTTTTAAAAGCTTTTAGTTTTTGAAAACATCGATGTGACACCCTTTTGAATTATATGCATGCTTATTCTCTGATTATATGCTTATTTATTTTGGGGTATAAAAGGGGTGTTACATTAGTGGTATCAGAGCATGGTCGACCAGTTGGTCAATAGGCGTTAATGTTGTCTAATCCTGTTGTATTTGATTTGTGTATCTGACACAATCGATACTGTTTTGCCTGTTTGGTTGTTGGATGTCTTAGGATAATGACTGCAGGAAGGAATGGTAACATTAATGTTGAGGCAGTGATGAGGTGGACTAGTGCGATTGGACAAGAGCTGCAAGAGAATGTCGGTTATGGAGGAAAGGATGAGTTCTGTGCTTTTGGAGACTTTCAAAGGTGCAACCCGCCGATCTTTGAAGGAATATATGGACCGGACAAAGCACAGGCATGGATGAGAGAAATGGAGAAGATATTTCAAGTCATGAGTTGTACTGATGTACAGAAGGTACAATTTGGTACTCACATGCTGACGAAAGGAGCCGAGGATTGGTGGAGTAATACTGTGCGGAGATTTGATGAGGAAGGTATTGAAGTTACTTGGAATCTTTTCCGTGATGCATTTTTGGAAAACTATTTTCCAGAAGTGTGCGTGGAAAGAAAGAAGTGAGAGATCTGGAATTGAAACAAGAAAGAGAATAATTCTGTGGGAAATCGTATGATGACATGAGGAAACAATATGGTTTTGGCAAGAAGGCAAGCAGGGGAGGAGCTTTTACTCCGATTAAGTGCTACAGGTGTGGCGATATGGGTCACAAAACTGTTGATTGTGGAGTTGGTTCGAGTAGGATTTGCCACAGTTGTGGTGAGCAAGGACACAATTGTGCCATGTGTGACAAGCCAAAGAAGGAGCAAGCGAAAGGAAAAGTGTTTGCGTTGTCTGGTGCTGAGGCCACTGCTAAGGAGAAGCTAATTTGAGGTACGTGCTTTATTATTGATAATGGTGCAACGCATACTTTCATTCTTTGGATTGTGCTATCAGATTGGATCTTGTTTTATCTATTACGCGTAGAAGTATGGTTATTGATACTCTTGCTATGAGTTTTGTTCTACTTCTTTGTGTGTTGAATTCTCCGTTGAGCATTTTTGGTAGAGATTTTGAAATTGACTTAGTTTGTCTCTGTGAGTTTAATTTGATGAGAATATTGATTTGAGTTGTTTGGAGTTAAATCGAGTAATTGTAACCTCATGAGAGATCTTGGATCTCGGTAGTTTAGGTAGTTTTGAATACAAGATTTGAAGGAATGATATTGTAGTTTAGTAATGAAGGTTTATGTTTCATTATGATTGTCGACTGTCTATCGACAAATTGAGGACTTGATCACCCTTAATCTATTGTTGATAGGAGACGAGGTCGTAATTGGACGAGATAGACTTGTCTTACTAATTTTGTAGGGTGTAAAATAACTAGGAAGAAGTTGAAGGGTCAAGTTGAGGTGTTATATGACAAGAGGTTCATTCGTCTGGGTGTGTAGCCGTAAGGTTGCGCTTGTTTTGTCGATTAAGAAGAAAGAAGGTTCCCTGAGGTAACATTTCTTGAGGATTTAATTCTAAGAGGCAAGATGATCATGTTGAACATTAAGGATTGTGTCATCGATGTTGAAAGAGAAGAGGTTATATGCGAAGTTTTCTGAATGCGGGCTTTGGTTAAAGGAAGAGATCTTCTTTAGGTTTGTGATTTCGAGCTGAGGTGGGTTGATGCAGATATCGACAAGTGGTAGTTATACTTCAAGGCAACTTAAAGTTCAAGAAAGGAATTATTCAATGTATGAATGGATGTTATCCGCCGTTGGGTTTGTTTTGAAACTTAAGAGGCATTATTGTTTGGATCGAGATTTGAGGTGTGTAGTGACTACAAGAATTGAATATGAGGAAAACAAGGCGAGTTGAATTTCGAAGGATTATGATTTTGGATTGAATTACCATTCTGGAAAAGCGAATGTTGTAATTGGTGCATTGAGTAGGAAATCATTGCATATGTCTATGTCAATGATTCGAGAATTAAAGATGTTGGAATAATTTAGAAACTTGAGTTTGGTTTGTGAGACGAAGTCTTCGTGTGTTAAGTTTGGTATGTTGAAGTTTACTTGTGGTATTCTTGACGAGGTTAGAGAGGTTCAAAAATTTGGATTTAGAATTAGTTGACAAGATGACATTGATGAAGCAAGGAAAAAGGTAATAACTTTCGAATTGATGAGAATAGTGTCATGATCGAGTTTGTATTTTTGATGTTTCAGATTTGAGAAAGAGAATTTTTGGATGAAGGGCATCATAATGGTTTGAGTATACGTCATGATGCTACTAAAATGTATCAATATTTGAGGAAAATGTTTAGTGGTAAAGTATGAAGAGGGATATAGCGGAATTGTGTATTTGAGTTGGACTTGTCAAAAACCGTTTAGTTGGTGCAACAGTTATCCTATTCGAGTGGAAGTGAGATAGTATCTCTATGGATTTTGTTTCGGGTTGCTGAGAACATCGAGTAATTGTGAAGTGATTTGGGTCATTGTGGATAGGTTGACGAGATGCGCTTATTTTATTCTAGTGAGGATGGATTATCGGATGGAGAGACTTGCTAAATTTGGCATCGAGAGAACGGTGTGTTTGCATGGTATTTCATCCGAGTATTGGATTGGTATCCTTGGAAGCTTGTATGGTTGAAGATGTGGAACGTTTTGTATTGGTATGAATCGGAAGAGAGTAAGTGTGGCTTTGGTGTCGAAATGGTTGTGACAATTGAATTTTCGAGGACGAAAATATTCTAAGTGGGAGAGAGTTGTAACATCCCGATATTATTTAATATTTTTATTAATTATATTAGTAATTATATTATTTGGTGTTTTTAATAATTATTTGTTTAATTTAGTCATTTATGATGTTTATTGAAATTTTTGCGTTTTGGGACGATTTAGTCGGTATTAGTTCGGGATAGCGGATCAATATTTAATCGAAAATTTTAATATTTTTAGTATTAAAAATATTAATGAGTTAATATTTAGCGTTTTGAGAATTTTCCGAGTAGTTAAGATTAGACCGGAAATATGAGACATTGAGTTATTAGAGGATTTTATCCGTATTTATTTTATTATATTATATTATTTTACTTGGTGTGTTAAATAATTATTTAATTATTATGAGATATAATAGTTAATTAAATTAATTAACTTTGTGTGTATTGGTGTTTATTTAATTTATTGAACTAAATAGAGATATTAAGAGGTTATATTTAATTGGGCCTAATTATTAGTAGTAGAAATAAATTGGGGGTGCTAATTATTAAGCCCAATAGACAAGATGTTAGTAAAGGGGTTTTGTGAGAGTGAGGAAATGACATTTTCATTTGGTCATTTTTGCTGAGAAGAGAAAGAGGGGAAGAAGAATAAGAGAGGAACAAAGAGCAAAACCTAGGGTTTGAAGAAATTCAAGAGGTAAGGGGGAGAATCCTTATTATTATGGGTTAGTATGATTGGGTTAATGGGTAGATTAACATGATTAGGTGTTGGTGTAGGAAATAGAAATTGAATTTTGAAATAATGTGAAATTCTATGCGGACTGGAAATGGAAGAAAAAATGAAGGAAAAATGTTGAAAGAGTGGTCTATGTATAGCTAATGTCGCTCGGCATTATGCCCATGACAGCGGCAGTACCCTCTTATGCCAAGATATTGCGTTTCTATGCTACTTCATTGGTTCTGTTATTTTGGTTTTCATCTCATTGTATGTTGTTTCATTATTTTATACTATTACTTTATGAACATACATACCACTTAAGCATAAGATTTCCATTCCATGTTGTTTCTAATGTGTTCATTTATTTTGTTTTCTTGCAATGTGTATTGTGCCATTTCTATTATCCATATTGGCACATAAGCTACTTAATGTGTTTTCGTTTACAGCATATATACATGGTGCCCTGCTATTTGTTCTTTTATGTTTCTATACATGTGCCATGATTGCCTTACATGTTCTCATACTAGTATTTAAGATACATAATATATAATGAGATACTAGAAGTGAACACCCCACTCATCCATTATATTTTCATTTCTTGTGTTATCTTACTGTGTGCTATTTGTTCTCTTCCATATTTCTAATCATGTTTCTTAAAATATATACATAGTGGTATATTATGATGTAAATGATTCATGATTATAAGGTGATATATAATAGCACAATATAATGGAAATAAAACAGTAGGATGATGGAATTGTGAAACACTAGCAAATTTTGAAAAATAATGAAATGTAAAACAGTCTCGTTTGATCGAAATAGCGGAATTAAGCGGTATAATTAGTTATCCGAAATTTGATGAAAATTTACGTGATAGCTAAGTTTAATTAGTAGATTAACATGGTAATGTTATTTTGTTGAAATGTGATATTTACGAACCGACCAAAATAGTGTGGATTTATATATCTTTTGTATTAAATATTAGTTTTAGGAATAGAAAATGAATTAGTAACTTAGAATAAATGAAGTGTAATTATTAATTAGTTGATTTAATTAATATTTAAATTAATTGCAATGAGTTTAATTGATTGGAATATACTTAAAGTTTGATCAATTATTCGGTTTGTCGGTAAATTACGGTATTTTGAGGATTTGTCCGAAATTGTGTTTTGTCTTGAATATGTATGTTGAGAAATATATATTTCCATGCCAATGATGTTGTGCTAATATTGATTCTCTGTGAGTAGTTAGCTAATATTAATTCTAATGATTAATTGCTTGATGTTGAAAGTGTGTGTTCATGTATAATTGGCAAAATGAGAATTTAACATGAGATAGTATGGTTACTAGTGTTAATTGGATTGTGTGAATCGTAATTGATTAATTGGCCTCTTATATGTTAATGATGTGTGTGTATTGTGAATGTTGTGTACAATTGGTGGATAATTCATAGAGTGAATTATTGTGATATGCTAAATATTAAGATGGTAGAGATGATCTTAATTGCATATGTTTGATTAACATTGTACATACATTCATATCATGGTGTGCCTTGAAACAAAGGTGGTTTGCTTTGAAACAAAAGCGAGGCTTAGATTCTAGAGTGAATCGGAAGCGGTAAACTATATGTTTACATTTTGGTGGGCTTTGGTCTTGTCCGGATCGGAAGCGTGGCTTGGATTCTAGATATTGAATCGGAAAGCGGTGAAACATTGGGTTCACATTGCGGTACCACATGCATAGCGTCACATATCTTGCATTGAGTCACATTAGAATTATGCGATAATTGATTATGTGAAGTTGATGTAGTTGTGATGTGTGTATGAGCTTGATAATTGAAATGAGTGATGTTTGAATGCATATTTGATTAAATGTGTGAATATGTGATAATTATGGTTGTGTGCGTAATTGAGAATATAATATTGGAATTGAAATATTATACTCTTTATACTTGTTGTATACTTGATAACACGTGAAATATCGATCAATTATTATTATCTACATGGCTATACATAGTGTGATTAATTACTTGAATTGTTGATTTAACCATTGTATCTTATTATACTTTCTTCATAATGATTCGTATTCTCACCCTTCTGTTTTAATGTTGCCCTCGTTTGGCGACATGCAGGTTCTGGAGTTAGTAGTTCGCGTGTGATCTTAGTCGGAGTTTCTTCTGAGTTTTTGGAGATTAGGTAGTAAGTCGATGCTCTGGTCATGTAACACTGGGTAGACTAGTTATTTGAACTCATGTTTCTATTCCGTTATGTATTACGCTTGATTTGAGAACCTGTTATGTTATTACTTGTTGTTTGATAGGCTCTTAAGCCAAATATTCCGAATTATGTTTTAATTTATGTTGATATGATTATTGAGACTTGATCATGGTATGGGACATGGATCATTTTATGAAACACATGAGTATTTAGTAGTTTCCGCTGTGAATGCATATTCTGGATAAAATATGATTAATTAAGAAGTGTTATTTGAAATGACCAGGTGTATCATATATTGTAGATAAATGATGTCGGTTTTTAAAAGCTTTTAGTTTTTGAAAACATCGATGTGACACCCTTTTGAATTATATGCATGCTTATTCTCTGATTATATGCTTATTTATTTTGGGGTATAAAAGGGGTGTTACAGACCACGTCGCTCGGCGGATCTGGGACGAAGAGTTATTTTTTATAATTTGTCCGACTACATTATTTAACTGTTTATAATTTAGACGTTTATTCAATATTTTATTAACCGTCTATTTAACCGGTCTATGTAACATACTTTTTTATTTGTTTTTTTGTAATAGGAGAGAGAGCCGTTGAAAATGGTGAACCATGCCCGAAAGATTTTCAGTCTGTTTAAACCGACTGCCGAGTGGTTTAACGATGCTGTGAGAGGTTCAGGACTCAGTGGGCTCTGCATGACGGGGTACACCACCATCAGCCACGGCATGCAGGGGGCTTTTGTGGAGCGCTGGCACAAGGAGACGTCTTCTTTCCACTTGCCGGTTGGGGAGATGACAATCACCTTGCATGACGTGCAGTGTCTTCTCCACCTGCCGATCAGGGGTCCGTTGTTGGCCCACTCCCGGATCCAGAGGGTCGAAGCCAGTCAATGGATGGCGCTATATTTGGGCATGGAGCCCGAAGCTGCTGACTATGAGTGCATCACGACATCCGGGCCTCATATCCGGTTCACCACACTGAGCGGCCGAGGCTGAGGAGGCGGGTGACGAGCTATTTACACAGTATCACCGTGGCTGCGCTCTCCGGTGTTGGTACATGCATGTGGTAGGTGCTGCAGTCTTTGTGGACAAGAGTGCAAGGTACGTCGACGTGACCTACCTCCGCTACTTCATGGACCTGACCACCGTTCACCAGTGGAACTAGGGGGCAGCTACTCTGGCATACCTATACCAGAAGCTGAATGAGGCCTCCAACTGGAGGACGAGGCAGTTGACCGGATCCTGCACACTACTCACGGTACGTTTCATTTTAATTGTTCCGTATTTATTTATGTTTCGTATTTGTGTTTCGTATTTACTTATGTTTCGTATTTATTTATGTTTCAGAGCTGGATCATCTCTTACTTCTCCCGGGTCCACGGCTTTCACATTGATCCTCAGTACGTTGACGCCATGCCCAGGGCCGCCCGATACGTTCTCCAGAGGGGGAACAATGCGGTTGGACCATACCGTGGGTACCTGGACCGCACGATGCACGATGACGTCACCTGAAGGCCATTCAGCGACTACACTCAGGTTGTCCCCTTTGACAACATATCTCTATATTCTGGCTGGTTGGCATGCGGGACTACCATCATGGTCAGGTATCTCCCTGAGTGGTGCATGCGGCAGTTCGGATTCGTGCAGATGATACCCAGGTCACCCTTTGAGGCTGCTCCCGACACAGCGACCAGAGTGCAGCTCACTGCCATGTTTGAGGATTGGGAGCATCATGTGGTACCGGAGGAGTACCGTCGCATGCGGGTCACCCAGGACTGGCACAGTGTGGAGGGGTACGTCACATGGTTCTACCGGGTGTCTCATCCTCTGCTGACACCCGACGCTCCCGGCGCTCCTAGGCCAGGACACGAGGAGATCCTGGAGAACCAGCAGGCCGAGGATGACCACGCCATTGATCTCCTGCCGATCTGCCAGCTGATAGAGATGCTTGGGCGGGACGCGTTGGATCGAGGTGTCGTTCATCAGGGCGGTCCAGAGGCAGTCGCCGTGATGGAGATGATCCTCACTGATGCGGGCCGTGCGGCGCCATACAGGCGGCAGAGGAGGGCCCAGGGTGAGAGGGTTAGGCATACCCAGTAGTGGTCGGGTTTATTTTTTGTTGTTTTCGGATTGTATCTTTCGTACATTGTTAGTATTTGGATTTGGATCGGATCGATTTGTATATATCACTTTTCTTATCATATTAGTATATTAGTATTTTCTGTTTATATATCGATCATTTTATTTGCCGTCTATCTTTAATTCCAAAATCATAAAAAAAAACACAGTTTCTGCATAATTCGGAAGTTCATTTCCGAAACTCCCCAAAATCTGAAAAAAGGTGTTTTCGGAAGTTCATCTCCGAAAACACCCCCCATTTGGTGTTTTCGGAGATGAACTTCCGAAGTCTGAGAAATTTTTTAAAAAAAAAATACTTCGGAAGTTCATTTCCGAAGCAGGGGTAAATTGGGTTTTTCGCTGGGGGTGACCCCCATAGGGAGGTGGGTAAAGAAAAATTCAAAAAAAATGATAAAATGCTTTTATGAATTTTTTAACAATGTATTTACTAATATCAGGTAAAAAGAACAAAGGCAAACAAAATGCACCATTCAAGAATAGTATCTCACTAAGCCAAAAAAAAAAGGGCAGCAAAAGAATGTTTAAAAGCAAATAACCTCAACCAAGCACCAAAGCTCGCTAACAAGTGCACTAATGGTTCCGAAAGCTTCATGATTATGTTACTTTGGGGTAAAGAAAGGGTTTGCTTGCTAAGCGATGAAAGGCAGCCAAAACCACTTATAGGATGAGTTAACGTTTCTTTATGGAGAAGATTGTATGCACGCTAAACGGTCTTTGAACCTCAATTAGTGAGAATGGCAAGACAGGACGACCCATGTAGTTCATTTCAAAATAACTTGGTGTAATTAATTAATTTTCTTGATAAGGGGTGAGAGAAGTCCTTTGTATATCAGAAACATAACACGAGGTGGAAAGAGATGAAGATTGAGGAAGTAATCGTTATTCGAGGAATCGGTAACATATGCTTTTCAATATCTTTCTTCTAGAGCTTAATTGTAAAGCTACGATGAGTTAGTGTAGCTAATTTTTTCTTTTGTTGGGGTTATATGTTATCATCCTAATACTCATGTCTTGATCCCGATCATTGTGTTATATGTAATTTTTTTAAAGCTTTTATTTTGACAGGCTCTTTGTTCTTAATGCTTGTTTTGGATTAGCTAACTAAAACATATTTTTATAGTATGACTTGATATACAAAAGATATTGATCATTACTAGATCCATGGTTTTCATCTATTGCATATGCTAAATTTTAGACATAGATTTTGGCTCAGTATCTATATGTTGAAGCCTAATGTTATTGTATTTGTTAATAGGCTAAAAGATCGACTATTAGGTAATACGGTTGACCTCATGTCATTGAATCATACATGAGTTACGATGAGAGCAACGAGAGATAATATCAATAGCTTATTAGAATTTCATATTACTGATCAAAGATATTACATGAGAATATGTCGATGAAGTATAACCCGTACAAGTTTTCTCAACTTTTGAACACCAAAACTCATTTTATTTTCTGTTATTTTATTTTCTGTATTCAAAAACTAGTAATATACCCGTGCGTCCGCACGGGTAAAAATTATTTAGTAGTGTAAAATTATACTGCAAATTTAGAATTATATTTATGTATGTTTAGCTACTTAAATCTAATTGGTTGTGTTCCATGACATTTCATAAAGTATTTAATTCAAATTTTCAACATTAAAGACAAGTGCAAATGAGTGTGAACTTATCACCAACTAAATAACAAATTATGTTGAAATTAAAAATCAATCGGTTCTTCAATCATATGAGAATGAAAATATTAGAATACATATTAATATTTAAAATATTTCATCAATAAAAGGGTCAATTTATGTATATATTTTTATCCAGGTCTAAGTGATTGTGTCTAGTGTCACTTTATCAAGTGCAAGTTAACATTTATACATGTTTTATTGTTTGAATCTAACTTGTTGTATCCCATAACATTAAAAATAAGTGCAAAGTAATAATGAATAAGTTGTAATATGATTTTGAGATACATATTGTAAAAATCATAACAAAGCTATATATATATATATATATATAATTGTCATTCATTTGTGTATTTATATATAATTGTTAATTAAAATAAAATAGATATCGTGTTGATAGTCCTCCGTAATAAAATTAAAAATTTTGACATTAGAAAATAAGAACTGTGTCTCAAATAAAAGTAATGGTTAATTAAAATAAATAAAAAAAATGTATTTTGTTGATAATGTCCCGTGAAAAAAATAAAATTTTGACATTTGAAAATAAGAATTTTGTGTCTCAAATAAATACAATTGTTAATTAAATTAAAAAAGATATTTTGTTGATAGAGGCCCGTTAGTAAATAGACATTCTGACATTTGAAAATAATTTTTTAAATAATTATGAATAATTTTTTAATAATCATAAAATAATTATGTTTTCGGTTGAGTAAATTTTTACGTGTTCCTCTTCGTTCTATTAAAAAAGATTTAATTTATTAATTTAATTATGGTTAGAAAAATAAAAAAGAAAAAAGAAAATTGAGGGAGAAAAAAATTAGAATGAAAATTATGAAGTGTGTAGAGTGTTTAATAGAGAGATTGAAAGATATAATTAATTTAATTTGAAAAAGGAGGGAAAATATAATTTGAAATGAGAAAGTGATTTTGTATTGCCAAGTGTCAACACTTTATTGAATAGAGAGTGTGATTATATTGATCTTTATGTAAATACTCATATGCCTTTTTTGCTTTGTAAGTTTTAAAAGAGTGGAGGACATTTTGGGTAGAATGGTGGCATCTTCTATTAATAGCTAGATAGTAGACAATCAAAATATTTGATAAATCATTCTTAAACTGTGGAATAGTCTTTTAAAACACAATTAGTGCTTGTGGAGACAATAAAAAATTGTTTTGCTTCTAAGTTTAAACATATACTCACTTGCAACGTAAGCAAGCGACTAATAAAAATGAATTACATTCTCAATACTCCTCCTAATTGATATATGCTAGATTTCTCATTCCTCTCAATTCCTTTAGACAAAAAAATCCTGTTGTCTTCAATGAGTTTGTCCAAATGTTTGCAAATTCCAGCTCTGTCTTGCAGAATTCAATCTCCAACATGTTTTTTCTCACTTGGTCTCTGTGGAAATGATATTTTCTTTCAATATGTTTGCTTCTTCCATGGATCATTGACCAAATAAATTGTTGATTAATTATCTTCCAGTAGTTTGATCTTCACAACTTCTTTAACCTTCAACTCTTCTAATAGTATTTCCATCCAAAGTGTTTGACAATCAGCATATAAGGCTATTAACATACTCTGTGTCACAAGATGATAAAGTAAGTATTTGTTGTTTCTTCAGGAGCTGCTCTAATCTTTAACAAGTACCAAGTTGTAATTTTCTTGTCATCTTGGACTCTTCCCAAATTTAAATCAGAGTAACCATATGTCTTTTCCTTCTTGCTTGTATTTTTTTGATTTGGCATGAGCACACCATGGTATTGGTGCCTTTGATAAACCTTAGAATTCTCTTGGCTGCTAGTAGATGACGTGATATAGGTTTTTCCTTAAACATGCTTACCAAGCTATCACTTTGGCAAATGTCACGTCTATTATTGCATAGGTACCTTAGTAAGAAAATTATTTGTTTGTACAAGGTTACATCGTTGGTTTTATGTGTTTTGCAGATAATGTCTTACAATAGTTGTGGTAATGACAACTGAGCAATAAAGAGTATATCTAAAGTCTCATTAGAAAAGAAGATAGTGCGGGATAAAATGTATCAACAAGTTGAAAGTGATAAATAAAGTTTAAATCAAGTTCTAGATAAAACATAATCAAACAAAATAACTTAAGGTTATTAAGATGTGAACTTGAAGTTCTGAAGTTGTGAAAGCTCACTTATTCATGCGCTTAGATTTTTATATTGTTTTTATAAGTCAATTGTAAATTAAGAAAGAGTACATCTTAAGGTACTAAGGTCACACACACACAAGTATTTCAAACTTTTCATATTTTTGATAAAAAAATTCTTAAAACTAATTCGAGGAAGTGTAACATCTTGATCAATAAGGAAGGAAAAATACACAGGTTAATTGATCAAGATTTTCTTCTAATCGATTAAGGAGGTTTGTAATCAATTAATTTACTTCGAAAATCAAAGTTTCATTTTTTTAGCTTATGCTAATCGATTAACATGTGTTTTAAATTTATTGAATGTTTAAAAACCTCATGGAGTGATGCCTTTTAAGCCATATATTTTCAATATATAGGAGGTGCTTCCTCACTTTTTAACACACTAGTTTTCTAAACAAACTACTTCCTTATCCCACTCCTTCAATTTCTTTTATAAGTATTTTTTACTAGATGATATCTTAGTGATGAGAGAGTAAAAAGCTTCGTATGAGAGTTATGTTGTATTGGTGTTGTAATAAGAAAATTCTCAAGAGCTTAGTTCTCTTTGTTGAACATGTGACTCCATAAACAAAGGGGGTGAATTGTAGAGGTTTGAAAATCGTTGATTTAAAACAAAATCATTTTCTAAATCAACTAAAAAATGGGTTAGGATGAACACATCGACCTATAAGTACAAGCTTCTCATAATAAAACCTGAGGAAAATATTCAAAATACGAAAAAAAATGTTTTATTCACGTTGTAAATCATATGAGAATTCCAGGTAAAGTTTTTTAAAATGAAAATTTGGTTATCAAAGTCCTTAGATGTTTAAACCGCAACTGACAACCTAAAGTCACTGCAATTTATAATTTAAGAACTTGTCTTGTATGGATTTGACTATCTTGTTTGAAAATTTTCAGGGACATGAAATGGAACTAAAATGACTAGTTGAGAATGAAGGAGGCGACAAAAAGAAAAAATACCTAGCACTAAAAGTTATCAAGCGAAAAGACATGGAGTTAGAAAATAAAGACTACCAAAGTGAAAATGATAAAACATGTATCTCATGTTTCTAAAATTGAAAGAACTCCTAAAGCACGGAGAAACAAACTCCAAAACTTCAGAAGCAAAATAAAAGAAATATCAATCTTTACTCCAACTTGCTTCCATTACAGAAATCAAGTTCACATAAAGCCAGAATGTCCGCAAAATCAAAGTAAATCTAGAAAATAAATAAGACAAAAAAATCAAAAAAAAGAGCTTACATTGCATGGGACGACAACGAAATGGAATTCTACGATAAATCTAATAAAGGAGAAGAAGCCTACCTATGTCTCATGACAAACCACGAAGAAAACAAGATAATTTATCTTAGTTATGAATTTACCTATAATGATTTATTTTACATTTGTAAAAAGTTAGATATGGATTCAAGTAAATTAGAACATCTTGTTTCTACCTTTAAAACTATTATCTCTTCCATCGTAAAAGAGGAAGAAATATGTACTTGCTAAAAGTACAATAGTGAGAGAACGAGGACTAGCTCACGTGATAATTATGAAGGATCAACCTCAGTTTTTTATTGTTAACCTATGGTAAAGAGGATCTTCGTTCACATATACCACATTTAATTTATTTAAGGTTAAATATAGTCTCTCAAAAAATGCACTACTTAAGTGAAGATAACTTCAACTTTTTTTACATAGAGCCTCTCAAAAAAATTTGAGACAGTTCTCAAACTATCAAAAACCTTTGTTAAACCATTCTCTACTATCATGGAGTATAACCTTGAGAATAACAAAGATGAAAAACATTTGTTCAAAACATAAATTTGAGTTGTAAAATCTGACTCAACAGTAAAAACAATTTTTTTTTGTTATTCTTTACAAATGGCATAACAACAGATACATTGAAGACCCATTTTTCTAACCAGTTTACATGAATATATGTAAAGCTATTTTAAAATTGCAAAAGCAATAAAAATATAAGAAATGGGAAGAATGGAGTATAAAATTAGACTATTTTATATTAACTAAACTCTTTTTTTCATAAAATAAAACTATGATAAATAAATAACAAAAATCTCATACGAGATGCGGCAAGTAAAGTATTTCCATAGTTAGGGATGACCAAAGAGATAGTAGAGAATGATGTGATCAAAGTTGAAGATAGTCTGAAAAAATATGGATCTGTATTTCTTGCCATTAAAGATAGTGTGAGCATTGTAATTCACACCCCGAAAATATACTACGCTGTTACAGCTTTGTCGATCACTCCTTAGCATCTGCATTGATACCATCTTCGCATGCGACCTGAACATCATCTTCGCATGCAATCTCATCATCTATCCATGCAAAAAAATGTGTAAGTAATCACAGATAGAAAAAAAACAAAAGATAAGTAATCATGCTCAAATAAAATTATTGGCATGACCGTCTTTTTGAACGTGTAAGGCGGCCTACCGCATTAGGTAAATAAAACCTAGGTAAATAAAACTTCATAAAATATTTGTCAAGTTGGAGATCATAATTAAGTAGGGCCTCTATCTATTTTTTCATGGTTAAATTGTCAGATATATTATTCGGATAAATTGTTGTAAATAAGGAATAATAGCAACCCGTTATCTAAACATTTAAGAACGATTGTTGCAAAGAGCTTTATAAAGAATTTTCATTTTTATTGATATTTCGATGTGGGACTATTTTTACATTCCAGAACCAGAAAACTAAAGAGCAGCAACTATCTTCTTGTACATAACTAAGCAAAACATAAGAACATTCCAGAACCATTATTCCTGAGAATATCACTCAAATAAATTTATTGTTAAATGATTATGAAAAGAATGTCAAGGAGTTAGGGATTCTGTTGTTAGAATCAGATTGAGGTTTGTTATGTGAAAAAAAGAAAAAAAAAACAGTTAGAGATTAGTTAGTTAAAACAATTAGTTACAACTGTTAGGACCATTTCGTTCTAGTGAAAAGTGAACTGTTAGCCATGCTTTGAGTAAAACCAGAAGCTAACATTGTAGAAGAATTTTTTTAAAGCTTTGAGTGAAACCATTGTCTAGATGCTTGTCTCAAACCCAATGGATCTTCTAGGTTGATTAGGGATTTTGAGGAGGTTTGGATTGTTTTTGTACATCATGGTCTATGGTAGGCACATCAGGAGGTTCTTGAGGTGGATCACAAGGGTCATTAGAGATAGGCTAAGGGTCAACAGGTGTGCTGTGAATGTCAGGTATAGGTTTAGCTATGACAAGATAAAATGTAGTATCATTAGAATTGGACTTTTTAAACGAACATGCTTCTTCAAAGTATGGAAATGCATGTTCATATATAAATTGTTCATGGGAGTGAAAATGAGTGGTTACTGGAAGTGGATAAATTGTTAAAAGCTTCATGTATAAACTTGATTCTATAAATTGTTAAAAGCTACAGTTTTGGTGCAAGGTTAAAAGCTTCACGAGCAATTGATCTGTCGCTTAACAGAAAAACTGGATTCTGCAGAACAGCACCAGTCCTCATTTTCTCGACTTTTCTCCGACAAAACCTAAACAACCATAACACATGAAAACAGTAAAAACTTATAATTTTGGGTTGCCTCCCAACTAGCACTTCGGTTAATGTCGTTAAGCTCGACGGATCGTTGACGGCTTCACGGATCGAAAAACGGAACGGCTTCTGCACTCCGATCAACTTCACCACCAAGATAAACCTTGAGCCTTTGACCATTTACCGTCCACGTTTCATTTGTTGCCGGATTCTCAAGCACAATTGCTCCATAATTCTTCACTTCTTTGATTCGGAACGGTCCCGACCATTTGGATTTCAATTTTTCGGGAAACAATTTCAACCTTGAATTATACAATAAAACCATTTGTCATTCCTTGAGATCCTTTTCAAGAATCCTCTTATCATGATATCCTTTCATTTTTTCTTTGTAAATTTTGTTGGATTCATAGGCTTGTAAATGCAATTCTTCCCTCTCATGTAATTGCAACTTTCTCTTTTCACTACTTGCCTTTGGATCAAAGTTAAGCAACTTCAAAGTCCAATATGCCTTATGCTCCAACTCCACGGGTAAGTGACAACTTTTTCCATAGATCATTTGGAACGGAGTAAGATCAATTGGTGCCTTGAATGCCGTACGATATGCCCATAACGCTTCATCCAACTTTTGAGACCAATCCTTTCTTGAAGAAGAAACCGTTTTTTACAAGATTCTCTTGATTTCACAATTAGACACTTCGGCTTGACCATTAGCTTGAGGATGGTAGGCCGATGTTACCTTGTGCTTCACACCATAATGCTCTAATACTTTTTCAAGTTGAGTGTTGCAAAAATGTGAGCCATCATCACTAATGAGAACCCTTGGTGTACCAAACCTTGTAAAAATGTTTTTCTTCAAGAACTTGTTTACGGTTTTTCTATCCGCCTTCGGACATGCAATCGCTTCTACCCATTTGGACATGTAATCAACCGCAACTAAGTTATACTCACACCAAGAGTGGTTCGGGAATTTGTGTGACCGGAAAATTTTGACTGAAAAGATTTTCAATCTCAACCCTCAAGGAGACTATAGGAAATTTGTGGGAATGATGCATAGTCGTGGGTGGGATGTTTTGCTGCAGCCTGTGACTCAGATAAATGTGGACATAGTGAGAGAGTTCTATGCCAATGATATGCCTAAGGAAGATTCTAGGTATGCATGCAAAACTGTTGTGAGAAGAAGAGTGATTTCATTCAACCAAGGAGCCATTAGCACTTATCTTGGTGATCCTATGCCGCTTCTTGAAGGTGGTAATTGTGAGTACACTTTGAAAACTAAGGCTAGAGAGTGAGATATGGAGGAAGTTGACCGAGTTCTCTCTTTTCAAGATAGAGGTTTCACTCTTAACCCGACTGGTATTCCTGTGAAAATGGACCGTGGTAACATGAACCAGATGGCTCAGCTCTACCTAACCTTACTCCTGAACAATCTGAAACCCAAGAGCCACAACTCTGATCTCACCGTAACTGATTCTTGTTTGCTTTATGTTATCATGACAGGTGTGCAAATTGACATTGCACAACTCATTGCTGGGGAGTTGAGAGAAGTGGCTTCTAGTGGGCATAGTTTGGATACTCGACCTGCTGCCCAGCTTCCTTATCCTGGTTTGATTATGGGGTTGTGTAAGCGGACTAGAGTTGATATTCTTGAGGAGGTTCATGTTACCAAAACTAGTATGGTGGACGAGGGTTATGTTACGAGGCATTGTGCTCCTAGGACTCGAGGTCGTTATCAGCCTCAACCCGAAGCCGTAGCACCTCCTGCCAACCAAGCGAGGTATAATCACCAAATGGCTTGTCGGTACGGTTGGGATTACATGGATGCATTGCGAAGGTCCGAGGCCACTATTCATGATTCTTTGCATCGCATGTACCTTAAAATGTGTGATCCCTCAAGTGTGACTTCCTTTATCAATAATGAGCGGTACGAGGCAATTTGCAACTATTCGGAGGCTAGGCCATTCTTTAGGGATGAAGGAGGTATGAATGAAGAAGGAATGAATTATGAAGAAGTGAATGAAGAAAATCAAGAGGATGATGGTGGTGAAGAGTGATGATAATGATGATGTTGACTTTGTTGTTTTTATTTCATGTTATGTTTAATTATGTTATTTTAATTTCTCTTGTTGAAGACTTATGTTTAGGTTGTTTTATCTTTAGTTTTAATGTGTTGTTGCCATCCTTATATGGATGAGTTTGTTGTACTTTAAGTGTGTAATCTGGTGGCAAAGTTTGCTACCAAAACTCCTTTTGAGACATTTGTCATTGGCAATTTGTCTTTATGATGCTATATTATATTATGTGTTTAATCTTCTTGTCTATATTATATTTTTAACTTTGTTTAGTTTATATAGTATAGTATGATTAAGTATAGTTCTATATAGTATAGTATTACTAAATAATGGTAATTTTCATGTTCATAAAATTTTTGTTGTTTGTCCTTGTAATTTTAGAAAGATGCTCAAGCAAGCAAGTCGCTGTCAAAGAGTTGTCAACATCAAAGTTGGATGGTGATGATAATGCTCTTGATGCGGTGCATGCTAAGGTAACGATTTTCTTGCTTTGTAGGTATTAGTGTGAATATGATTTAAGTACTTTATACAAAACTTTTTGTCACATTGCATTTGAAAATTTTTGTTCACATTTGAATCAATTTAGGACATAACCACATATGTGAGAGGACTTTCCATTGTTTACTATAATTTTTGTGTGTGCTAGCAATTTGTGAACTCGGACGATTCATGCTTAATCTGCTTTGTTTGAAGTGCTAGAACTTAGAAATGATTGAGGCGGTTTCTTTTTGTATTGCGAGAAAAACCACCTTCCTAAAAGGCCACATGTGAGAGTGTGATCATTTGAAACCAATTTTGTGCCTTAAATTTTTATTTTGGTAAATGAGAAGTGAAATCCAACAACCTAGTAAGTATACCACTTATTGAGTTTGTAGATGAAAAGAATAGAAAAGAAACTCTTGATTCACTTGCAAAAAAAATCTTTGGTAGACACTTAACCCAATTACACTTAAACCTTAATTGAAGAGCATAGTTGTGTTGATGTATTGAATTGTTCAAAGTTGGGGAGAGGTGTTTACTTGAGAAAAGGAAAGAAAGGAAATGGTGGTATAACAATGCATTCATAGAAAAGAAAAGAGTAAACAAAGAAAGAATGAAAAAGAAAGAAAGAAAAGAAAAATTTCAATGTGTTGAAAAATCAAAAGACAAAAGAAAGGATGCATTGAAGTTTATTTCAAAATCAAAAGGGAGAACAAGATTGTTTGTGTAAATATTATAAATAAATAAATGCTCTTCATGCTATTTTCCCTTTTCGATTCATTGGCCGTGTAGAAAATGTCACTTGTTTAGAACCGAGCCAAGTTACAACCGAAAAAGTCCTTGTGATCTTTGTTTCTATCATTTTTGTGCTTAGTTTAGATGAATGTATGAATTGTTTTGGATGTGCACAATTGCTAGGGAGAGTGATAAGTCCTTTGTGCTAACATGATAATTACACTTTGTCCTTCATTTTTGAAGTTGATTGTAGGTGATTCAAGTTTGAACATCATTTTGATAAATGCAAGTGTGTTGAATTGTTTTGTGTTTAGAACTTAATTCATACTCAAGTTTTTATCTTGTACAAGCAAGGGATGGTTATGGAGCATGCATGCAAGTCAAGTTTGAACCATTCTCTTTATGCTGCTAACCCTTGTAAATATAATTTTTGTGCTTGTTGAGTTATTCTTGTTTGAGGACAAACAAATGTCAAAGTTGGGGAGAGTTGTTAGAATCCAAAATGTGGGTAGTTTGGTAATAACTTTTGTGGTATTTCGATAACTCTTTTCCTTACTTTTGATTCAATTACGTTTATAATCGTGTAAATAAATAAAATCGAGTTTTGATTGTAAATATGTAATTTATTAGTTTTTCTTCATGTCCTGAAGGTTATTTTGCATATTGGAAAGTTTGGGATGAAAGTTATGAAAGATATCACTTTGGAGCAAGTTTGGAGCCATTTTGGAGAAGTTTTGTTCAGTAAGTTCCGCTAAGCAACCGTCCAGCGCGCTTTTCAGTGGCGAACCAAGTTTTCAGTTCCGCTTAGCGGCCTCATCCCGCTTAGCGAATCCTTCGTGACTTAAGATATTTTCTCTAGTCCGCTTAGCGACCCTTTGTGCGCTAAGCAGGACTACTTTTTGAGAGATTACAGCAGAAGATCATGGAGCAATTACCATAAAGATCGACAGCATGTCAGCTATCAATTTGACGAAGAACCCGACAGCACATGGTCGAAGCAAGCACATCGAAATGAGGTTTCATTATCTTCGAGAGCATGAAGCTAAAGGGAAGATGAATCTAGAACACTGCACAACTGAGAATTAGATTGCAAACATCATGACGAACGGAGTGCAGGTCGAAATATTCAAAAGACTAAAAGCCATGATGAATATAGATAGTTTAAACACAATGAATTAGATTGTGTGTTAAATTGTAATTCGAATGTGTTGAAACTAGGTGTGTCGAAGTGCTTATAATTGTCGAAGTGTTGTAAGCAGGTTGCTACATAAATATTCGATTTAGGTCTAAAATAAGTATTTTGGATTTTTATGTTTTGGGTTTTTGGCTTATGGAGAAAGCAAACCTAAAACTATAAATAGAAGGAGTAACCCCTATTTTGAATAACAACTTGTATTCATAGAATTTAAAGTTGCAAGTGAATAAAAAAGGTTTTTCACAGTTTACGGGTAGAGAAAAACTCTGCAGAAAATAATCCTCTTCTCTTTTACTTTCGCAAACCCTATTTCACTTTTTCCTCAAATTCCTTTTTCTTTCATTGTCATTGTGTGGTGATAAGGAATTACTCAAAGGTTTGAGTTTAATTTCAACAATTTAGTGAGTATGTGAATTGCATATATTGAGTATACTTTCGTACAAATAAAATGTTCAAAAAAGAATAATTTCATGTTGTGTACCTTGCAAATATGATGATATGATGGTCCTATTACAATGGGGGGCTTCCTGTTGACAAAATGTTAACATTACTAATTTACAAACTAAATATGTTTAAACAGATACAAAAAGTCATATAAATATAAGAGTTTTAAACTCTGTCAAAAACAAAACAGATACAAAAAGTCATATAAATATAAGAGTTTTTAACTCTGTCAAAAACAAAATAGTCCCCGTAAAAAAATTTTACATTGAAATTAGTTTCAACCATATATTATCATATGGATTGATTTTGTAGGGGCTGAAACAACATATTAAGCAAAAACAAAACAATGATATAATTAATAAGACTTAAACACAAAAACAAATTAATACCTAATTTCAAAATCAGTCCGAATTAATAATATTGCCAGCCTTGATGATTTTGTGAATAATAAGTAAATATTTTTTATAATTAATTAACGATAGTATGTACCTTTTCTATGAACAATTGTTCAATAGTTGTGTTAAGATCACCTTTCCATCGTATATTTTTGTCTTCAACTTCAATTCCTGTTAGGTGTGGTGCTTCTGTAACTCCTAATGAGAAATTCTTCATTTGAGGACATCCTTCAACAGAGATAAGCACCAAAGATGGGAATATGAATGGCTGTTTCCCATTGGAGAAGCTTCTTAAACTTAACAGAGAAGTTAATACCAAATTTTTCAACTTTTTAAATATGATGTCTTCCTCTGTTTTTACATCATCAATCTTCACAACATCCAAAACCTTCTTACAATTCGTTATTTTTAATTCTGTAAGCTGAACTAAGCTTTTCGCTGTTGAAGATGTTATCAAGTAAATCAGCTCTTTGCAATCATCCACAATCAAATAGATTATATTTGTGAAAGATGTTGACGATGGTACCAAGCTTATCAAACTTGGACAGCTATGTACACATAAACCTTCAAGATCCAACGAAAATTCTTCATGCCAAATATACCTGATCTTTTCCATTTCATAAAGCCACAACACTTTTATTTGCTTAGAAAGTTTGTCATTGAGATTGTGAGGAGTTCCTTTTGAAGGGAATGATATTTTAAAGGAACAATTCCACAGTGTAAGAGTTTTTAGATTAGGAAATGTTGCATGGAAATCATTGAGAAAAATAGCTGGAGTTTCATCGAAACATTGCAAACGAAGATGTTGTATTTTAGGAAAGATATTTTCTTGACAGTAATCATTCAACATTCTAAAGGCATCCTTTGCATTTATTGACAAATCCTCCAAGTTTGTGCTTAGCTGAAAAATCAAACATCCTGAGATTTAATAAATACCAATAGTAATTCATGATAGAGATAGATAAAGGATAATGAGATTTACCTTTTCCATAGAAAAAATAGCTTGTTGAGAATTTTCATCAGGTTGTTGCAAGTCTAAATTGTTGAAGGAAAACATTCTTAATGTTTCACAACGATATACATTCAAAGTCTTCAGTGAAGGGCACTCTAAAGTATGTTTTCCTTGATAGAAACTCTTTAGATTTGACAAACAATGAAGTGCCAGTGTATTTAGTTGGGGAAAATTAAAACTGATTTCCATTGATCCTTCTTTCATTGCAACAATATCCTCGACTCCGCAAGACCGTATCTTAAGCATTTCAAGATTTCCAAGATCTTGGCATAGTAACAATGAAAAGATATATAACAATCTTTGGCACGAAGAAATAACCACCGAGCATAGGTTTCCAAAGTTCATAATTTCGTGAGGATCCTCGTTCCATATGTGCTTTAAGTTTGGTAAGCAGGACAAAGTCAATGTTTTCAATTGACTGTATTGTTTTATCAATATTAATTCATTAGACTTCATTCCTTTCACATCAAATATGACTTCTAATGAATCACAGTCGTTTACCTCTAGTTTCTCCAATCCATGTAGCACATGAACAACATTTGAAGGAAAAAGTACATGTGATAAGAAATCACATCTTTGCACCACTAGATGTTTCAGATTGCCAAATACATTCTGATGATCAACTTGACCATACCACAAATCCTTTAACTCAGGGTGGTCGGATAAGGCTAAATATTTGAATTTAGAAAATGCAACCTAATCAATCAAAATTCAAAAATCAACTGTATATAAAGAGACAAATCAAAATTAATATTTTATTTAAAATTATTAATATTTCTATCTATAAAAGAAAGATTAGTCAAACATACCTTATCTTCAAACATTTTGTTTATTGTATCATTAAGGTTTCCCTTCCAAAACCATTCTTCTTTATTGTCTGCAATTTTAATTTTTCGAAGATTTGGTGTACTTGTGTTTCCCTCTGAAAATACCTTCATGTAAGGACATTCTCTCACAATTACTTCCTTCAACAATGGAAACTTCAAGAAGCACTTACTAGAGCAAAATTTCTTGAAGCTTGGCAAACATTCCAACATCAAAACTTCCAAACTAATAAATACAATGTCAACATTATCTACTCCGGTAATTACTTCTTCAAGTGATTTACAGTCTTTTACCTTAAGTGTTGTGAGTTTGACCAAACTTTGGGCTGTAGAAGTTGTAATTAAACTTTTTAGCCCATCGCAACATGTTATCTCTAGATAATCCAGATGATTGAGGGTGGCAGAGGAAGGCAACAGATTTGTCAGACAAGAACAGCCAAAAACCCATAAGCATTCAAGGAACTCAAGAACTGGGTCAATTTGAGATCCTTCGTCACATATATGTTCAAGTTTATGTAATAAACTCAATGTCAGCTTTTTGATTCGTGCACTAGTCTTCTCAATTATTTGTCTTTCATCTGGAAATATCTTCTTGAAGCAACTCAACTCAATAACTAACCACTCAAGAGTATGCACATTGATAAGAAACCAATAAGGAAATATAGCCTCTTCATTGTTATACATCCCCAAACCAAGAAATGACAGTTTGGTAAAGAGGGCAGTTGAGTGTTGGGCTTGCAATATCATGACAGCATCCTTTTGTCCTATCCTCAACTCCTCCAAGTTTGGAATCACCTAAAATATATTTAAACAACAATGTAAAAGAATTGAATATTTTTTTCAAAAAGATATTATAACTGTTTAATATTTTAAAATAATAACACTGTTATAACTGTTTAATATTTTAAAATAATAACACTGTCCTTATTATAAAAAAATAAAAATTAACAGGGTCCCACAATATACCTCTTCAGCAATGAAAGGTGGCTGTTGAGTTATGACTGAGAGTTTGTCATATTGAAAACTACTTATAGAGCTGCTTGTTGAAAGAGTTCTAAACAAATTCAAAGATGAACATTTCGAAACATCGATTTTCTTCAAAGATGGACATGATAAAGTATGCTTTCCAGCATAAAAACCCTTGAGTCTGCATGAGTTCCAAAGCACTAGAGTAACCAATTGACTAAACTCAAATATGGGAGCAGCACACAATCTAGATTCTTTCTCCTCTGCAACAATTTCACTCATGCTTGCACAATCGTTTATCGTAACTTCTTCGAGATGTGAACAACGAGTGGCTACAGAATGTGGTAATAGATACTCCAAACTTTCACAACCCTTTAGATGAATATATTTTAGATTTTGAAAACTAAGAATTCCTTGAGGATCTCCGCTCCATATCTTTTTCAACTTCGGCAATCCATCTATAGTAACTTCCTTCAAATGTGTTGTATCCTCTACACAGCTGATAGTCAATTCAAATATCTCTTCCACCAAAGCACAATTTGTAACTTCTAACATCTCTAGCTTATTATAAGTTTTTTGAATTGAAGAAGGAAAAACTATCACAATTTTCTCACAATTGTTGATTTCCAAGGACTTCAATGACTGAAACTGGTGGTGCCATATTGTCTTCAAGTTGTCCATGTCCTTCAATATTATTTTCTCTAACTTGAAAAAAGGAACCTATATTATTCATAAATAACCAGTTTAAGTAAATAATTATTTAATGCAAGTTTAAAATTAATTAGAATGTTGCTAATTGTAGAATTACCATACCTTATTCAATGCATTGTTTCTCTCTTCTTTAACTATTATCTCCTCCATCAAAGGACAGTTGCGTATTTCAAGGTGTTTGAGGTTCTTAAAACTTCCAACCACAGTAGAAGAAAACAAGTACTTCAACCCGCCACAATTCTCCAAAATCAAGCTAGTCAAGTTGTACATAGAATAATGATTGTCATCCCAAATTTTACTCAAATTAAGTGACCTCAATTCAAGGGTGTCCAAATTACAAAATGCAACCTACATAAAAAATAAATTATCATAAATCATATAATTGAAGGCATTATTAATCTGAATGTACATATCACGAAATTAAAAATTATATCATATATATATATATATATATATATATATATATATATATATATATATATATATATATATATATATATATAAAAAACAATACCCTTAAAAAATAGGAAAAAACATTTAAGGGAAAACGTAGCTAGATAAATAAAAATTGCAATTTCACCTCTTTTATGCAAGATCTTGATTCATCTTCATATTATAATTTTAGATTAACAATATAATAGTATTTTTGAAATGAAAAGTCTGGTAACATTAAAGGTGAAGAATGAAAAATAAAAACTCCAATATTTTTTCTAACAATTCCCTTTTTTTTTTCTAATAGCAATTCACCTTTGTTTGAGATGATTTAAGTAGAGAAAAAGTCAACAACATATAAAATTTCTTTGTTTAAAGAAGTGTGTTGTAAACATAGTATTGAGAAAGAAAAGAAAGAAGAAAATGCTATGGTACATTGAGAAAGAAAAAAAGCATAGTCACCTTAAGTGCGACTCAAAGAAAATACATGTCAATGAAAAGACACGTGAAGTGAACAAGACACTTGAAGGTACTCCAGAAATTGCTCAGCACATATACATTTTTACAATATAATTTTTAAAAAAAATCAAATACAAAAACAATAATATAATGAATACATTATTAAAACTTTTTTATATTATAAAAAAATATTAATATATAATTCAATAATATCCATATAGTACTAATAAAAACAAACACGCCTCTCATCTAAAGAAGATTAAAAATAGAATAACATACCTGAGCATTGAAAAATGGAGGAGAAACATATGGTTCTAAACCTTGATACTTTTGAATACTTGTGGAGTGTGTCAAATAATTAGAGAAGAAATTATCAAGTGTCTCCAAATGTTCTAAAGTCAAAGAACGCAACTGAAGAAACTCAATTTTTTCATTAGCTCTATCATTATTTGAACTTGAATTGTTGTCTTCGAGCACTATCTCCTTCATAGAATTGCACTGGCAAACTTCAATCTTAGAAAGATGGGAAAGTTCTTTTACCATTGTAAAGGAAAGAAGATATTTTAACTGGATGCAATTTTTTACTTTGATAACACCAAGACTTCCAAAAGAAGAAATTGAAAGTGGACCATGACATATATGCTCTAAGTTCTTAAGATTATCAAGTACTAGTGTTTCCAAGATGGGAAATGACACATGGATTTGATTCCTCTCTTTTGAGTCAACAATGTGCATTATGTTTGCATTATTTTGGACGTGGAGATGTCTTAGCAATGGAAATCCTTCCCCACTTAGTTGAAAAAGCACATTTTGAATTCCATCTACGTCATCCAAGTACAAATTCTCAACACTTCTAATCAATGTTTTAATTCCGTGCTCCAAATGTATATTGGCACCAAGTTTGAGCATCAATGTTTTTAAGGTTCCGTCCTCAATGTCAGACCATTCCCATTTATCTCCAATAGCTATTTTGTATTTTCTCAACTTCTCAAACACCAATTGCAAGTCCCTTGGCAACATCCAAGTCTCGCGAATTTGTAATTCTAGAGCTGTCAAGTTGGGTAGTTTTCGAAGCTCGGCAATGCTAGCATTTACATCTGTAGAATTCACATCTTTCCAATTAATAGAGGTATTGCCCATGTACAACTCCTCCAATTTAGTCAAGTTTGATATGATATTGGGCGGGACTACTTCTATTCCTGAATGACTCAAATCAAGCATTCTCAATTGAGTCAATCTCCCTATTTCGCTTGGCAGATCAATCATTGAAGATTCACAGAGGCTAAGAATTTCTAAATTTTGCAAAGCTTCTATGGCATCCATATTTTCCAAAACACATAAATCTAAACACAACGATTTAAGGTTGGTTAGGAACCGAAACGAAGTAGGTAACGAAGGCAAGTTCAGAGATGTTAAATCTAGCACTGTAAGGCTTTTCATACCCTCAAAAAATGCATCCAAGATTTCTAAAGATCGATTATTGCTGTTCAAATAGAAAAACTTAATGCTTGGACAATCAATCATTTGAGGAAGCTCGTGCAAATGATGACACCTATATAGAACGATCTGCGTGCACCGGTTTAAAAAATCATTGGTTGGCCATTCCTCATCAGCGAATTTCCTTAGAAATGCATGTTTGTCTCTGCGGGCTATGGAGATAGCAAAATCACGAACAAAGTCATGCATTTCGATATTTCCATTTGCTTTTCTTTCAAGCAAAAGACAAGTCTCCTCCAAAGATTTGATTATTCTGTAATGTTTGTTTCTTGCATCATCCATGGTATTAACATTCTTTAACATGTCCAAACCAATTGCAACTTTCATAGAATACTCTACATGACCGCCTCGAAGTAATGCAAAAAGCAAGAATAGAGCCTTAATTTCATCACTCTCTAGTGTGTTGTAACTCAATTCCAAAGCGGAATAAGTTAACGCGTCAATCCCTGTGTGATTATTACATTGTAACTTTCTTAATGCATCTTTCCAAGATTGGACATCCCTCTTATTTTTCATTGCACGTGCTACCGTAACGACACTAAGAGGCAAACCTGCACATTTTTGGGCAACTTGAATTGCTACATCTTTCAAATCCCTGTTGTTAACCACATCACCAGCCATAAATTGAAACAAGCTCCATGTCTCTTCATCACTCATAAGTTCAAGTCTGAAAGTGAAATTCTTTGGGACATCCATTTGCACCAAAACATCTTGATTTCTACTTGTCATCAACAATTTGCAACCATTATGCTCATTACCAAATGGAATTCCCACTTTCTTCAAATCAATTCTGGTCCATATATCATCTAGAATGACAAGGATATTTTTCTCCATCTTGATTCTCTGTCTTAGGCGATGAGCTCTGCCAAGAATAGTCTCCTCATCGAATCGCAAGCCTAACAGATCTGCAATCTCCCCTTGGATTGTTTTCATGTCTGGATTTTTGGATACATGTGTTGTAACCACTTCATCGAACAATTTTTGTTGCTTTGCTATTTCAGAAATTTCCTCCAACAGAGTGGTCTTACCCACCCCACCCAACCCATACACCCCAATGTTGCGTAAATTATTGTCTGTTAAAGCCTTCATAATCTCTTGCTTAAGTGACTCCCTTGTCTCATATTTTTCATCACCTCTTGTTGAGCTGGAGGAGGCTACTCCATCTAGAGCGGGAAGGTAACCAACTCGATCAAAAATCCCTTTTCCTTGAACTTGAACAACATCTTTTGCAAGTTTTGTGGCTTTCCTACTTAGTTGATGACGCAAAAGCAAATTAGGGAACGGCCATGCTGAGCACCTAACAGTGGCACGACGGGGGTCTTTTTGAAGCTGGTTTGCCTTTTCAATGACCTCGTTCACTATCTCAAACCAGTTCAGCACTTGTCTTTCAATTTCTTTACCATTTCTTTTTTCTTGTTCAACCAAATGGATCATTCTTTCGCTTGCAGCCTCCAGATCTTTAACATGATCTGCTAACATATTGAAATTAGCTTTGTAGAATATCAAGTAACTTGCTTGACGTCCAATAGGAACAACAGTATAATCTGCTACTATTCCAACAACAGAAGTTAGAATTTCCATTGATTCTCTTTTCTTCTCCTCTCCTTGTGACTTGAGTCGCACAGAAACTGAAAGTAAAAGATGCTATTTTTGGATGAGTGCAAAAGCAACAAAGGAAACATTTGGATGATATTAAGACATTAATCTGAACACTGGCAAATAAACTGCAAATTAAAAAAAGAAAGAATGCTTTGAGTAAAATTCATCATATAACATTCAACTATGTTGGCATTCTAGAAATACTATCTTTTATTTGCAGCACTCCAACAAATATATTAAAAGAAAAATAAAAATAAATGAGTTGAATAGAGAGTAAACATTGAAGAGCATGGATCTGTTACCTCTTAGAAGACTAATATAAAATGACTTCAAACAGCTTGCGGAAACAAAATGATCTGCAAACAAACAGCAACAAAAAAAGATACTAAAAGGGTTGATTTACTCTTTTATTATTACTGAAATGAAAGAGACAACAAACTAATGCGTACCTTTAACCAACCAATTGTTAAAGAGAAACTGCAACTTTTGAAATGAGTACAAATTAAATTGAAGTGAATCTCTTGATAAGTTGAATATTCAAAACTGATTGAAGTAGGTGAAATGCAAGATATGTTTTAAAATAGAGTCATGTGGAAACTTTTCTACCACTGACGCTGCTCCCACTGTCTAACTTAATTTATTAGTTTTCTCTTGGGGTAAGCAACTACTGGAATTATTATATTTATTAATATCATAATATGGACAATCTGTTTTCTCCTTTCCACAAGCATAAACCAGTTTTTATTGAAAAGTAGTTCCTGGGACATAAGTCTTTGCCTCGCACGCGTACCCACACATTACAAGAATTGTGATTGGTAGAACAAAATAATATGAATAGAAAGTTAAAATAAAAAAAGGTGAGTTAAGTTTTTATTTTATCATGGACGAAAATAGTATAAGTGAATAATAGCAAATTTGTAATGGCGGGTCATATATAATAATAAAGATAATGTGGAAACTTCTTTGAAAATGTGCAACATACTTCTTGCGGATTTTCCTGACAGATTATATGGAAATTCTGCAGGTAAACCCGGAGAAAATATCAACAATTAAATACGCAGGTAAATCAGCAGGAAAGTTTGAAACCACAGATAAATCTGCATCTAATGTATTTTAAAATTAAATGATTTGGGACAGCATTGTATAGTTTTCACTTCTCCATTCTGATCTACATCCATTCTTGATAGATTCTGTAAAGCACAAAATCAATGAACATTTAGAGATTTGTAAGAATCAAATTATCCGCCTAGGTCCAATTCATTGTCAAATTTATCTTTTTTTTCATCACTAGGTCATTTATGTCATGCTCCATGTTATATGACATTCTTATGGGACAAAACTGATATTAAACTTTGAAAGACATTTAAGAAAGGGGGAAGATAGTTTAACTTACAAAGGTAGCATAATACACAAAAGCCAATCCTGCGAAAACAACAAATGCTGCAATTAGAAACACATTGTACCTGTATAGTGATAAACAGTAAGTTAAAATCTAAACCAACTTGGGCATATATAGTGATAAGTGTCATCCTAAGAATATACTAATTGATATTCAAAGATGATACAACAACAAAATAGAAAACATTATAACCTAAGATTTAAATCTGTTACAGTAACTTCAATATGTTGGCGTGTCCATGACAAAAAGACAGCAACACTGTATCAATTAAAATAAGAACAAGGAAATGTGTAAATGTGAATCCTCAAGCCCATATATCCAAGAAAAGAATTTGAATATTTGCCTTCCGGTATATCTTGTTTTCACAAAAGCTTCGTCCAAAGGAATTTAGTGTAGAACATGCCAAATTTCATACACATGTTATATCAAGAATATAAGTGCAAAGTATCAATTCCAAAACTGAACAAGTATGAGCATATATACTTTATAGTCTTGTCCAAATCTTCAATACAATATACAACATTTAGAGCATATATACTTTTAAGATACTACCAGCAGCCATTAACTAAAATCACTCTACTCTATTATATTACTAGTGTGCAGCAAGAATTTCAAAATGAACTAGTGAAATAAATTAAGGCTTTGTTTGGATTGATGGAACCGGGTGGAGCGGAGCAAAATGGGAAGGAATAAAATGATATTCCATTGTTTGGATAAGTTAAAAACGGATGGAATGGAGCGGAATGGAGTGGTATGGATTCCATTCCATTCCATCACTTACCACCATTTTTCTTCCCCTCCGATTTGGGCGGAATGAACAACTTACTTTATTCCGTCCTGAAATTTCCAAACAATGGAATGGTATCTTCGTTCCGCTCCGCTCCACTCCGCTCCATCCCACTCCGCTCCGCTCCACTCCGCTCCGTTGATTTTATGATATCCAAACATAGCCTAACTAAAATAGAATTAGTAAAGGCCTCAAGACCAAAATGTGTTCATAAAAGCAATTATAATCTAACTTAATCTTTTATTAAGCAGAACATTGTAATGCTTTGACCCTTGGCAGTAGCAGTTTCAGCCACAATAACAATTCTGTCAAGTAGATTTCACCTGTGATCCATGTACACAAACAATTTTCGTTGCAAAAACAAGCAAATTGAAGAATTGACATTGAAGTAAAATAGTTGGCACTAAAAAATCATGAGAAAGAGTGATTGATTCACCTGACAAATAACGTGTTCAGAGTCGTGGTTATTGGGTTTCACTCACATTGCCTTATTGAACTTATCTGGTGGTTCTGACGAGTTGCATACTCCGTTAGACGGTAATGTTGATACCGAGTTGCACGGAAGCGGTAACTCGGATGGTGAACTCGGTGGTTTCCTCGTGAATCCGTGATTCACGGTGGCTGTGAATTAGACTCTAAATTAATATAAGGGTTAAATAATTAATAAATTTGTTCCCTCTAAAAAAATACATTTTTTATCTTATAAAATTATTATAAAGTAATTTTAGTCCTATTATCCCTATAAAAAAAACATGTTTTGGTCTTATAAAATTATTATAATTGCAACTTTAGTTAAAAGTTACGTTTTATTATTAAATTAATTATGTTTTTGAATGGTTATTTTTTAGACATAGATAGAACCTTATAAAAAGTTTTTTTTTTTTAAAAACGAACTCTAAATTTAATTTCTAAGTTGAGATTTTCATTACTTTTATCATTATCTTTCCTTGGATTGTTTTCATTAATTTTAACACATAGAAAATAACCATTAGATTAAATTGACGATTCAGATTCAATATGATAAAAGTAATAGCATGTACCTTGTTCACATGTAACTTTTTTTAAGATGGTTATTATAATTCTTACCTTCCACACATTTCTCTTTTTTCAATAATAAATAAACAAAAATAATTTTTTCTTCAAAATTAATTCAATTGTTTAAACTCCACGTTCTTTCTTGTTCTTCCCTACATCCAAGTTTCATCTTCTTCGTCACCCCAAATTTCTTGATTCACCGCACACAACCCACGTTCTTTCTTCTCCTTCCCTGTGTCTAAGTTTCATCTTCTTCTTCACCGCAAATTTCTTGCTTCACCGCACACAACCCACGTTCTTTCTTCTTCTTCCCTACATTCAAGTTTCATCTTCTTCGTCGCCGCAAATTTCTTGCTTCACCGCACACAACTCATTCACAACTGCTATGTCCAATCGCTCATTGTCTCGCCTGCTGCCGCCACTTGAAGTGATTCCTACTTTTTGTATTATTTCTTGTTTTTTATCTCACCTCTTCAAGTTTCCGATGATTCAGTTTTAATCGGTGAGTTTTCATTCTTCAAATTAATATTGCTTTGTTCAGTTTTTCAAAAAAATTGAATTTTGTTCATATGAGATTGTTCATTGTTATAAACAGGCGTTTCGATGTCGGAGAGCAACAGCTAGAGCTATTCCAAATCGATCGTGATGGTGATGTAAAAAAGGAAAAGCCTTCTGCTCTAGGAACTGACTTAGTTTTGTAAAGGTTTGATTTATACTTGATGATATATGATGTTTTGCTTTTTAGCACCATAAATTTTTCATAAATATGGGAAAGTTACTTTCTTGCTTCTTAAAACTTAGTATAAATCTAAGAGGAAAATTATACAATGTTTTTAATGACTGATAATGCGATAAGGTTAAAAATCAATTTTAGCCACAGTGGTGAGCAAAAAAATGCCACTGATATCCTGCTGTAATGATCGATATTTAACTACATTGTTGTGCATTACATAGTAATTTTCATGAAACAAAATTGTGCAATCCTTGCTTCTATATAAAGTACATGTTTTAAGTTATATACTTGTCTCTGATATTTCATGTACATTCCAACATAATTAATTATATGTGTTTATTTGTTGAGATTATTTAAAAAATTTCCAAGACTATGTAGTTAAATAATTTTAGTAACTCTGAATTGCTTTATACATGTTAAATGTTGTTCCTCTATATAGGTCGTGTTGTTTTATTTTGTTTGTTCTGACTTGCCAATAATGAAATATTGTATATAGATAGGTGTTTTGGCTATTCACTTGTTAATTGTTGAGTCAACCATGAATGAGTTTATTTATTGATTTATTGAATATTTGTTGAGGTGGTATGGAAATTTGTTCTTAGCCAAGACTGCTTGAATATACACGTTTGTAATTTTTGTTATGTAAATAACGTAGATGATATAATTGGTGCAGGATATTGAGAAAGAGCATTGGTACCATTAGGCGGGTAGTTATAGGTGGTATAGAGGTAAAAGGAGGAAAAAATTAAATATTAGTATTACTGTACTTTGGCACTAATGTTTAAGGGTGGCAAACGGGCATGCCCGCCCCGTTTAGGCCCGCCCCGTTTAGGCCCGCCCCGCAAAAGCCCACGAAAAATGGGGCGGGGCGGGCATAGTTGAAAGTGCGGGTCTAAAACCTTGCCCCACCCCCGCAAAAAAGTGAGGGAGGGGCGGGGAAAGCCCGCGGGCAGTGAACCTTTTAGGCCTAAAAATAGTAAAATTATATGAAAAAGCCCATGCCCGCAAAAGCCCACAAAAAAACGGGACGGGGCAAGGCGGGCATATTAAAGAGAGCGGGCCTAAAACCTCGCCCCGCCCCACGAAAAAGTGCGGGAAAAACAAGCTTTCCCCGCGGGTCGTGCCCGTTTTACCACCCCTACTTATGTTGAAGCTATGATGTTTATTGTGATATGGATTAGAAGACTTGTCAACTGGAATAGTTGACGAAGCAACATATGAGACCACCTTTGTTGATGACATTAATCTTGAGGATGAGTGTCTACTAAAAAATATTGATAATACGGAGAATGGCGTTAGCAGTGCTTCCGATGTCTGTTATTTGCTTCAATGTAGATTTTTTTCGTGCAATGTGTTTTTTCGAGACGTCTTCAAAGCTGAATTAATTGGTGGTAGGTGGAAAATAGAGATTGAATGAAGCAAAAAGTTATGACATTTGTAGGTGATATTAAGACACTTGTTGATTTTGGTTTTGAGCCCATGGCATAATCTGAACTGCCATAAAATTTGACAAACATTTTAGGTTCCCTTTTGCTCACAAGAAAGAAGAAGTCTTAAGGAAGCATTGATGCATTACAATGCAATTAAATGCATTTGATGATTTGTTAGTTGTGGAAAGTCCAAGGCGGTGTTTGGGGGTTGTCGGTTAATTTTAGTCTAATTTAGGTCGGAGCAATGGCTGTAGATATTCAAATTTGTTGTTCATAGTTTTTCATCAACCTTTGAGAAGATCGTGGTTGTTTTGGTTGTATGTCGATGCTACTTTCATATCGGTGGAGTATCGGAAGTTTTCTAATTACTTTGGTTTGCCTATTTGTTTTGTTCAAATGCTATCTTTTGGTTGGTTTATCTTAGTTTTAGTCTTGGTGGTGACAGTGGAGTTGAATTTCATATGTTGTTTTAGGGTGTTGACTTGTTATGTTACTTTTATGGTTTAATATATTTTTATTGTTGTATGTTTGTATCAATTTATGTCTTACTGCATTGTTATAGCAGTATGTTTGTATCAAATTTTGTATGCACTACTTGTGCTATTTGTTAATATATCTTCTGGTTTTTTCAAAAAAAAAAAATCATTTCATTTTGTTCATTGAATATTAAAATATTTTTCTAAGAAGAATTTATTCATTAAAAATTCTTCTTCGAGAATGGCCTTGCAAGCAATTGTAAGCAAGATCCTATAAAAAAATATTACGTTAAAAAGAGTAAACACTTGCTTTCCAAAAGAATAGATTTTCAAATTCCATGCCAAAAAATCGATTGAGATTAACATAGATGTGAGATATTAGATCGAACTTTAGTATGGTCGAAGGGTAGCTTCTTGGTTCGACAGGGTTAAGCATGAAGTCGAAGGTTGTTCACATGCTGGTGTCGAAATGTGCATGTTGTAGTCGAAGATGGATCTAGCATGCAGGTGCCGAAGATGATAGGGTTGTTAGCAAGTTAAATTAAGTTTTAGTGTTTAAACCCTAATTTGTTAAGTTAGCTTGTTTATTAAGCTAGCTTGTGTAATGGGCCTTGTGGAAAAAGCCCATTAGTTAGTATGTTAGGTTTTATTATAAATAGCATACAAGTCTCTCATTATTGCACACAGCAAATCCTAATTTAGGGTGAGAGAGGTTATTTGTTATTCTTGTAAACTTATAATCTTGTTTTCTAAGAGAAAGTAAAATAATAGCAGTTATAACCAATTCTTGTGTTCTTCTTCTTCCTTGTTCTTTATTCATCCTTTGTTTTATACTTTGTTCTTGACATTGAATTCACAACAAATTGGTGCGGTGAGCATGGAAAAGATGCTTTAAACAAAGTACGAGATTGGTTTGGTCTGTGGCGCTAGAAGATGAAAGCCCTACTGGTTCAGCAGGGTTTCTTGGAAGCGTTGAAGGGAGAGGCAGCCATGAATGTTAAATTAACGTAGCGGAGAAGACAACTATGATCGAGAAAGCACACAGCGCAATTTTGTTGAGCCTTGGTGATAAGGTTCTCCGGCAGGAATCAAAGGAGACGACGGCATCAGGATTATGGGTGAAACTAGAAAGTTTGTACATGACCAAATCACTGGTAAATCGACTCTACCTGAAGCAACCTTTGTATTCATTCAAGATGATTGAAGACAAAATGTTGGCTGAGCATATGGATATGTTCAACAAGTTGATTCTTGATCTTGAAAATATTGATGTGAAGATCAATGATGACCATCAAACACTGTTACTATTATGCGCTTTGCCTCGAACACTTGCTCACTCAAAGAAACTCTCCTGTATGGAAGGGAGTCTCTGACCTTTGAAGAAGTTTAATCAGCCTTGTATTCTAAGGACTGAAATGAATGAAAGGAGCGTAAACCTTCGATTGTTAGTGAAGGTTTGTCCGTTAAAGGAAAATTCTTGTGAAATGAGGGTAATTTCGACAAGAAGAAGGGCAAAAGCCAGACGAAGTCTTACAGTGGCGAAGCATCTAGCATTCGATGCTATCATTGTAAGAAGGAGGGTCACACAAGAAAGGTGTGCCCTGAACGACTGAAAGATCATGGAGGTAAGGATAATGGCAATGCAGCCATTACTCAAGATGATTTCGAATCATCTGACTTCCTTGTGGTTTCGAGCAGTGACTCTAGGAAAGAGTGGATTATGGATTCAGGTTGTACTTGACACATGACTCCAAACAAAGACTTGTTCGAGGAATTATGTGATCAAGATGGTGGATCCGTAATGCTGGGAAATAACAAAGCTTGCAAGATTGTAGGTGTTGGATCTGTGAGATTCAAGCTCCATGATGAGTCAATAAGGTTGTTGACTGAAGTCAGGCATGTTCCTGATTTGAAGAGAAATCTGCTTTCTCTTGGTGAATTCGACTAGAAAGAATATGTTTTCCAAGGAGAGAAAAGTATTCTAAGAGTCATGAAGGGGTCGAAGGAAGTCTTGAGAGGCGTGAAGAAATAAGGCTTGTATACCCTTGAGGTTGAAGTTGTAAATGGTTCGACAAATGTTGCATCCACGAAACCATTGTCGAAGACAGAAATCTAGCACATGAGATAGGGCTATGTCAGTGAAAGGGGTCTGGTCGAATTAGGGAAACAAAATCTGCTTGGTGGAGACAAAGTCGAAAAGCTGAAGTTTTGTGAACTTTGTGTACTTGGAAAATCTTGCAGAGTGAAGTTCAACAAAGGCAAACAAAGAACACATGGATCCCTTGATTACATCCGTGCTGATCTTTGGGGGCCTGCAAGGTGTCCATCACATTCAGGAGCAAGGTATTTTCTATCCATAGTAGATGATTATTCCAGAAAATTATGGGTATTCATCCAGAAGACTAAGGATGAAAATTTTGAGAATTTCAAAAGTTGGAAGACTCTGGTTGAAAACCAGACTGGCAAAAAGGTCAAGAGGTTGAGAACCGACAATGGCCTTGAATTTTGCAATGAGGCATTCGACAGTTTTTGTGCTGCCTTTGGTATTGCAAGGCACAAAACTACTGCAGGTACTCCACAGCAAAATGGTTTGGTTGAAAGGTTTAATCGAACTATTTTGGAGAGAGTCAGATGCATGTTGATTAGTGCGGGGTTAAAGAAGGTGTTCTTGGCTGAGGCTGTTTCGACAGCAACATATCTGATAAACAGATGTCCTTCGACAGCGTTAGATATGAAGACACCTGAAGAAGTTTGGTCGGGACATCCACCAAATCTCGACAAACTAAGAGTATTTGGCTGCTTAGACTATGCTCACATTAGGCAGGACAAGGTCGAACCTAGAGCTCTGAAATGCATGTTCATGGGATACCCTAAAGGAGTCAAAGCTTATAGGTTATGGTGCCTAGAGCCAGGTCACAGGAGGTGTATGACCAGTCGAGATGTAGTTTTCAATGAAGCTGAGATGACTTTCAAGAAAACTGGTGATGATGATGGTCGAAGTGCAGAAGAGTTGGAACAGGCAGAGATTTCTGTTGAGGTGGAGCAAGTTGATGTTGAATTGCATATTCCAGATGAAGTCGAAGAAGAAGTAGAAGATGTTGAGGAATTTGAGGAAATTGTCGATGACTACCTATTGTCGAGAGATAGGTTGAGAAGAGTCATCAAGCCACCTCAGAGACTTGGGTATGCAGATCTTATAGCTTATGCCTTAATCTCTGCAAGTGAGGTTCTAGACAAAGAACCTAGAGACTATAAGGAAGTTATGAGAAGTCAAAATAACACTGAATGGCTGAAGGCCATGAATGATGAGATGAAATATCTTTATGATAATCACACTTTGGAACTGATCAAGAAACCTGATGGGGCAAGGTTAGTCAGCTGTAAATGGATTTTCAAAGTCAAGGAAGGAATTGAAGGAGTGACTTCAAAAAAATACAAGGCAAGGTTAGTTGCAAGGGGTTTCACTCAGAAAAAATGTGTCGACTTCAATGATGTGTTTTCTCCTGTTGTGATACATAGGTCAATTCGAATGTTGCTTGCCATGGTGGCATAGTTCGACCTATAACTGGAACAGATGGATGTGAAGACTGCGTTCTTGTATGGTGATTTAGATGAAACGATCCTGATGATGCAACTTGAAGGGTATGTCGAAAAGAGGAAGGAAGATTATATGTGCAAGCTAAAGAGATCTTTGTATGGGCTGAAACAATCTCCTCGACAGTGGAATAGGAGATTCGACAAGTTCATGGCACGTTTAAGTTTCATTAGAAGTTAATTCGACCACTGTGTTTACTTCATATTTCGACCTGGTAATTCATTTGTTATTTTGTTGCTTTATGTGGATGATATTCTCATAGCAAGCAATAACGTCGAAGATGTAAAGAGGGCTAAGGCTGAACTCAATAAGGAGTTTGATATGAAGGATCGGGGAGCTGCTTCCAAGATTCTTGGAATTGACATTCGAAGAGATAGAAAGAAGTCGAAGTTATGCTTATCTCAAGAGGCATATCTATGAAAGATTCTCGAAAATTTTGGTATGTAGAATTCGAAGCCAGTTGTGACTCTGACAAACCCTCAATTCAAGCTGAGTATTGATCAGTGTCCCAATACTGATGTCGAAAGAGCCTATATGAATAACATCCCATATGCTAATATAGTTGGTTCTTTGATGTATGCTATGGTATGTACTAGACCCGACATAGCATATGCAGTAAGTCTTGTAAGCAGGTACATGGCGAATCCTGGAAAGGCTCACTGGCAAGCATTGAAGTGGAATTTAAGGTACATAAATGAGTCTCTGAACAGGGTCCTAATTTATGGTGGAGCCTTGGGTGAAGATAGTAAAGCAGTAATCGAAGGATATGTCGACTCTGATTATGCAGGTTGTATGGATTCTAAAAAGTCTATTTCTGGATATGTTTTCACCATGTTTGGCATAACAATTAGTTGGAAAGCAACACTTCAGAAGGTTGTTGCTCTATCAACCACTGAAGCGGAGTATATTGCCCTAAGTGAAGTTGTAAAAGAAACATTGTGGCTTGAAGGTTTTGCTAAGGAGTTGAAACTTCAAGGTAAATGTATCACTGTTAAATGTGATAGTCAAAGTGAAATACACCCGTCGAAAAACTCAGCCTATCGTGAGCGAACTAAGCACATTGATGTGAGGCTGCATTTCGTCAGAGGAGTAATCGAGCATGGAGAAGTCCAAGTTCTGAAGGTTTCGACTGAGGACAATGCTGGTGATATGATCATAAAGACATTGCCAAGTTGCAAGTTTTTCCACTGTATGCAGTTGATAAAGCTGCATGAAGAATGCTAGTTTGTTCCCTTGACGTTGTAGAGTTAGGTCCAAGGTGGAGATTTGTGAGGTATTGGATCAAACTTTAGTATGGTCGAAGGGTAGCTTCTTGGTTCGACAGGGTTAAGCATGAAGTCGAAGGTTGTTCACATGCTGGTGTCGAAATGTGCATGTTGTAGTCGAAGATGGATCTAGCATGCAGGTGCCGAAGATGCTAGGGTTGTTAGCAAGTTAAATTAGGTTTTAGTGTTTAAACCCTAATTTGTCAAGTTAGTTTGTTTATTAAGTTAGCTTGTGTCACGGGCCTTGTGGAAAAAGCCCATTAGTTAGTATGTTAGGTTTTATTATAAATAGCATACAAGTCTCTCATTATTGCACACAGCAAATCCTAATTTAGGGTGAGAGAGGTTATTTGTTATTCTTGTAAAGTTGTAATCTTGTTTTCAAAGAGAAAGTAAAAGAATAGCAGTTATAACCAATTCTTGTGTTCTTCTTCTTCCTTGTTCTTTATTCATCCCTTGTTTTATACTTTGTTCTTGGCATTGAATTCACAACAAGAGAAAACAACACACAAAAGTAACAATTGTATAGTGGAATATATAACTAAATTTTCTTTCCAAATTACTATCCAAAAAATGGTCTTTCCATACATCTCATGGTATTATTCAGCCTCTATGATCACAAAATTATAAAGGAACAAATATCGATCAGTCTATAATTCAAAACATTGAGGAAAGGCATCAATAAAGTGGTAGCATAAGGCATCCAAAAGATAAAAAATGAGAGATCAGAAGTGGTATGGCTAAACCCTCATCTAACGCTGGTTGGAATATGTTTAACTCAGTTTATCTTTCTAGGACATGCATTTTTGCAATCCTCGACACTCACTGTTCCAATAGATACTGCACCATGAACGAACCCTGTATATAATACACTTGTTGCTTCCCCTGTAAATAATAAAATTATCTACAGGAACCCGTAACCTCTCATACAAACCGTGTGGTTTTCCAACTGCGTCATATCATAACTATACGAACCTAGTGAATTAATATCTGTACCGCAGCGAGACGCAAAATATTGAATCTGCATAAAGGAAACAAATGCATTCAATTCAACCATATAACTATCATTAGCGAATGTATACACAAGAACCTCATAATTTTATTCCATAATAAAAAATAGTTAAATAAATATCAAAACTACCAGTATTATAGTTACTGACGGAGAAGCGTCTAGAAGGATCTTCTTGAGTTGCGTGAAAGAAAATTCAGCAGCAGCTTCATCCGACATTTTCTCAATGTCTTTGGCCAGCCGCCAAACAAATTTGTGAATATTAAGAAAGTAGTTGCATCCATAATATGTATCGGCAACAACTCCTAGGACGGAAGGATACATTTTCATTACTCAAGATTACACAGACGGAAAGATACATTTTCTCTTTGGATATCATGATGTCAATGTATTTTTTATCTTGCAAGACATGTCACTTGTAACATAAACCATTTTCATTGGATCAAAATGACTTAACTTAGAGACAACGAATATTTAGGCCGATTTAGGCCTGAAAGTAACTCATTTATAACATCTACAAAGATCCTAACTGAAAAACTGGAAACTTTGGTACTGTGGCAAAAAATTACTTTTAGGTAGGTTTAACACTGGATCCTCCTTGGCTCACATAAAGTCAAGTTTCTTTTATAACGGACAAACTGTGATGAAAACATTGCAAGCAATTGTAAGAAGAGTTTCATGAGTTAGACATTAAAAGTGGTCTATTCTTTGCCAAATACAGGTTTTTTAACTCAGGGTGATCAATTTGATCAAAGTGGCATTAAAAGATAACTTCACTTTGTTATTATGATAACTTTTAATCAGAAATTTATCTAAACATAATTACTGTAGGTGTTGCCAATACATCTTATAGAAAAAGATAATCTCACTATCTATCACAAACATCTATCCCAAACATATAACCAGTTTTTTTTAACTAGCGGATATTATCTTATGGATAATATTTTCAAATAGTTAAAAAAAAGTATTATCCCTTTTTGATATTATTAGAACTCTGGACATTCTAGTTTGGACACTCCTGAATAATTACAAACACTTTTTTAAATATATCATATAAAAGGGAAATAATAAATATATGAGCATTTAAAGTCAAGTTTCTTTGTTCACACAAGATGCTCAAATTGAAACTGTGATGAAGACTTCTTTGTAGTTTGAATTCCAAAAACTTCTGGCACAGTACTTCTCTGACACGATGTGTTTTCTATTTCTACCAGATCTCCTATCATGCTACTTTGTTTTGCATGTTCATCTCATGACTTTGGACCACTTTTCTATTTTGAGATCAAAGTAACTTGAGAAAGGGACAAAGCTTTAAAAATTGAATTTCCTTGCTAGGATGCACATGAATATATTTATGAAATGTTGTATCATAAATCCACTATTGACTATCTACAATTTTATTAGTTTGATTTGTTTTTATCTTAGCCTCTATTAATCTTAAGTTACTAACATTGCCTAACTTCAATTATATATATGACAAAACCACAAGTGGGTAGATGAAATTCTTATTTTGACATCCTAAATTCTCAATGACCATATTTTCTATCAGCTTTTTCAACCTTTGTCGGCTACACTAAATAGTTTTTTAAACTGAATAGGAACTGAGTGGGAATAATTAAGTACTAATTCAAAGGAAGACACGTAATTGTGCCATGACATCAAGTTAAGTAACAACTTCCAAGCAAACAGAGTTGAACATACCAAAACTGAATTAACCAAATTTGTTTTCTTCGGAAGATGAATAATATAAATCTAGGGTCAATAAAGCAAAGGTTCATGCATAACAAATCATATATGATTAAAATATCAATCCTTAACCAGTGTGAAGCAAATATTCCAACTGAAAATAGCATAGGGTTGTTGAAATGAAACACAATTTATGTTCAAGTTCTCTCAGCGACCATCATATTCTGAGCTTTACTTAATAACCATGGCATCGTATAGTAGTTTCACCCTTCATAATCTACATCAAATTATACTTCTCAAGTCCCTTAATGTTAGTAAGCCTATCATACATGAACCAGAAAATGCATAAAAACCAGTAAAACATGTACATGTATATATACTAGTAAATCCGTTCCTTTGTGAATTAATATCCCAGACAACATATACTTCCCCTTCATATTGTAAATCAAATAAACTTCCTATGTCTCCTAATATCTTTATCTTTTTTTTTAAATGTCAATGAATAGTTTTATGAGTGACTTGACAACTCATTTCAAATTGTCTTGAAATATCATTTATATCACTTGTATCTTGTGTAATACAGTCAAATTTTGGTGAATGTGTAATACATTCGAATCAACTTTGCTACACAATAGAAAGTTTCACCTAAAGTTACTCATTGTCCATGATATGTGAATTATCTTGAAATAAGTCTTACTGTCACATTATCTAATTATATTTTGCTTGAGTTGACCTTGCAGCCAAGAATAATAACTGAGAGAAAAAAATTGAACATACTGAAATAACGCTTGACTTTATTTCCTCATATGACGATTTATATTTTGAATACAAAATACATCTGCTGGTTAACCGTGATAATATATACACATCGAAGCTGCCGCTAGGAGGGGAGAAATTGGCATATCTAACATATGTACATAATTCCCAAGAGTTTTTATTATATAAACAATGAAGAGATTGAGTTTTTACACTAAACTCTATAACCAACGGTGTAATGATTTTTTGGTGACCTTCAGTCTTCCTATAACTGTCGGTCTCCTTGTGTGAAACCCTGTTGTTCAGGATGGCTCAAACAATATTGCATAAGCCCCTTTAAGACATGACATATGCAACAACATCAAAATACTATAAAACAAATAACTAAAACGTGAAAAAAACTTTCAAAGGGATCAAGCATAAACCAACCCAAATTCTCAATCAAGATTATATGCAATGCCAAATCCATCTTCAAGAGGTGAAATCGCCTGATTAAAATTGGATATTAGGAACTTAAACAGGTGAATTGAAAAACGAGAAAACTACAATCGCTTCAAGTGGCGGAGACGAAGGTAAGACTATGGTCGAAATGGATCTGGCAAGGGTCAATAAGTTGTGTGCGACGAATAGATTTTTTTTAGCAAATGAAAGAGAACTTTTTTTCACTGTAACATGTACGTTCATCGATGAAGAAGATGGAAGGTGAAGCCTGAAGAACCAGAGAAAAATAACGTGGTGTAGAAACAAAAATTATTTGATTTTACAGAAGAAGAAAAAATAATTTTAATTTATTTTAAATACTTACGAAAAGTAAGAAAATCTTAACCATCATCTTAAAAAATTTTAATTCCATGTAACTCATTTTACCTATTCTCACTTTTATTATATTGAATCTAAATCGTCAATTTAATCTAATGATTATTTTTATGTGTTTCACCGGTGAGGGACTTAGTTGGTCCATCATTCTAGCCATCACCTTTAAAAAAATCTAAAATTTGGTAAATAAATATTTTACAGTATTCTAAACATGTATGAAAAAAATATTCAAAATTTAAAAGTTAAAGGGTAACTAAACAATTTTCAAAATATTAAAAAATAGTAGGGACTAAAATTGAATGCATAAAATTTTGTAGGGATTAAAATATATCATTTTTTTAATAGGGACTAAAAATCAAATTTGAGATATTTATAAGGATCAAGAACATATTTAACCCTATTAATAAAATGTTGTATTATAAATATAGAGATTGCTATTCACGTAGCCGTGTTTAGACACCCTTGACAAGAAACAATAGATACGTATGATATAAGATGCCACCCTCTGAATTGTATCTGACATCCTCAATTTTTCTTAATTCTTGAATTGTCCATGAAGAAATTCGAGGTGGCAAAAATGAAATTTCTAGTAGATTTTCCAAAATTTCCAATAACGTACCAAATTTTTGATAGTTCATTTATAAATTTTTTGTATGAATTTTTTCAAAAAATAAAATAAAATTTATACTACCGGAAATTTCTGGTAAATTTTGAAAAGTGTTGTAATTTATTGAAAATATCGAATTTTTCCGTAGTGTAAAAAATTATTTTTTGTCGAAAACGATCCGATAATTTTTTCTTGAAATTTTGGAAAAATCCGGTATTTCCTTGAAATTTTTTATAAACGCCAAAATAAATTTCATTTTTTTTTGTAAGAGCATAAGAGTAATAGCATCCATCATTGGGGGACGTCAGATATAATTTTGGGGGTGACATCTTGAATCCTCATAGATATGGTTGTTTCCTAAATGATAATCCCAAAAAAATATTGTAGGTTAGACTCGTGTCTTAATCAATTAAGTGACTTCCTAATCGAATAGGAGGTGAACTTTGTCTTTATTCAATTAGATGAAAACTATAATCAATTATACAATGATTTAAGATTTTTCTAATTAATCAGAATCGCTTCTTAATTGATTAAACACTTATTGTAGTTGGTTTTTAGAGAAAAATGAGAAAAATATGAAGATTTTAAACACGTTTAAGCTATGTTTTGATTAATGGAATACATTGGAATTGAGCAGAATGTAATGAAATAAGGTTATGTTTTATCATATGGATTGATTAAAAAAGGATGGAATGGAGCCAAATTTGATCGATTGTATTTCATCTTATTCCATCACTTTCCACCATTTTTTGTAAGATCCCCCCGCCTAAAGTATGTTACAGTTTCTACCTGTAAAGTCTTTTGTCTGCTAGGACCATCTCAATCTCATTTCAAACCTCTAATTTGGGCGGAATGACAAAATTATTCTATTCCATCATGAAGTACCCAAACAGTAGTATTGACATCTTTGTTTCATTATGCTCTATTCGTTTTACAATATCCAAATATATCATTAGTATGTGCTCATCGCCTTAGTTGTTCAAGACTTAGTCTTGCTTAAATTCCATACAATTGATCAAATACAAGATTTAAAACACTAAGCGCGGGATCAGGTGAATTTTCCCAACTTTAATTCCTTTTGTTTGCTAGATTTTACTTTGTTTAGCTCTTAATGTTGGAATTTGAACACTTTGCTTTTTTTTCTTCTTAATTGATGATACTTGTGATACACTTTTCCTTATTGAGTAGTCATTATTAAAATCTCAGAAGGCTTTAACATGCATAGCACACAAGTGTTGTTCAACGTTGGTACAACACATACTAAATCAGATTTCTTTAATATCACAAGATATCAATTTAAGTTTAAACATATTATTGACATTCTCAATAGCGAAATTCATTTTGACTTATTAGTTGGTAATGTTGCATATATTTATATACTTTACACAAAGCTATAGTAAATTTATTTAACTTCGAAAATGAATCTTGTCATTTCTTCAGTATCGTGATATTTATAATCTCATTTATTTTTTATTATATTTAAGATGTGATTGAAATGTTACATGAGGTTGTAAACACTCAATCGAAAAGAAATGGAAGAAAGTTTTGTACAAATATTACACTTATTATTTCATTGTTCGATATTACAATTACCTTATCTATCCTTTCAATCTTTGTATCTTATTTCAATTGATTCACTAATATTGTTCTCGGTTTATATTCACATAGGAAACATCATCAACCTCTCCTTATGGGAAAAAAGTAAGGTTGATGATGTTTCCTATAGGTGAGGATAAGGTGTTCACCCTATAGGAAACATCATCAACCTCACCTTATATTCACATAGGAATTTCAAACAATAGTCTAACAATAGTCATTATATGTAAATACTTTATTCCATTAATATAAGCAATTATGTATTGTTCTTAAGATGCTAAATAGTCTAACGTTTCACCCATGATAGAAACATGTTAGTCTCTTTAAAAACCTTTTAGAGGGAAACTGGAAAATATTTTTGAACACTTGTAGCTTTAACTCCTCTATAAAAGGATTTATTGTCCCCCCTTTCAATTTCTTTACTTAATTTTCTTACATAACTCATTACAAGTTTCTTCTATTTTTTTGCTAGCGTAATCTCCTGCAAAATTTCACCGGTTTTTCTTCTATTCGCAACATTTCCAGGTACTGTTTTCTTCCATCTTTCCCTTTCGTAACTGCTCCAATTGTGGATTTTAGACAAAAGGTTTTCTAGTAGGGCTTTCGGCTGACATATAGTTTTAGTTTTGTGAGATAAAGGACTTTAGTAGTCTTATAAACGATCACGATGGCGGTGGTGATTTCTTTTTGTTCTTTTATGTTCCAAGATAAAAGAGATAACTGATTTCCCTTCTGTTGTGTTTAAAGAGGTCAAAGATATTAGATCTTCTTATACCACCAAGGAGAAGATCCACTCATTCTGGACACCAATGGGCGTCTCTTCCTCAAGAGCCAAAAAGATAGTCGTTTTAGAGGCATGTTCACCATAAAAAAGGGTTACCATGACCGTCCTTTTCGATTCTCCCTCTCCCAATTTCTACTTTTGCCTTCCCTTTATCAAGGACATGGGGTCATTTTCCCATTTTCTCCTTTCATAGTGGAGGTCATAAGAATCCTTAGTATTGGGCCTTCTAAGCTAGTCCTTAACAATTAGGGCTTCATTAGGGCCTTCAAGAGCAAACTCCATTGGCTTATACAAATAAAAACATGGCAATTGTGAGGTATGACGATTGTAGGTTAAAATCCAGGCCACTTGTGGGAAAAAATGCAGCCTGAAGAGCAACCTCCCAACACGCCCGCCACCAAAGTTCAAAAGTATGAGAGGGATACTTATCTGGCTGCTAAGGGTGGAGTTTTCCGCCTACCTTAGATGAGGAGGGTGCTCAGAAGTCCCCTAGTAGCAAGGCTCCACCACTTCAACATTCTTTGTGGATCGACTCCATTTTTGATGTTGTCTAGTTCACTAGGTCACACATCCCTATCTCTCTCTGAGAATTTTCTTGGTGAATATAAGGTCTTCAACACTAAGTCTTCCTCCAAGCTTGAAGACACATAGGAGAAGCATTGGCTGAAGGGATTATTGTTGGAACACATCGATTGGGAGAAACGATATTAGGTCAAAAAAGAGTTGAGGGAAAAGCTCAAGAAATATGGGGAGGGTTACACTAAAAGCCAATAGCTGTTGGAGACCTTGCAAAGAGACAAGAAGTATTGGGTGAACAAGCTAGCTACTACGAAGGCCAAAGCCAAAGAAATCCCCGCCAAAGAGGAACCTATAAGGTTATCTTTGGAGGATGCCCTTTGCTCAAAAAAGAAACTAGAGGGCTAGGTATGAGAGCTCAAGGATGACCTGATGGTAATCTCTGGTGCTTATTTTGAGCGTGTGAGTGAACATGTGTCCTTTTTTTTATCCCACATTGGAATTAGTCCTGCTGCATGTCTTTAAAGTTATTACTGATGTCTGTTTGGTGGATGACGAGGAGGCGCTCACGTTAGAGCACGAAGGTTCCCGTTTGGTAGTAAGCGCTCAAGATGGTTCTTGTGGTGATATGGCAACACAAGGAGGTGAGCCGATGACTCCCCAATTGGAAGAGGATTACATGGATGAGGTGATCCTAAAGTATGGCCAATGAGTGAGTTTTACATTCTTTATTCCTTGATCCTTTGTGGCATTTTATCGTATTTTGCCGTACGAGGCTTTTTGTAAGAACTTAAACTATTGCACTCTTCAGGCGTCTTTGAATTAATTTCCTTGTTATCATTTCTCTGGATCTGCCTGTTCATTTTATTCATTTATGTAATAATTGCTTTGTAGTCCTATTTGGACCCTTCATCAATATTCCCCCTGAGGCATCATGAATCTTTTGCATAAGTTCGACATATCTCTTAACCATTAACCAAAAAGGAGGCGAAAAGGAACCTTCACATGGATTCAATGTTTGCGATTGCTTCATAGGGCAACAAGGATCCCTCGTAGGAATCCATCGTTTTAATTGTCTCAAATGGAGACAAAGATCCCTAGTAGAGATTCAACGTTTTGATCTCCTCAACGGGCGACAGTGATTCCTCACAAGAATCCATCGTTTTGATTGCCTAAAAAGGTAGAAAAATCCGTCGTATGTATTCAACATTTTAATCACCGAAAAAGACTACAATGATCTCTCGTAGGAATTCAACATTTGTGATCACCTCAATGGATGGCAAGGATCTCACTATGAGCGTTCAACTTCAATGATATCTAATAAAAATTTGATCAATTATATTTTATCATATCATTTAAATTTTTGAATAATATTTTTAAAATATTCACCAATGATAACAAGTTATAAAAAATTGAATAAAATAATAATAAAAATCATATCACTCACATCACATGTGATAACAACAGTAGATTATAGAAGCGAAAAACAAAAACCTAACATCTTATTTCGAAATCCCAAATCCTGAAACCCTAACAACATAGGAATCGCAGCAAAATGAGTATTCGGAAATTGAGCTTCGAAGAATCACGATCACTCTATTCGCTCATCAGAGAAGATCATCGTCCACTCAATGAAATCCTCTCCGAGTTCAAATCCACCGTTCCCCACACTCGCCATTTCACTTTCTGTTCATACCTCGTCATGATCCTGCAGGTAAATCCCTCTTCAACTTCGCCAATCGCCATTAGGGTTTTAAATTTTTTAGCTCTCTTATCGCTATCAAGGTTTTACTTAAAGGGTTTTAATTTACAGTGTCATAATTATCGTGGGTTTTAATTTACCCATTTGAAAAAAATTGTGTTCAAGTGTGACCCAAATTGCAATCAGGGTTTTAAAATGCGGTCACTGTTGTTGTTGTGGCCGGAACTTGATATTGCGAAAAATCGAGACCAAATGTGACCTCAACTGTAGCTGAGTTGCGGTCACCGAAACATATCAAATACTCCCTCTGCCCTGCAAAAATTGTTGCATTTCCCATGATAGTTGTAGTATCTGACCATTTCAAGTAGATTAAGAAAATATGATAAATGAAAGAAAAATAATGTTGATTTTACTAATCTAGCTTGTTAATTATTGGCGGGTTTTCATTAATCCAATCAATTGGGAAATAGTAAGTTGGGAGTGTGTAAATTGTATTTTTATTAGTGTACAATTGGAAACCAAAAGGACAATCTTGACTCTACATATTTTTTAATTACAAATGTGGCAATTGTTATGGTAAAGAGAAAGTAATTGTAGCTCACACTGTATGCAATCCAAGTAATAGTGGGCTGGGTTTTCCACGTTTTGAAACAATATTGAGATAAAATAATGTGGTTTTGATGTTTTTTGTTGAAATTTTTATGTCTGTGTGTGTTTTTGTTTTTTTATCTCTCTATTCGATTGGAGATATTGTAAAATGTTGTTTAATTGGAATCTTTTACATGCAGGACAATAAGGTACTTAGCACTACTGAGCGATTAATAGCCTTTTCTCTGCTAGTTGAGGCTTATTCATCTCAAAATCCGGCTTCAAATCCCTTCATAAACTTTATCATAAATGTAAGCAACTTTTTCCATTGCTATATATTTTCTCTGTCCAATTTTTAATTTATTGGGCACTACAGGGTTTGTCTAAATCTTGGAAATTAGAACCAGTTTTTTAAATTAAAGGAAGAAGAAAAAAGTGAAGTGCAAGAGGAGGACAATATACCTTCACGAAGACACAATGGAGAAACAAAGAAAAGATGGGCAAACATCTTAAATATAGTGTTACCATTGAAATCAGTTGAAAGATTGTCAATATGAGAGAGAGTAAATGGCTCAACTTAATGGTAAATCTATGTGGACTAAACCAATCTTCCTGATGGAACCGACTTGAATGTAGTGTGAAACCCATAAAGAAATTGCTTTTAGAGCTAGAGAGAAACTGCCGATGGCGCTAGAGTGTTGACAATGCATTATACCTTAAGTTTAAGTGACTGAGGCACATGGATGAAGCATTGGAATAAGGAGGTTGATGAGTTTTGGACATTAGAAATGCTCTGTTTGAGAATATGTGTGAATGCCTGGATGGATGGGCTTTACTAGCTCATGTTAAGCTTGAACTACTTGAGAGTATGCAATCTTAAATTATATTCACTAATTTTCTTAAACTCTTGAGGTTATGCAAGTAAAATTTTAAGATAGTTTACCGAGTATATCATATGGCGAATGTACCGAGTTAATAAGTTTTTTCACATTGAGGCATGCAACTTTACGGGTTTATGGTTAAGACCTGCATTTTGACAACTGTGCTGGTGTGAAAAATGTAGTAAATGGAAGGTAAAGAGGAGAGAAAGGCACTGTTAAAATTTCAATTTCCATAGGGTCAGTGATTAATGTAGCCTATCTTGCTAACTAAATTCAATGGTTGTTGTAGTTCTTTGGCTAGTTTTTTTATTTAATTCTATCTGCATGCTCTATAATATTTTTTTGCGGTGTTTTTGTACTGTGACTGTTGAGACAAGGGTAATTTGTTGTTTACAGGCTTCCAGTCATGAAGGGTCCAAAAAAGTTGAGAAAGCATTTATTCTGCAACTATTAGGTGTTGATGGCTTCCATAATGGCAAAGAGGTCATATTCTATTTATTGTCTTGAAAACTCCAGTGATATACATTGTTGTTACTTATCACTTATGATGGACGAGGAGATTTGTAGGCATTATTATTAGGCATGTAGGCAAAAAAGGATTGATTAAGGTGTGTGCGCTTTGTTTACTGTAACTTGGGTGCATTTAGATGGAAAGTGGAAATTTTAAATTAGAAGATGTATGTTGTTTAGCAAATTTTTTTCAAGGGTTTATTAATTAATACTGCCTCATCCCTCATGTATAACTGTTCGTTTGATTATTCAAATATTTTCCTTTCAGCTTGTTTATTTGTGTCATTTGTTTGTTGTGGTTCTTATCCACTCCGAAACAAATACCTTCATCAAAGGTATCCATCTTATTAGCCATTAAATTTCGTTTTAGATAAAAAAATTTGTGCCTCATAACTCATTTACAAGAGACTGCTGGTTTGATTTTTCTAATATATTTCCTTTCAGCTAGTTTATTTGTCTCATTTGTTTGTTGTGTTTTTATCCTGTCCGAAACAAGTACCTTGACTAAATCAATCCTCTTAATTATTAGCCATATGAAAAATTTGTTTATAGGATGTTCGCTTTTGGTTAAACATAGTATTAGATTGTTTCTTGTATTAGACTCTAATGTTTGTTTCACCTTTAACATACATATAACTATTTGTTTCATGCGTGGATCAGTTATACATGGCATCATGTGTTTGCTGTTGGTGCACAGTGCACACACTATGCTTCCTTTCTTGTGCATTTTTGTTAAATGTTTATCTTCTAATGGTTTGTAGTTTCTGATATGTTTTTCTTTTGCTGGAGGACTGCAGTTTCTCAACCAGTCGGCATCAGATTATGTGACAAAATTTGACCTGTCATCGCATGTAAGTTACTTATATATGGCAAAGTGACTGTACATATTCCATAATATACCTATCTCCCTTCCGTAATATCTAAATATTCTGAGATACATTGCTGCTTTTCCAAGGGCGTGTTCTTGTCTTGCTTCTAAATTTTTTGACTTCTATGCTTATTTATCTTTTATGATGCCAGGAGTTCCCTCCACTAGATCAGTTGAAGCAGCAGTTTTCTGACAAAGTTCATCAGGAACCATATCATCATTTATTTAACGATGGTTTTGTAAAAAATGTAGTTCCTGACCCAGACGTTCCCCCTAATTGTGATACGGATTCATCAGAGTATGGCCCTATGCAGTGTATAGATGAATTTATGAAGAATTTGTTTTCATACTTAAAATGGAAATCATATACTATGTGGTTTATAATAATGAGGGTCTATTAATAGGTTTGATCTGCGACCTGGAACACAGCCAAAACTTGGCACCGGAAATAAAGGTGAAGCAGTGGTTGGCTTATTGTCAAATCTTTCACTGGAAGGGTTAAGTCCTCACTGGATTAGGCCTCTTCCACCAAGGCTCCCAATACTTGATGGCGAGGTATTGCATATTTGTGTCCGCAATGTTTTTATTTTTATTTTTGAGGCCTAATATATACATATATAAATAAATTGTTCTAACTATTTATACTTTTCAGCTAGTTTGGGTCAACCCTAATGGCAAACCCTTTCCATCTGTGGTAAACCCTTTTCAGCTATCTGGGGCCAACCCTAATGACCACCGTGAGCTTATTTGGGACTATGGTATGTGTGTTGATACTAGTCGAGGGGCTGCAGTAAGGGACTTAATTGCAAAAGCTCTAAAGGGAGCTCTTGCACCTGTACAGCAAGAGGTGATTATCATTTTAAGCTATTGTATTATTATTATTATTATTATTATTATTATTATTATTATTATTATTATTATTATTATTATTATTATTATATATTATATATTATATAAGAATAAATTATTCAAAAAAGAAGAGAGAAGATTAAAAGAGCAAAGAGACCCAATCTCTGCATATCTGTTGAGGAACTTGTGTATACACCATATAAAAGCCAAATTCTCTCTTCAAATTGTTTGCTGAACCAATGAACCATCCTTAAAATGAGTTGCCAAATGAACCCAATTGTAGTGTGGACAGCACTGCCATAAAAATTTACCCTCTATACTTGGACCAAAACCGCCAAAGGTGGTTTACATGAATTAGTCCATGGACTCGGCACAACATACCAACACAGTTACCATAACAGACTAACAGTCTGCAATATTTGGCTTCGTCCAAAAAGCATTCACTTGTATTTGTATAGAAAATTGAGCCATCTCAACCATTTAAGAGGAAATAAAGGTCTAATGGTGTATATTACCAAATCCATGATTTGTTTTCACGACATTTATAGGGAACAGACACAAAACTGATTCTGAACATCCACCAAACATAACACACATTTAGGGAAAATATGAGACCTGTATCCTGCAACTTTGTTTGTGTAAGATAAGATTGTAAGATAGTTCTCTGATTTATTTGTAAGGAGAACATTGTTTCTCGTTTCGGTTGGGTTCCCAAGGAGAGTTTTCTTTTCTTAATATCGTATAATATTGAATACCGTACAGATTCCTTAGTGCAATTTGAAACACGTAATACGGAAAGTTATATTTGTACCTTACTTCTTTTATCAAATTTTCATTGAAGAATAAAATGGTTTTCATTTATGCCCCCAATTCAGCAAGTCCTTATGGAGGTTGCAAAGGATCCAAAGATTGTATATCACCTTGGACTGACACCAAGGAAGTTGCCGGTACGTGTTTTTGTAATCATTTTGAGAATCATTGGGCAAATTTAGATTTTGATGTTTTGTCCTCATTTATTCTTTATCAGGAACTGGTGGAAAACAATCCCCTAATTGCAGTTGAAATTCTCGGTAATCTGATAAAATCTCCGGACTTATCAGCAGAGTATGCATTTTACCTCATAGATCTGTCTGTCTTTTGCTAATACTCAGTCACTATTATTTTCTTTATTTCTATTTGCTTATTATGGATACAGATACTTTACAGTACTTGTCAATATGGACATGAGTCTACACTCAATGGAAGTTGTGAACAGGCTTACAACAGCAGTTGATCTGCCGTCCGAATTCATTCACATGTACATAACTAATTGTATATCATCTTGTGTGAACATCAAGGTACTTCACTTTGCCTTTTGCTCTAACATGTTTTTTCCCTTTATGAAATGACCAATGTTAGTAGTTAGTTGTTATTTTTGTTTAGGGGAGTGTTGAATCCATGACCTCCTTATCACTCCAATCCCTATGTTCCTCCCTCAAACCCCTAAACCACCTTATAACTCTTTTTCTGTAAAATGTAGCACATTGACACTTCTGGTTGAAGGCCTCTGAGTGTCCCATTCTCATGAAATATTTAATAGGCCAAACACTCCATTCTAGCGTTGGAAGATAATTTTTTTTTAGGCTCCTAACATGTTGATGATAGGACTCCGGCGCCTAGTTGATCCTTTCAATCAGATTGTCATAAAAAAGTGAAACGACTAATTCCAAAATTTCCTTTTGTTAATATTGAAGATAAAGTAGGGGGTGAAGGGCCTTTAAATTGATCAATTCAGGTCCTTTTTAGCTTTTTGGTAGTAGATGGACCAAGAATGAGTTGAAGGCATCAGATTAAATCACGGACACCTTACACGACACACAACACTGCTAATGAAAAAAGCATAAGACACTGACATCACTGCACATTTATTAATTTATTTATTGCAATTTAATTAAATATTAGTATTATTATTTAAGATCTAAATTGAGAATCAAAATATCTACACATGGGCACCTAGATTGAGCAATTCATTTATCCATCTTTAACCCTTGTAGATCTGTCTGAAATGTCTTCTAAAAGTATATGAAGTGTGTCGAAGCAAAGAAAAAATAAATTTTGTTGGGATACTTATCTATGTTGTCTGACACTTGTCATTCGAGTGTTGGGCACTGATCCAAGAAGTGTCGAAGCAAAGGATACAATATTTTTTAAGTGATTTGTCTGAGTTATCCGTCACGTGCTGTGCAAGTGTTGGACACAACGCTGACGCTTGTCAGAAACCGCGCCATGCCTCATATTAGAGGTGCCCATGATTCATAGGTTGAAGGTGAAACGCGGTTCAATAGTTCGTCTTCTTGTTTTAAAATGCTCCCTCAGTCTCAAAATAACTGAGCTATTTGAAAAAAATTGTCCCAAAATGATTGACCCATTTTAATTTTCAATACAATATTAATTATTTTTTTTCCAGTTGTATCTTTTAATTAGAATTACTTTCATCACTCCCAATTCAATACCTCCCAGTTTGCATTTATGGTAAATGTGAACATACCAATACAAGAATAAAGTAATTTAGTAAAAATACTATTCTCTCTTTCAGTTATACACTTTCCTCAATCTGTATGAATTTGTTATCTAAGTCAGTTAGTCTGGGACAGAGGGAATGTTTTTTTTTGAACCACCAAAATATTAAAATTGTATTTTGATATCTCTTAGTATTTTTGGTTATTCATTATATTAGGTCTGCAGAGCTTGTAACCTTTTCATATTCTGCTAAACAATGATATTGTTTATCACAAGAGTATGCTTTTTTACGAGTAAAGTCACAGAAATTAGTTTTTTCTTTTTCCAATTTTTTTGTAAGTATATAAGGTTTAGTTTCTGTGTGATATTTCATTCACATGTGGAGTTTGCACGGTAAACTTTATAAGATCATGGAAAATTTGGAAAGGCAGATGAAAGTAAATTTTTTTGATGAAAACCACCACCAATATATTTGCTGTCTTCTGGTATCATAGAACTGCTTTCTGAATAGCACCTTTAATTTCTTTTTAAATTTGGGAAAGAGATTTTTATTAAATAGTGGTGGTACTACTGACCACTTTACAACTGCTCCTTCCATATGAGATTTGAACCTTGTGATTTAAGGTTACAAAGTCAAACTCTAACACCTCTTGAGCAATAGTACCTTTAATTCAAATTCAATACAACATTCCTTGAACTAGACTAAAATGTATCCTCATGGATGGAAAATACACCCATATCTGTACATGATTCGTGCTTATAAGTTATAATTGTGCTCTTACCTATATCGCTCCATACATATAGGTATGTCAGTGTACATTGACGGCCCCCACTTCCCACATCTGCCTTTTTTTATTTTCTACTGTTTGTTCGATCTTGAAGTGATCTCGTATTCCTAATATTTATGCAAGATCTTATTTTCAATATGTCGAGGCTTATAGCTTATAGCTTATTCTTTTGTCATTTGATTTTGAAATATTTATGCAAGATCCCATGTTCAATATGTCGCGGCTTGTATCTTATTTTCTTTTGTCATTTGATTTTGAAAAGCTAGCGAAAATTGTGCCACCAGAGAATATTTTTCAATTTGAACTTACTTTTATGGCATTCGATAAATTATTTTTCTTGCAGTGCTGTTTCTTTCAAGTAGAGAAATAAGTTTCATTTTGAGATGGTTTATATATTTTAAATAACTGTTTTTGCCCTGCAAATCTCTATACTTGCTTATTTTTATTTTTAACATTAGGATTAGTATGTGGTAACTGGTATCCATACAACTTATATTTCCCTAAAAAAAATCTAAGTTTAAAATTTAGTATGTTGTATCAGTACTATTACTATTTTGCAATTAACACCCTGCCTGGCTTTCTACCTTTATCTCTTCAGGATAAATACATGCAGAACAGGCTTGTAAGACTTGTTTGTGTTTTCCTGCAAAGCCTGATCCGGAACAATATTATAAATGGTAAGTTTATCCCGTTTTTCTTGAAGCCTGAAAACTCCTGATAGGATTAAATTTTTAATTCCATTATTACTAGTTTCCTGAAAATATTTGTTATTATTCTCAATTTGTATATTAATTGACTGAATCATAAAAAAAAGGAATGGAAATTTGGCTGTACTCCACTTATTTTTGTTGATGATCCTATATAGCAGTTAAAGATCTCTTCATTGAAGTTCAAGCGTTTTGCATCGAGTTTTCGCGGATTAGGGAGGCAGCTACGTTATTCAGACTTCTCAAGTCATTGGAATGAGTACTCTGTTATTTTTTAATCCTTTCATGAGCTACCAATTTCAAGACTTGTATGTAGATATGTCTACCTGATGTTGGTAGTGCAGTTGTTTACTTTCTCATTGTGGAAAATAAAGATCACCTTTAGCTTTACTTACATTTAATTAAGGTTAAATTAATGATTTTTATTTCTTATGAGGTTAAATTAATGAGTTAGAATGATATAGAAAGATCCTTGTAATTTATACTATTTGTCCTTGTGGGTTAACTGTGTTAATTTTTGTTTCATTCATGGACCTGCTCCAATCAGAGATGTGAAATCTGAGCTGAGGGTGTATGGATTCTCTTTCACTAAACTGTTATGTTATAAGTATATCCTTTGTATTTAAAAAAATTAGTGAGTGCATTTAATCTCTTATAATTTTATTTTAAAAGTGTATATATATAATCATTCAAAAAAAGAAAAACAACAATAAATGCATTTATTACTCCTTTCCTAAATATGTTTATAATCAGTCCTCTAGCTTGCACTTGTTTTCCTTTTCATATAAAAGATCAATGAGGCTCTTTACTCCAATTACTGGTGAGATTTTTTCTTCCTCTCGAATTTCTTGGCGTATATAAAAGAAAACAAAAATACTTCTCTTATTCATTAACAAAATTGAGTACAAATCACTTGCAACAGATACTAGATTCAATGGCTTATGTATTTGTTAGCACAATTTAAAGTTTCTTGTCCTTAGATTGATAACCAAAGTGTGTTACATGTGTCTGCCAAATGGTTGCGTAATGGTGAAGATTTGGATATCATATCGAGAGTGTGCTGTTTTCAAGTTATGGATCCAAGTGTGTTACATATTAATGTTGTTATTACATCTTAAAACCTTCATAAATTAAACAAAAAGTCACAAAAATTTGCAACACTCTCAATCATAAATATTCTACATAATCATTGTACAAAGCCAAAGAAGAAAAATAGCTAGGAAAAAAACACATCATACCCAATATCTCCTTTGTAGTAGATGTAATATAATCACTAAACTCGTGGTGTGACTAGACCCTATATATGAATAATAGTCCCTAACCAATGCCATAAAATGAAAAGCTTCTACAACCATCTAGAAACTGCCCTATTGCAACTGTAACTTTGCCTAAAAACTGCCCTATTGCAACTGTAACTTTGCCATGACCATAATCAAGACCAGCCAAATGAATCTTCCTTGTAGTCTTGAGCTAGCTGATAAACCAAAAAAAAGATAGAATGTATTATCACATGGAAAATGTATTGAGTATTGAAGAGTAAAAATGATTTTCCATTAGTTTAGTTGTTATGTACTCTGCTAGGTTTATTTACTGAATCAAAGTTCAACTTTTGTTTAGAAAAAAGTTATGAATTGAACTGTCGACTTAGTCAGACAACTTAGAGTTGTGACCTTACCCTTACTATCCTCATTCAATGCTGGTGGCGGAGAAGAAGATGACGACGAATTTGTCACTGATATTCCAAGGTCAGAGCAACCCATGCCAAGAGCACCTTCAATACAAATGAAAAAAAATCTAGTTATTAAATTTCTACTACTTCGACACACAATGTCATGTAACATAGATAATGTTTTTTTACATCATACATAATCAATCGTAGAACTAATAATTTTAGGGTTTAATTTTACTAGTGATACTTGTAATCTTACATTCTCTGAAGCAAGGAAAAGTAGTGACATTGAGGAGATTTTTATAGCTTGCTTCACATTCGCAAGTATAGTTGAACGCCGATGTCTTCTTACACGAGCCGCCTCCACAATCAACCCAATGACAAGCTAGAAGAACATAAGAAGAAAATGATATTATAGCAGAAAACAAAATCAAACAGAAAACTGATATCGCTATGGTTATATCTTTGAGTTACCATCAAATATCGACTCATTGGCTTTTCTTGCTTTTTCCGGAGCAGGCGCAGGAGCTTTGGAGCAAGAGTAGTCCAATGTACCTAAAAATGATATCATTGAGTGTGATTAGTGAACTACAATTTTGATTTTGACTTAAGGCTCTAACTTAATTGCCTTGTAAAGCAAATGATAAGTTTAGAAGATCATCATATAACTCTAGTAATCCATTACTTGACCACTTTAAAATGTGATTAAACCATGTTACAAATTCAAGATAAAATCATGTTGAAAATTATGCATTCATAAGAGTTATTGTTTAGTCTTCATATTACTTTTTTTGCCAAGTAGTTTAGGGACTAAAATTTCATCCTTTAAAGGTGAATAAGAGAGAAGACGCAAGTTCAAACTCGTGTCTCTGCAATCTGATGTCTCTGCACAGCTACCGACTAGGCTACCTTAACGAGACATCTTTGTGTTATTTAAACATCTTACCTTGAGTTACACATTGATATATATATATATATATATATATATATATATATATATATATATATATATATATATATATATATATATATATATATATATAAATATAATTTAAGCATATCAAGAAAAGTTTGGTAAAATTTCCATCTCATCTGTTATTAGTTAATTCCTTTCTTTTCAACATTTCACCAAATACCATGGACCTTTTCAATCACACACAGTTGCAACTAAAACATACATCATCTAGAAGAAAACATACCACATAACTACTTTTTCTTCCCAAAGTTATACGTTTGAATAAACCAATTAATTAAGTGCTTAAGTAACATATTTCTGTAACAAATGATAAAACATGTTTTTGAAATGCAATAGGTTGTTTCTATAAACTCTTCCAAACAATATTTATGTCAATAGATAAGCTTAAATAAGTCAATTCAAACAATTACGAAATCAAGAGAGAACAACAACATAAATTGAGAATAGTTCTTACAATTAGGAATGATGCAAGGAAGAAACTTCAAGCCACCATGATCATTGGAATCAAAAGCTTTCTTCCAACCATGATCACACTCACATTCAAAAGGAATAACACTATTGTTAGAAGCTTTGCATGTTCCTTTCCCACATTCCACTTCCTTGCACACGTCATCTAAACACAAAAAGCAACAAAAACATAAATCAAACCAATCCAGAAATCCCAAACAACATATCATATAAAAAAAAGCTAAAAACTTGAAACGACCCTTTTGATTACACTTAATGAAACCACAAAACCCACAAATTAAAATCAACAAAAAAAGCATCTCACCAAAGAAAGGGGAAAGCAAAGGAGAAAGCAAGTCACTTCTAACGATAAGAGGTTGAAGAACAAGAAAAGCAAAAAGAGCTACAACACTTGTAAAAGCCATTTGTAATACTAAAAAGTGATTATCAACGGAACTTAGATGTGGGGACTCTATATAAAAGACTAGTTAGGCAAGTTTGAAAATGAAACGTTTTTTTCTAATATAGGAATAGGAATTTATGGTAGAACGTGGCTATATCTAGAAGGGATGTGTGTCCATGAAATGAGAACAGTGAGTCGTTGGTAGTTGAGTGTTTGACAAAGCTACTAGGTTGCGTTTAAGATGTGGGAGGTGGAACCAATTGTGATGGTGCACGTAGCTACAGTCATTAAGGTTTTTTTTGGTCATGCAACCGACCTATGCGATGTTTGATGTTGGTGGTGGATAATAATGTTGGAAAAAGTCAACGTCTTGTTAAATCTAAACCATAGTATTTATGAATATTTTTTGTGTTGATAGCGTTTACTCCTCCAACTTTATTTTTAAGAAAAACTATCTAATTTGGATTTTTTTTTTTTTTTATAAAAAAACCCAACATTTTTCAAGTTAAATATCCTAATAACAACCTTTTTCAATTATTAACCAAAATACCCATGTTTCAACAAATAAAATTCATAGTTAAGAGGAGACGCCACTAGGGTGCATGCATATAGGCACCATATTCTCTAGCACATGCAATAATACCTATGCATCATTCTCCGTGACACATGTATTGTTGGCCTAAGAGGAGGTGTCACCTCCTTGACGCTATAGTGTACTGAGTTTATTTTTATTCTTTTATAAATAGGACTTCATTCTCCATTATTTTCCACAGATCTTTTCACTTCATTTTTTAATTTTTCTTCTAAATTACTAACATGATTATTAAAAGAGATGCTCATGAATATTTTTCAATTCTTAAACTAGGGGTGGCAAAACGGGCCGCCCGCCCCGCCCGCCGCCCGCCCCGCCTTATGCCCGCCAAAAAACGAGCGGGGCGGGCATGCCCGCTAAATAAAATGGGCATCAAAATCATGCCCGCCCCGCCAAGATGGCGGGTTGGCGGGCGGCGGGCTTACCCGCCTATTTTTATTTATATTTTTTTAATAGATTAATATGTTTTTTTTACCTTTTAATTAAACTTTTCACTTATTTTTTAAAACAATTTTTTATAAAAGTAATTTTTTAACAAATTTACTCTAAAAAATATTACATATATTTATAAATAAATGTATAACATAAACCATCAAGAATTACAATTACTAGAATTAAGTAAAAAAATAGTGAGTTTTGGAGGAGGAGCGGGTTTTGGCGAGCGGCGGGCTTTGGCGGGGCGGGTATGGCGGGCGGCGGGTTTTGGCGGGGCGGACTTTGGCGAGCGGCGAGCCTAGAATCCCAACCCAACCCGCCAAATTTTGGCGGGTGCGCGGGCGGCCCGGCGGGCCCCGGCCCGTTTTGCCACCCCTATCTTAAACCTTCCGATGAAGATCCGACTTTGGATCACTCAAACTTTTGAGCATCGGAAAATGAGCTTGATCCGTTGGTTAGACTGAGAGATTAAAGATGGTGAAAAAAAATTAGAAAATTGTTAGACTTGTTTCAGTGTTCAATAGTGCGAATGAGATTGGCGAACCAATCCAATTTTGAAAATTAGTTAAAATTGACAATGATGTCCGTGTTATGATGTTTGGACCAAATGATATTGTTTTTATGGTTGTAATCTCTTACATATGTTATAGTGTTAAGTCCTTTTATTTGTTCTTCGTGTTGTTGTTTTATGCTGTGAGTGTTTTTTTTCGTTTTGTTGTAACCAAAAGTTGTATTCAATTTAAAATTTCATGGTTACAAAAAATAAGTTACGCATACAATAATTATGTTGTGGAGCTTGCTCCAACATTGAGTCAATTTTTTCGACTCTGTTCAAGCCAACGACATGTACAATATAATCTTACCATTTTATCATCCGTATCCATTTATGTTCTAATACGCGTGTTGTTGGGGCAACCCTTTTTCTTCCTTTGCATAATTTTCGTTGTGCCAAACGATGTCCTCTTGATATGTAGGCCAATAATCTTCCTTTGCTACCACCGAGAAGTTATTGTTGTACACATTGAATACATTTAAGACTATATAAATAGGGGATAGATGCTTGGAAGGGTCATGGTAAGCATAAGAACTTGCCATAATGACATGGGAGCAAGGCATACGAAATGCTTGAAACTTTCCGTAGTCGCACCAACCTCTATTTAGTTCGACCTGATAGTTTCCACTTGGCCTTTCCTTATTATGGTCTATTGTCTCCTGTACACTGAAAGTGAGATATCGACAGTCTAAGATTGTAACCACATGTGTGTTAGCTTTGGTAGTTTCATTCTTAATAAATTTCATACAACTTTCACTGAACAATTGCCCCAATAGTAACACTAAACTCCACTTTGAATCTCTGGTTGCGAACAATGACCCTAACCTAAAATAGGTTGCTCTTAGCAACGCGGTTATTGGTAGGTTCCTAATACTTTTGAAGACACAGTTCATTGATTCCACAAGATTTGTTGAAATGTGACTACATTTTTGACCATTGTCAAATTCCCTGTTCCACTTCTCCATAGGAATATTATCAATCAACCTTAACACATCCGCATTTGAAAATATGATCTATTCGCGGTAGTGTTGAAACGATAGTTGAGTTAAAGCATATCCTGCATTCACAATTTTTTCTCGAAGCACCTTGTCTTTGATCTCCCACATGAAGTTTTGTGCATTATGTCTAATGCAGTAGACACGCGTAGAAGAAAGATCTTGCCAACTATTATCAAGTTTACTGTATGCACTCTTAAAAGATGGATGTATGTCTGAAATCAAACATAGGTTGGGTTGCAGAGCAACATGTATAGGAGATTCGTGAGAGAGACACTCCAGCCACCACCAGTCTCACCTTCAGAGCGAAGACAATTGGAAATATATTACTGTTGCCATCTTGTGCCACTGCCATGAGTAATATTCCTTTTATATTTCCCGTACAACCATGTTCCATAAATTTGAATAATAGGTTTGTAGAATGCAAAACCTTTGATGCCTGGTTCATACGCCCAGAAGAGTCTAGGAATATTCTATTTCCACTAACATAAGTTCTGTTTGGGGTAAATGCCGCCAGTGTCTCCAAAATTGCAACAATTCCTGGAGCATATGTCTTAAGTGACACAAAATATTATGGAAGTTCTTTGTACGAATCCTCCTAATTTCCGTAAACTCATTCGACAACTTTAGTTCTCGCAATCCATGCCTTCATATATTAGGGAGTATAATTGTATCAATAATAATATGGGAGATTATTATACTCATCTTCATTGACGAATCCTAGATAACAAGAGGCAAGATTTCTTGGCATGTTATTTGAGAGCTTAGTTTACGGTGATCCTGCATTAGATTTGTGGTAATGCAAGTGTGAGGCGGATCCATAGAATTATCTCTCAAGAATCACTTCTCTTCCTGTAGGATACTGCCAGACAGAACATGCAGAGAACGTTAAGACACAAAATGACGTACCTCGCCATATCAGTGCGATCTATGGTATAATCAACAGAGTTTTCTATGTGATACTTTTTTTATAGCTCTCACGCAGTCTTCTTTTGTACAAAACTTGTCTCCCACTTTTAACGCTCCCTCCGTCTGCATATACGAGTTGTAAAAGATATCTAAGGATGGATCATCTTCATCTATGTTCAAGTTTTTCATGTGCTCCGACGAACAAAACACATGGCTCGAAGGTAATGGCTCTTGCTCGTGGTTTACAGAGTCACCCTTCACCATAGAAACTTGTGACTGATCAACAATCTGAGACAATTGAGACTATTGAGGTTGTTGTAGTAAAATATACAACTCAATATTGTTGAACTCGAAATGTTCATGACTACAAAATATATTTTGAACATCTTCATCATCTTGAACCTTTAGCTGAAAACATTTGACTTGGTTATTGTAAAAAAAACTTGATTTTTGTAAAAATTTGTGACATTGGACCAGACTGCAACTTTGCATCCATTCTCTCTTTGAAATGCGAGAAATTTGATCTTTTATTTATTGCAAATTGGGTAATATCGGTATTACAAAAATTAAACGGGAATATTTTACAGTCAAATATCTCACCATTGACGTGACATTAATAATGTATGGTGGTGGATGAGCAATTTTTTGAAAAATTTGGTTTGATAGTAGTGTATTTTGATTAGAGAGTCGTATAATTTGGAGCATATGAAGAGAAGAATACACTTAAATAGGATAAATATTGCATGAGAAAAATGTACGTTGGTGCCACTACCTATGACACATTCATTATAATACATACAAAGGCGCCACTACATTCTTTATAATACATATAGGAAACTCTCATTTTCCTATAAATACCACCTTCACTCAATTCATTTTCATCAACAACAAACACACTTTCCTTACTTCTTTTTATCATCAACAAGCACACACAAATTTTTTAAAATATGACTCTCTTGACCATGGGTGATATATATATAAAGGAACAATAAATAACATTGCAGAATTTATAAGTTATTATTTCACAAGAATATATGTTTTTATCCTTAATATTTTAAAAAAAACTCATGTACAGTTTTATGTTATGATCCGAATAGATTTCGTTGTCTTGTACATGAATAAGTCCCACACAATGTGTTGATAGAACTGTATTTACAACTTGTTAGTTTTGGTAATCTCCTCAACATAGTCTCCTACCATGTTAATTATAAATTTATCCTAACATTAGTAGAAATATGGAGACTCGAGTCACATATATTTCATCTTCACACCGATGAATGCACCATCACACTAAAGGACGTGTACATGTTATTGGGTCTATGTATTGAAGGTAAAGCTGTTAATGGACAAGTTTACCAAGACAATGCAATATGTGAGTAACGTTAGGGTGCCTATTTGTTTGAAGCATTGGCGAGGGGGCAAGGTATTTATCTAAGGCACCTTAAAAAACATTATACAAATATGAAATTAACCAAAGATTTGAACGATAATGGAAAAAATAATTAAAACCAGGTGTTATATTATGATACTATTTGGTCACTTTTTATTTCCTGAAACTACCGGTAATATTATAAATATTATATATTTACATTCTGAAGGTGTTTTCATGTTGGCTGCATTAATGGTAAAACATACCTAGTTGGTATTGTATTATGCAGGTTGCATATGTGTGAAGCTAATACAGGTTTTGTAGTGAATGTCATGATAGATGTCATGACATCCGTGTGTGACAGCAGGAGCTGTTATTATTTATTAAATGTGTTTCCTGATTTATCTCAATTATCAGTTTAGGAAACCTTTTATTGAGTGCTGAATATTTCGTCCAGAAGATCCTGCAGACAACACATTTTGTAACAGACAGATGGTGTGTGAATTAGGTTAACTTGGTTAACCCTAATTTGTTTCTTAAAAAGCCCAAGGCCCAAGACTGCATATAAAAGGACTGCAATCCTACTTTGGAACGCAGACAGAAGATTTTGTATTGTGAAGAACTGTTGTTCTGTAGTTGTCTCGTGTGATCCAAGCAATTGTCCTTGATGATTGCGCTGGAATAGTTTGTGTATGTTTAATGTCACTCTAAGCTTTTAAGCACGAGTGTGTGTCTCTTGATTGAATCTTTTAAGCAGATCAAGGTGTGTTTTTGAAGAGTGTCCTCTCTCTGTAATTGTTATTTGTTTATGTGTAATCACTGCTGTGATTGAGGGGGAGTGGAATGGAGATATTCCATATCTAGGGAGAACCTAGGTAGAAGGGTCATTGGGTAGTGATTAAGTGAGAAGTTGTAAACGAGGGAGTTTAGCTTTGAATTGATACTACTAATAGTGGACTTCATCCCTGGCTTGGTAGCCCCCAGAGTAGGTTGTTTGAACCGAACTATGTAAACAATTATGTGTGTTATTTATTGTTTTTATGATGTTTTGTTATTACTATCTGTGCTGCGTAATTGTGGAGGTCATAACATCCTGTTTGACATCAAGCGTGTGTTACTAGAATTTTCACATTCGTTAAGAGACATAATTAAGATAGGACCATATAATTAGGGTTCAGCCGTTTTGTCCAATTTATATAGTTCTTTGTGTAAAAACGCATATAAGGATACTTGTTCGTTTTATCCCTGCACTTTTTTAACTCCAAGCAAGAGCTTAGTCGAGAATGACATCACTAGCCCTTGTCAACGAGAACGATTTCACATTCCCCTACGCAACCAAGTAAGTTTATAACATTATTTCAATTTACTTATTTATACTATAAATAATTATAAATAGTTTATTTTCACTATTTTGGTTTAGATTGTCTGTTCGAGGGATGAACTACAATAAATGTCCTAAACACGCTATAACGGTCTATCACCTTGGTCCAGACGATGTATTACAACTAAGCTACTTATCATCTCCTTAAATTAGTTTTGATATTAATAATTTACTAATCTAATAATATATTTTTCCTCTACAATTTACTTGGAGGCCGTATATGGGTCTCGACCATGAAATTAACCCCGAAGATGCTGCAGTTTGGACGGCAAAAACAACGATCATCAGGTTCACTACTATGGAGATGCACCATAGTGACCATGTCGAATTACAATTCCAAATGCAACAACAAATTCCATATTCCCCTACGTGTTTAGGACAATGGCATTAACTTAGAGTCGATGCCCAATGAGATTTTAACGATTGGAGATACTTCGTTGGGGATGCATTTCGTCAATGGAAACATCGTCATCAACGGGACATAAACAAACCTATCATTCCATACAAATCTAAACCAACTCGAAATTATATGAATTGGTATAGATTGGTTACAACAACTCAGTTTGTGTCTGATTCGAGACAATTGATTGACCCACGCCTACAAGCTTCGTCATCATACGCCTAACATGATTACGAATACACCTACACCTAACAACCAACCCAACAAAATTGTCGATCCACCTACACCCAACTACCAAATCCACAACATTATCAAACCACATACACCCAATAACCAATTAAACATGATTACCAAATCACATACATTCAAATCCATAAGGAATTCATGCCACACACTCAAAAGCAAAACCATTTTAATGCAATGGAAAATAATTTATAGTTTTAATGCAAAAGAGAGAAAAAATGTGATAAGTGTAAAAAATGAAAAGAAAAAAGTTTTGGCTTTTTGGTTAAAGTATAGATAGATAGAAGTTTTGGGTGGATTAGTAAAAATTAAAAGGAATTTGTGTAAGAAAAAAGAGGTTTCAGTGAGTGTGAATGAGGGAGATTTTGTTACAGGAAAAGTGTGCAGAGATTGTGGGGAGGAAGTTAGAAAATGTTGTTGAAATTATTAGTTTTGTGGATGAAGGGTTGGTGTTGAAAGTATTTGTGGGTAAATATTTTCGGTAATATATCGTATCCACAGGGATTGGTTAATATCACTGCCGTTCTATAGTTGTTTATTTTGAGTTAGGAAAATTGAGTTGGTTTGTTTTATGATTCTAATAATATCAAAAGTAAACAATAACTTAAAAGCGAGTAATGAACTGTTGTAATCGATTAGAGAAATATGTTGAACCTTAGGGTTCATCAACCTATTCCTATACAATTATCAATTAATTCACAATTGAACAATCTTTTGAATCATTATCTTCACTTATCCTCAAATAAGATTCCATGTCTGCAAATCAAATTAGATAACTCTTACCGTATGAGATTCGATCTCTCCAAATATCAATAACGATAATAGTAATTAAGAACGATAATTATGAAAACTCAATCCCAATTCCATCTCTGCAAATTGGTATTGAATCAATATAGTAACCTAGGGCAAAAGTTAAATCCTTTCTTTCGATCAAAGATTCAACGATAATTTAAGAATAAAAACAAGATTTCTTATTGATAATGAATTCAAACAATTGTTCACAGGAATTAATTAATGATATTGTATATTCATAGGTTAACTACTACCTTAGATTCAACACGAGGGGTTTAGCTCTCCATAGACATGAAGAACACACAAAGATTAATGGAAGAATTCATCTTCATCAAAGGAATGTCTTCGCTTGATAGAGAATTGGTCTTCAATTGATGATTGTGGCTGCACCTTCAGATTGCTCTCCTAATTTCGCTCTTCCCAAAGTTCTCTTTCTCTTGGAAGCTAGGGCTTTTAAATAGAAGTTTTGGGCTTTTAACGCCGAGGCCGCGACACGGTATCGGACTGGCGCGGCGCGCTTCAAAACAGAGATATTTTCGCGGCGCCTCACAAGACTTCCGCGGCGCGCCCTTTGCAATTTCCATCTTTTTCTTCTGCCTTTGAGACTTCCAGCTCTCTTTCCTCCTCATGTTCTTCTTAAGCTTCAATTCAGCTCTAAACCTGCAACAATAACACCCACAAGTGATTCGATTTGCTTTACGCACGAACTCAACTTGTTCAGTTCAATTCTTAATAAAAACCTATTGATTTATCACATTCTGCATTGGTTTGGAAACTAAATCACTTCTATGAACACATGAATTTACCATTAATTTACTCCTAACAAACTCTCCCCAACTTAGAGTTTTGTTTGTCCCTAAACAAAATTACTTACCTCCAGCAAAGTTTACCGACAATCATGCAACAAGTTTTTCAAAAAGTTTTTTCTCAAGTGGTTCAATCCAGTAACTAAGTCAAATACTCCTCTTCTACCTGCAAACTCAGAATATACACATGAAACAAACTTTGAAAGCAAATTACCTCCAGAAGTTCAAAACACTACACAGTTGCTTGAACCAGCACTAATCACTCTTATCAGAAAATATGATGACTCAAAGAGGGGTTAAACACTCATCCAAACAATTAAATCAACAAAGATCCATACCATACGTTCACCAAATTGCTCGCATCAAGTCTTGTGGAATCTGAGAATCAGAAGGTCTTTCTATGGTTGTAATGTGGTTTAGATTCAAAGAAAAGAAGATAATCAAGGGTTGTTCCTAATATAGGGAAGCATCCAATTCATAACTTATTTCTTTTTCTCTAAAACTCTAATTCCTTTACCTGTCCATCTTTTTTCATTCATTCGTAGCTTGATTCTTCTTTTTCACTTTTTTTTTTCAACAATCTTTATATTCAAACGTTGTTACTTCTCTTTTTTTTCAAGCTACGACTTCTTTTATCTTTCACCGATTACCATAAGTACTTACTCTTCTTTTGAATGTGACTCTCCCCAACTTGGAGATCAACCTGTATTCAGATTATATGAATGCTCCCCTACTTTCTAAAAAGGTCAAAGAGAAAACACATCACCAAATTTTATGGTTGATGGTCCAGAACAAAACTTTTTATTGAGATCAAAACTCACCAGCTATTTCCTTGGTGCATATTATGATACTTACCTTGACCTCAGGCTCAAAGAATGGTTAGCAAAGGATCACACTCTCACAGAAGAAAATAATTTTTACGGTGGAGTCGGCTCAAAGAACTCTCAAATTCAAACAATTGCCTAAATCACTTCCACAGATTTCCACAGACGATGCAACAACCGGTTTAGCATGATACGAACAAGTCAAAATAATTGATGGTCTCCTGCATATAGTAAACAATGGAAAGCTTTCCTCACAATGGTTAAGGCTAAGCTGATCCAATAAAAAATGTACCATAAAGAATTTCTGACAGTATTTACTAACACCTTAAGTTTCATTGCACACATTAAGAGTTTGAGTTTGAAAATTCATACCTGCTTTGTTACTTATTGAAAAAGAGAGTGAAACTGAAAAATTTTGAACATTCACTTCCTACCACTTTCATGCATGTTGCTTCATTGTTGGTGCTTTGCTTGAGATTCTCATTCTGCTGTGGGACTACTCATTCTAAATTGGGGACAAATAACAAACATAAAAGCATAAAATTGAAAAATGCAAAAGAGTAAATCCACCCCCAAACTTGAACTAAACATTGACCTCAATGTTTCAGAACAAGCCCGAGAGGGTTGACTCACAGAGGGTATTGCAATATCAATTGCCTCTTCCTAGCTTTCACCAGAAAGGTTCCCTTCTTATTTCCTGAAATAAAAACAAAACAAAATAAAACATTAGAAGCGTGGTTTGCCTCCCACGAAGCGCTTCGTTTAACGTCGCATGGCTCGACGGTTCATGGATGAATCATCAACCATTGTCTCGTTTTCTTGGCACTTTTCTTACCAATGTGAAGCCCCAAAAGTATTTCATGTTTGCTTGTTTGGTTTCTTCCTCCTTAATTCTTACCACTTCAACCCGCAATTTCTCTTCCTTCATTTGTTTTTTCCTCTCCTCAAGAGAGATAACCTCCTTATCCGTTAATTTCTTTGTCGGTGAGAACCTATCCTTGATGAATTTGACAAATTTTGGCTTTATCTCTAAACCTTCTAAAGATGGGATGGTGATTTGCAAACGGCTAAACATTTTCATTGGCCGAAAGTAATGACTCTCATTCCCTTCTTTATTAGGAACCTGTAGAGGAAGTAATTCCAATGAGAGTTTATGCTCCTTTGCATTACTACTCTTCTTTAACTCTAAGTCCACCATATTCTCTTTTGAAAAAGTTTCAACTTTTGAAGTTTCTAACTCATTCACGACTTCTTTGATTATATCCTCCTTTTTTGTTCCTTCGACTAACACGTCATCTACTTTTTTAGGAGGTATTGGATAAGGTAGCTTCATTGAAGGCTCATACTCGCTTTCTATATTTTTCTTGATGTTTATATGCTCTATATTATCCTTTCCAGCAACATCTTCCTTGTCATCATCATTGTTTTCAACTTCCTCATCAATCACTTTTACACTCCTTATAGAAGTAGCATTGCAGGTTTCTACAGAAGTCATAGGATTTTGAAAAGTTGAGGCCTGACTTACGTTTTGCTCGGTGAAGAATTTGGTAACTTGAACATCTTCCGTTTCCCGGTTTTGTTGAATGGCTAAAGAGAATTGCATGAATTGATTCATGGTTTCCTCTAACTCAGAGGGTCCACTTTGATAACCTTGATTATAGTGTGAAGGCCTTTGTTGTTGATATTCATGGTTAGCCATATGATATTCCATCGCATCTTCCGGTGTGCACCATCCGATATCATGAAACTCATTAACTTGAGGTGTGAACTGTGACACACTTTGAAGGAGATACTCCATTTGTCGAGTTAGGATCTCGTTTTGAGCATGAATCGCAACATTTATATTTGGGTCCCACATTCCGACAAACAAACATCTAAAAACACTAGCAAGCAAGTGAAATAACAAGATAAAAAAATAGTAATAAAAAAAATCAAAATTAAAAGACTATTGCAATAACAAAATCTAAAATAAAGTAACTAACTAAATATCTAAAATAAAGGAACTAAACTAAAAATCTAAAATTAAGGAACTAAACTAAAAATCTAAAATTAAGTAAGTAAACAAAAAAATATAAAATTAAGTAACTAAACAAAAAAATCTAAAATTTAGCAAATAACTCAAAATAATATGACTATTGCAATGCGTGCAATATTGACACCAATCCCCGGCAACGGCGCCAATTTGTTGAAAGTATTTGTGGGTAAATATTTTCGGTAATATATCGTATCCACAGGGATTGGTTAATATCACTGCCGTTCTATAGTTGTTTATTTTGAGTTAGGAAAATTGAGTTGGTTTGTTTTATGATTCTAATAATATCAAAAGTAAACAATAACTTAAAAGCGAGTAATGAACTGTTGTAATCGATTAGAGAAATATGTTGAACCTTAGGGTTCATCAACCTATTCCTATACAATTATCAATTAATTCACAATTGAACAATCTTTTGAATCATTATCTTCACTTATCCTCAAATAAGATTCCATGTCTGCAAATCAAATTAGATAACTCTTACCGGTATGAGATTCGATCTCTCCAAATATCAATAACGATAATAGTAATTAAGAACGATAATTATGAAAACTCAATCCCAATTCCATCTCTGCAAATTGGTATTGAATCAATATAGTAACCTAGGGCAAAAGTTAAATCCTTTCTTTAGATCAAAGATTCAACGATAATTTAAGAATAAAAACAAGATTTCTTATTGATAATGAATTCAAACAATTGTTCACAGGAATTAATTAATGGTATTGTATATTCATAGGTTAACTACTACCTTAGATTCAACACGAGGGGTTTAGCTCTCCATAGACATGAAGAACACACAAAGATTAATGGAAGAATTCATCTTCATCAAAGGAATGTCTTCGCTTGATAGAGAATTGGTCTTCAATTGATGATTGTGGCTGCACCTTCAGATTGCTCTCCTAATTTCGCTCTTCCCAAAGTTCTCTTTCTCTTGGAAGCTAGGGCTTTTAAATAGAAGTTTTGGGCTTTTAACGTCGAGGCCGCGGCGCGGTATCGGACTGGCGCGGCGCGCTTCAAAACAGAGATATTTTCGCGGCGCCTCACAGGACTTCCGCGGCGCGCCCTTTGCAATTTCCATCTTTTTCTTCTGCCTTTGAGACTTCCAGCTCTCTTTCCTCCTCACGTTCTTCTTAAGCTTCAATTCAGCTCTAAACCTGCAACAATAACACCCACAAGTGATTCGATTTGCTTTACGCACGAACTCAACTTGTTCAGTTCAATTCTTAATAAAAACCTATTGATTTATCACATTCTGCATTGGTTTGGAAACTAAATCACTTCTATTAACACATGAATTTACCATTAATTTACTCCTAACAGTTGGTAAGAAAAATGAGTGAAAATTGTTGGTTTTTTGTTGGATTGAAATTGGAAAAGAATGAGTGGGTTTTGGTGTAAGCAATTGGTAGAATGTGTGAAATGGTTAGCTGTCTATTTATATAAAAAAGAGCCTAAAGGTAGTGCATTGTCAGAGTAAATTTTTTTACACGATCAATGCATCACAACCCTTAAAAATAAATACTTTATATTTAATTTAAAGAAAAAGTCAAATTATTATAAAATTTAACGGTTTGGATTTCACTGACAATGTAAAACTGCTTTACACTGTCGGTGCATTTCCATTTAATCCTATAAAAAAATTAGGTTAATTAAAATGAAAATAAAATTAAATATGGATTAGATAATAATAATAAAAAATAAGATAAAAATATAACTTATAGAGAAATTGAGTGATGAGGGGACGAGGGAGGCCGAAAAAACCGGTTCTGCCGCCGCCGGTATCTACTTAAATGGATGCCTCTGGTAGCAAGACTACAACCATTGTTGACCACCAAGCTAGCACTATTTCGATTCCTGTGGAAACTTTGGCTGAGGGTTCTCCTTCCACACCTGCGAATCCTAAGAAGGAGGAGACTGTGCAGAAGACTGAGAATAGAAAGCTGTGGGTTGATGTTCTGAATGACAATCGTAACCCTGCCTAGGGTAGATCCATGAAGTATGTTGCTCCTAAGATGATTGTGTTGAAACATATTCTGTTAATGTTTTGAATATTACAAACTATTTTATCTAAAGAAACTCCAAAGTGATTTCATCAATTAATCATCTAAATAATTTATGGTCTCTATCAAACAAAGAGTTAAAATGATGATTCAAGATTGAGCTGACAAAGAACAAAGCTTTAAGAACATATGGATTCTCAGAAGTTAAACAAGTTACTCTTCAAAATTATGGTCCCAGAGTTACTCTTCAGAATGACAGTCCCAGAGTTACTCTCCAGAATTATGGCCCCAGAGTTACTCTCCAGAATCATGGTCCCAGAGTTACTAGTCCCAGACTTACGTGTTCCAGAGTTACTCGTCCCAGAGTTACTAGTCCCAGAGTTACGTGTTCCAGAGTTACTCGTCCCAGAGTTACTTGTCCCAGAGTTACTCGTCCCAGAGTTACTCCTCCAGATTTACTTTGCCAAGAATAAGTCTTTGTTGAAATGGTCAAATGTCAGAACTTGCAGATTGTCAGCAGTACCAAGTCAAGCCAAGACCAAGTCCAAAGCTGCCAGCACTTCTCATGAGAAACTCTCGGCACTTCTTTCTCCTTTGCTTTGCTCTATAAATACAAGACTTATGCTTCATTCTCATGCACCAAATATATCCACAAGCATACAAAGAAAACCAAAGTCTTTATTCACAAAGCAATCATACTCTCTATATATTATCTTTAGCTCTCACTACCATATAGTGATCAAAATATATTAAGAGTTATCATACACATTCTATATTTAAATACTCACTGCCATATGGAGAGTATTTAGGAACTTATTGTAAACCTACTAAGATCACAAATTATATCATAGATATACAAACCAATCATTTTGTAAGCTATTTGTAAGCTATACCATTCAGAAGTGTAAGCCTGGTGAGGCTAAGAATACATAGAAGAAAAAGCCATTGTAAGAAGTATTTGATAAAGGATAATCTCACAGGGTGTGGGGACTGGACTAGCCAAGTTGGTGAACCAGGATAAGTTTTCTTGTGTTCTTTAGTTATTGTCTTGTTCTTATATTATTCATACACTATATTTTATCACACACATTAACACTAATTATTTAAACCTCTAAAGACATTACTAATCACTTTCTTCTTATTAAAGGCAACCATTTTAAATACTAAGATAAATTTTAAAAGGGACACAATCCAACCCCCCTTGTTGTGTCGCACCTTATTCCATCAATTGGTATCAGAGCTCTGGGCTCTGAATATACAGAAAACTTAACCGTGTTAGAGTTAATCGATCAAACAGGAAATGGCTGATACAAAGTTTATAGCTGAAGGAGGATCATCACATAGGCCTCCTTACTTTAATGGTTCTGACTACTACTACTGGAAAGGTAAGATGAGATTGTTTCTACTATCTCAAGATAACAACATGTGGTCTGTGGTTGAAAATGGCAACTACACACCAATGACTACTGCAACAGACACAGTTGCGTCAGTTCCAAAAATTCAGTCACAATGGACAAAAGAAGAAAACGACAAGGTACTACTAAACTCTAAAGCTCAATTTATATTATCATGTGCTCTTAGCAGGGAAGAATACGACCGGATAGAAGAATGCACAACTGCCAAAGAAATCTGGGATGCTCTCAAAATACATCATGAAGGAACAAATCATGTTAAAGAAGAAAGAATTGATCTAGGAGTCAGGAAATTTGAAACCTTTGAGATGAAGGAAGAAGAAACCATAGATGAAATGTTCTCTAGATTCACTATAATTGTCAATGAACTAAGATCACTGGGAAAAGCTTATTCTGCTCATGAAAGAATTAGAAAAATTCTAAGATGTCTCCCAAAGATTTGGAGACCTATGGTAACAGCCATCTCACAAGCAAAAGATCTAAAGATTCTACAAGTTGAAGAACTTATAGGATCTCTTCGTGCTCATGAAAGTATCCTCAATGAAGATAAACCACAAAGAAAAGGTAAAATGATAGCTCTTAAAACCTCTCATAATTCTGCATCTCAAATCTCCACCTCACAAGGAATAACTGAAGAAGAGACCGAATTTCTATCTGAGGATGAAAATGATTTGGCTTTAATCTCTAGAAGAATTCAACAAATGATTTTAAAAAGAAATCAAAACAGAAAGTCATTTCAACCCAGGAAAGATTACCAGAAACCTGAGATTGATAAAAGCAAGATTACATGTTATGGATGCAACAAACTTGGACACTTCAAAACAGAATGCCCACTCAAAACTCATAGGAATTTTTCCTCTAAAAAGAAATCTATGCTTGCACAATGGGATGACTCAGAGAACTCTAACTCTGAAGCTGAAGATGAGGAAGCTAACCTATGCCTGATGACTAACTCCGATTCTGAAGAGGTAAGTACACTAAACTCCTGTTATACTTGCAAAGAGATAGGAATTTTATTTGACAACCTATTAGAAGATTCAAATATCTTAACTCAAAAATGCTTATTTCAAAAAGAACAAATTCATATTCTTAAAACTGAAAAAGAAGATCTAATAAAATCCAACTTAAAACATTTAGAAACCATTAAGGAGTTACAAAAGGCATATTCTTATTTGTCATTACATCAGAAAGTTATTAATGAAAAAATCAAACCTCTTAACAATCAAGATAAAATTGAAAGTCTTGAAAATCAAGTAGAAACTCTCACCAAAGATATAACCTCCTTTGTAAAATCTACTGAAACATTTCAAAAAATAATGGGATCTCAATCAGGGGTTTTTGATAAAGCTGGATTAGGATTTAAACAATCTGAAAATCAAATGATTTATGAGAATTTTTTTCTTCCAAATAAAAATAGAACCAAGACTCAAACAAAAGAAAAAACTATTTTACAGGAGAAAAACATTATCAAACCAAAATGTTGTTATTGCAAAAAAACCAATCATCTTGAAAAACATTGTTATTTCAAAAAGAAAACCAATATATCAAATGATCGTATTTCTAACAACAAAGGACCCAAAGAAATATGGGTACCTAAAAGATTACTAACACATAATGCAGGAATGTCTTCTGACCCTCAAGAAAAAGCCTTGGTACTTGGACAGTGGCTGCTCAAGACATATGACTAGAGATAGGGAAAGTTTTGTCTCTTTCAAAAATAAAGAAGGAGGAACTGTAACCTTTGGAAACAATGATAAAGCAAAAATCAAAGGTATTGGTTCCATAGGTAAAAAAGGTAATATCTTTATAAATAATGTGCAATATGTGGAAGGATTAAAACACAATCTTCTTAGCATTAGTCAACTATGTGATGATGGCTATGAAGTTAGTTTTAATCAAAATTCATGCATTGTAAAAATCCCATCTTCTGACAAAATTATTTTTCTAGGAAAAAGGCACAAAAATCTTTACACATTTTATTTAGATGATCTTTCATCTGAATCTTGCCTTTTATCTAGGGAAAAGGATAAGTGGCTATGGCACAGAAGATGTGGTCATACAAGTATGAAAAATATTTCAACACTTTCAAAATTAGATCTTGTTAGAGGTCTTCCCAAACTCAATTTCGAAAAAGACTCAATTTGTGAAGCTTGCATAAAAGGAAAACAGGTCAAAAGTAGTTTTCATTCAAAAAATATTGTGTCAACACACAAACCTTTGGAACTCCTTCATATTGATTTATTTGGTCCTGTAAAAACTTCAAGTCTAAGTGGAAAAAGATATGGCTTTGTCATTGTTGATGATTTCTCAAGGTACACATGGGTACTTTTCTTAAAAAATAAAGATGACTCTTTTGAAGCATTCAAAATCTTTTGCAAAAAAGTTCAAAATGAAAGAAACTCAAATATTGTTGCTGTAAGAAGTGATCATGGAGGAGAATTTGAAAATATTTCCTTTAAAACCTTCTTTGATGAAAATGGTATATCTCACAATTTCTCCTGTCCAAGAACACCTCAACAAAATGGTGTTGTAGAAAGGAAAAATAGAACTTTACAAGAAATGGCTAGAACTATGATAAATGAATCAAATGTTGAAAAATATTTCTGGGCTGAAGCTATCAATACTTCTTGCTATGTTTTAAATAGAGTAACCATAAGGAAAATTTTGAAGAAAACTCCTTATGAACTATGGAAAAATAGAACTCCAAATATTTCATATTTTCATATCTTTGGATGCTATTGCTATATTCTTAACAACAAAGATTCTCTAGGAAAATTTGATTCAAAATCTGACAAAGGCATCTTTCTTGGTTATTCCTCAACATCAAAAGGTTACCGAATTTACAATTTGAAAAATCAATGTGTAGGAGAAAGCATGCATGTTATGTTTGATGAACTAAATGTTGCAGCTTTAGAAAATTCTCACGAGGATGAAGTAACTGATTTAGAAGCAATTCCTAACACTCAACCAACATATACAAGCAACACTATGAACATTATCCAAGAAGCTAAAAACAACTCTGAACAACCTACAACAAATCCTCCAAAAGGATGGAAAAGTGTAACTGATCATCCTCATGAACAAATAATAGGAGACACCTCTGATCAGGTAAGAACTAGAAATTTCTTTAAAGATAACTCTAATAACATGGCAATGATATCTCAGGTAGAACCAAAGAATATCAATGATGCATTAAAAGATGAATCTTGGATGGAAGCCATGACAGAAGAATTATCTCAGTTTGAGAAAAGCCAAGTTTGGAAACTAGTTCCTTACCCTCAAGATAAAACTATTATTGGTACAAGATGGGTGTTCAGAAATAAACTTGATGAAAATGGAAAAGTAATCAGAAACAAAGCTAGACTCGTAGCTCAAGGTTATAATCAACAAGAAGGTATAGATTATGATGAAACATATGCACCCGTGGCAAGGTTAGAAGCTATTCGAATTCTTTTAGCATATGCTGCTCATAAAAATATTAAACTCTTTCAAATGGATGTAAAAAGTGCATTTTTAAATGGGTTCCTAAACGAGGAAGTATATGTTCATCAACCACCTGGTTTTGAAAAACATTCTCATCCTAATCACGTTTTTAAACTAACAAAAGCATTATATGGTCTTAAACAAGCTCCTAGAGCTTGGTATGAAAGACTTAGTATTTTTCTCATCAAAAATGATTTTCTCAGAGGAAAAATTGATACAACTCTTTTCAAAAAATCACACAAAAATGACTTACTAATAGTTCAAGTTTATGTTGATGACATCATATTTGGGTCAACCAATGAAAAAATGTGTGATGATTTTTCAAAACTGATGCAAAGTGAATTTGAAATGAGTATGATGGGTGAACTCAACTTCTTTCTGGGTTTACAAATAAAACAACTCAAAAATGGCATTTTCATATGTCAAGAAAAATACATTAAAGATTTATTAAAAAAATTTGGAATGAATGAAGCAAAAATTATGGTAACACCTATGCATCCATATTCTAATCTTGATAAAGATGAACAAGGACTATCCGTATCAGAAAAAGAATATCGAGGTATGATTGGTTCATTATTATATTTAACTGCCAGTAGACCTGACATTGTCTTTTCAGTAGGTCTTTGTGCACGTTTTCAAACTGACCCTAAGGAATCACATTTGACTGCTGTCAAACGCATCTTTCGATATCTCGTTGGTACCACTGACATTGGTTTATGGTATGAAAAAGGAAATCACATCAACTTAATAGCTTACTGTGATGCTGACTATGCTGGAGACAAAATAGAAAGAAAAAGTACAAGTGGAGCCTGTCAATTTCTAGGACAAGCTCTTATTACATGGTCTTGCAGAAAACAAAATACAATTGCTCTATCAAAAACTGAAGCAGAATATGTGTCTGCCGCAAATTGCTGCTCACAAATTTTATGGATAAAAAATCAACTAGAAGACTACTCACTTCAATACTCCAAGGTATCGATTTTTTGTGATAATACTAGTGCTATAAACTTGTCAAAAAATCCTATTCAACACTCGAGATCTAAACACATTGAAATAAAACATCATTTTATTAGAGATCATGTTCAGAAAGAAAATATAGAACTCATTTTTGTAGATACAGAAAATCAATTAGCAGATATTTTCACCAAACCTCTAGTGGAAGATAGATTTAATTTTCTAAAATCAAAATTATCTATTATCAAAATACCTAAGTAAATATTTTTTTTATATATTAGGTAATAAAATAAAATAAAAAATAATAAATAAAAAAAATATATCACGTGTGTTTTTCTTGAGTACATATATATATATATATATATATATATATATATATATATATATATATATATATATATATATATATATATATATATATATATATATATATATATATATATATATATATATATATATATATATATATATATATATATTTCTTTTTTGTTGCTCTTAGTAATATATATATCAGATTTTTATATTGCCTATATTAGAGTTTTCAAAAATTCACGTGTGTTTTCTCATTGTCTTTCTCGTTTCTCTATATCTCTTCATCATTACAAAAAAAGCTGCCTCTTCCCATACCAATCAAATCAGCACACCTTCTACCAACTTCCTATCAAATCCTTGCTCTTCCCAACGATCTCTAATGATTCAACTTAATCTCTCTTAAATCTTTCAAATGGTATTCAAAGTTATAACTATCATTGTTCCATTTGCTGATACTATATTCTCTCTTCCTTCCAAAACACAGAAAACCCTCTCCATGGAAAAACCACCCACCAAGCGCCGCACCACCACCACTCGACAAAAAACGACCATGAAAACCACTGACTCTCGACCAACACCCACCACTCCCACCCGTCGCTCAGCACGACATGCAAACATCTCTCACGATCCAACTCCCTCTGAGCAAACTACAGAAGAATCTCAAAACCCTAATCTTCCTCTTCCCTCAACCCAGATCGTTTCTGCTCCTCAACCCACCAAACCATCTTCCTCGCACGTTTCCACTCAATCAAGCGAAGGAACTTCTCTTGTATCTTCGTCTTTCTAAGCCTATGACCATCCATCTGAAATCTCAACAAAAGAATTCATCTCTGATGATGATGTTCGTGCTCTCTTTAACGAAAAATGGCGTTCACTTCCTATCGTCGCCGGCAAAACCGTCAACTTGGATAGTTACTCTATCTGGGGTTACGACATAAACGAACTCGCAATAGCCACAGGTTGGACCAACTTTCTCCAACTTTCTGATGTCTTCTACCCTAGACTAGTTAGAAATTTTTTTGCTGCTATTAAACCCTCTGAAAGTGATACACAGCTAATCTCATCTGTAAAGGGTCGTCAAATAACCCTAACTCCAGAGCTCCTTTGCGACATTTTGCATGTCCCAAACAATGGACTTCATCTCTTTAATGATGACTGGCCCTCATCTTATGACCTAGACATTGAATCCTACAGACTCTCAATCACCAAACATCAAACTGACCGTTTTGTGTCTGCCAACCTTGAACCCCTCAGCCATATCATTCATAACTTCTGCATTCACACTATCCTTCCAAGAAAAGGCAGTATGGAACGAATCACTGATAAAGACCTCCTTGTTATCTATCATTTCTCAAAGAAAACTCCTCTCAATATAGGATATTTGGTGCTCAATTACATTAAACACACTGGTCTTAGAGCAAGAAGCGCCCCCTATGGTATGCTTCTTACCAAAATATTCAAGCACTTTAATGTTCCTCTGGATGATGAAGACTCCTTCGAAATCAACAAAATACTGGATGCCTCCAAGTTGAAGCGCATGAAAATTCCTTCACTCAAGCGAGCACCATCACCTAAACCTGAGGCCAAATCAAAGCACAGGCGTCTTGTCAAGCAATATGCTCCAACTGAACCTTTAACAACGGATACTGAATCTCCTAACTCTCCAAACATCCTGACCACAAATTCTCCCATTCCATTATCTGTGGCTCTTCCAAACACTGCTGACCTAGAATCCCCACAAGACCCCTCACCGATCTCTCCTCATGCCTCTAAATCCGTATCTCCAAACCCAAAGGAAACAAATAAACAATCTCCTGTAATCACACAATGCATTGACCTCACGTCTACATCACCAATCCCAGTAGAATCCTCACCACAAACAGTTGTCATCACTCAAGCTCCAGTTTCTCTCCAAACTGAAACTCTCTCCTCATGCCTCTAAATCCGTATCTCCAAACCCAAAGGAAACAAATGTTTCAATCTCCTATAATCACACAATGCATTGACCTCACATCTACATCACCAATCCCAGTAGAATCCTCACCACAAACAGTTGTCATCACTCAAGCTCCAGTTTCTCTCCAAACTGAAACTCTCTCAAATGTTTCAAGTCCTCCAACCCTAGAGACTTCTAACACTGACATGATCAACATTTTCGCTCTTGAAAACCTTCTCTCAAGTCCTCCTAGTGCTTCAGCTCATCAACCACCCTCACCAATATCTCCTCACACTCCTGCTTCAGCTCAGCTGTCCTCACTCATATCCATGCTTGAGGCTGAATTATTAACTCCACCCACTTCAAATCAACAAACTTCAATTATTCCCCATGTTGCCACATACACTTCCCCTACTATGACAACAAATCCTCTCTCCACGACCTCACCTCTGAACTCTCCAAATTCTTACAAAGAACCTTCTTCTAGAAGAATTCAACTCTCCTCAATCAATCATACAGACTCCAACGATCTCACTGCTCAGATTGAAGCCTTTTTTAATAACTCCGTTCAGCTATCTGAACAAGATGATCCTATAGAATCACACGCCTTGCCTTCTGTTCCACAACCTGATCCTTATGTCTTCCAAACAAACTCTCCAATATTTTCTTCTCCAAAGGAAGATGATGATAACTCCTTCAATGTTCAAACACTGCTTGCTCCGAGGTATGACTCATCACCTCCTAGAAACACCACCGATAATTCCAATACCCTTCCTCAGATTCCCATCACTTCCATCACATCCTCATTTTTTAACAACTTCCCCAGCATTGGTAATCGTCCTCCCGTTTATCCTCGATGTGCAACCTCATCTGAAACGGTTAACCCCCATCAGGGCATCAACCTTCGATCCTACACAGCTCTCCAAAAGCAGTTAATGGCTTACCAAAAATTCTGGATTGATTATGTCACTGAACAAGTATGCCCGAGGTTTCCAGGAATGTCTCCTCCGGATCCCTCTCAGATTCAGTTTCCATTTCTGCCATTATCTTCTGAGGCAACATCTGATGATGAACAATCTGGTTCTTAATCTTCTCGTCCTCTATCTTTTGGTGCCCCCTTTCTTTTTGTATGTTTGACAAAAGGGGGAGAACAAGCTTTGACCAAAGCTTTGTCTTGTTTAAGTTCTTTGTACTTTATTTATCTTTAGTTCACTAGGACTTTGCATTATATTTAGCAGTAATCCTCTAGGATCTTTTTGTGTTTGTGTATCAAAATATTGATGTAAATCAATTAATATATTGTTCCTCAAACATTAATCAAAAACTGCTATCTAATCAACATGTGTTTCAAATGCTGATAAATTTATTTACTATATATGAACTAACATTGAGGGGGAGCATTTGCCCTTTCAAAGTATGCATCTTTTCAGGGGGAGTTTCAACGTCCTTACTCAAAGAAATTGGGTAGTGATTAAGTGAGAAGTTGTAAACGAGGGAGTTTAGCTTTGAATTGATACTACTAATAGTGGACTTCATCCCTGGCTTGGTAGCCCCCAGAGTAGGTTGTTTGAACCGAACTAGGTAAACAATTATGTGTGTTATTTATTGTTTTTATGATGTTTTGTTATTACTATCTGTGCTGCGTAATTGTGGAGGTCATAACATCCTGTTTGACATCAAGCGTGTGTTACTAGAATTTTCACATTCGTTAAGAGACATAATTAAGATAGGACCATATAATTAGGGTTCAGCCGTTTTGTCCAATCTATATAGTTCTTTGTGTAAAAACGCATATAAGGATACTTGTTCGTTTTATCCCTGCACTTTTTTAACTCCAAGCAAGAGCTTAGTCGAGAATGACATCACTAGCCCTTGTCAACGAGAACGATTTCACATTCCCCTACGCAACCAAGTAAGTTTATGACATTATTTCAATTTACTTATTTATACTATAAATAATTATAAATAGTTTATTTTCACTATTTTGGTTTAGATTGTCTGTTCGAGGGATGAACTACAATAAATGTCCTAAACACGCTATAACGGTCTATCACCTTGGTCCAGACGATGTATTACAACTAAGCTACTTATCATCTCCTTAAATTAGTTTTGATATTAATAATTTACTAATCTAATAATATATTTTTCCTCTACAATTTACTTGGAGGCCGTATATGGGTCTCGACCATGAAATTAACCCCGAAGATGCTGCAGTTTGGACGGCAAAAACAACGATCATCAGGTTCACTACTATGGAGATGCACCATAGTGACCATGTCGAATTAAAATTCCAAATGCAACAACAAATTCCATATTCCCCTACGTGTTTAGGACAATGGCATTAACTTAGAGTCGATGCCCAATGAGATTTTAACGATTGGAGATACTTCGTTGGGGATGCATTTCGTCAATGGAAACATCGTCATCAACGGGACATAAACAAACCTATCATTCCATACAAATCTAAACCAACTCGAAATTATATGAATTGGTATAGATTGGTTACAACAACTCAGTTTGTGTCTGATTCGAGACAATTGATTGACCCACGCCTACAAGCTTCGTCATCATACGCCTAACATGATTACGAATACACCTACACCTAACAACCAACCCAACAAAATTGTCGATCCACCTACACCCAACTACCAAATCCACAACATTATCAAACCACATACACCCAATAACCAATTAAACATGATTACCAAATCACATACATTCAAATCCATAAGGAATTCATGCCACACACTCAAAAGCAAAACCATTTTAATGCAATGGAAAATAATTTATAGTTTTAATGCAAAAGAGAGAAAAAATGTGATAAGTGTAAAAAATGAAAAGAAAAAAGTTTTGGCTTTTTGGTTAAAGTATAGATAGATAGAAGTTTTGGGTGGATTAGTAAAAATTAAAAGGAATTTGTGTAAGAAAAAAGAGGTTTCAGTGAGTGTGAATGAGGGAGATTTTGTTACAGGAAAAGTGTGCAGAGATTGTGGGGAGGAAGTTAGAAAATGTTGTTGAAATTATTAGTTTTGTGGATGAAGGGTTGGTAAGAAAAATGAGTGAAAATTGTTGGTTTTTTGTTGGATTGAAATTGGAAAAGAATGAGTGGGTTTTGGTGTAAGCAATTGGTAGAATGTGTGAAATGGTTAGCTGTCTATTTATATAAAAAAGAGCCTAAAGGTAGTGCATTGTCAGAGTAAATTTTTTTACACGATCAATGCATCACAACCCTTAAAAATAAATACTTTATATTTAATTTAAAGAAAAAGTCAAATTATTATAAAATTTAACGGTTTGGATTTCACTGACAATGTAAAACTGCTTTACACTGTCGGTGCATTTCCATTTAATCCTATAAAAAAATTAGGTTAATTAAAATGAAAATAAAATTAAATATGGATTAGATAATAATAAAAAATAAGATAAAAACATAACTTATAGAGAAATTGAGTGATGAGGGGACGAGGGAGGCCGAAAAAACCGGTTCCGCCGCCGCCGGTATCTACTTAAATGGATGCCTCTGGTAGCAAGACTACAACCATTGTTGACCACCAAGCTAGCACTATTTCGATTCCTGTGGAAACTTTGGCTGAGGGTTCTCCTTCCACACCTACGAACCCTAAGAAGGAGGAGACTGTGCAGAAGACTGAGAATAGAAAGCTGTGGGTTGATGTTCTGAATGACAATCGTAACCCTGCCTAGGGTAGATCCATGAAGTATGTTGCTCCTAAGATGATTGTGTTGAAATATATTCTGTTAATGTTTTGAATATTACAAACTATTTTATCTAAAGAAACTCCAAAGTGATTTCATCAATTAATCATCTAAATAATTTATGGTCTCTATCAAACAAAGAGTTAAAATGATGATTCAAGATTGAGCTGACAAAGAACAAAGCTTTAAGAACATATGGATTCTCAGAAGTTAAACAAGTTACTCTTCAAAATTATGGTCCCAGAGTTACTCTTCAGAATGACAGTCCCAGAGTTACTCTCCAGAATTATGGCCCCAGAGTTACTCTCCAGAATCATGGTCCCAGAGTTACTAGTCCCAGAGTTACGTGTTCCAGAGTTACTCGTCCCAGAGTTACTAGTCCCAGAGTTACGTGTTCCAGAGTTACTCGTCCCAGAGTTACTTGTCCCAGAGTTACTCGTCCCAGAGTTACTCCTCCAGATTTACTTTGCCAAGAATAAGTCTTTGTTGAAATGGTCAAATGTCAGAACTTGCAGATTGTCAGCAGTACCAAGTCAAGCCAAGACCAAGTCCAAAGCTGCCAGCACTTCTCATGAGAAACTCTCGGCACTTCTTTCTCCTTTGCTTTGCTCTATAAATACAAGACTTATGCTTCATTCTCATGCACCAAATATATCCACAAGCATACAAAGAAAACCAAAGTCTTTATTCACAAAGCAATCATACTCTCTATATATTATCTTTAGCTCTCACTACCATATAGTGATCAGAATATATTAAGAGTTATCATACACATTCTATATTTAAATACTCACTGCCATATGGAGAGTATTTAGGAACTTATTGTAAACCTACTAAGATCACAAATTATATCATAGATATACAAACCAATCATTTTGTAAGCTATCTGTAAGCTATACCATTCAGAAGTGTAAGCCTGGTGAGGCTAAGAATACATAGAAGAAAAAGCCATTGTAAGAAGTATTTGATAAAGGATAATCTCACAGGGTGTGGGGACTGGACTAGCCAAGTTGGTGAACCAGGATAAGTTTTCTTGTGTTCTTTAGTTATTGTCTTGTTCTTATATTATTCATACACTATATTTTATCACACACATTAACACTAATTATTTAAACCTCTAAAGACATTACTAATCACTTTCTTCTTATTAAAGGCAACCATTTTAAATACTAAGATAAATTTTAAAAGGGACACAATCCAACCCCCCTTGTTGTGTCGCACCTTATTCCATCAGATTGAAGGCACGATTGAAGTGGAAATTGCTGAGGAGGATATCACATCAGAGGTTAATTTCTGGGCCTCATCTCTCATTTTATATGTCATAGGTGGGGATTTAAGTATGAATGCTCTGAAGAACTATATGACAAAGACTTGGAATTTCGTTCAATTGCCTGATATGTATTATAATGATGAAGGTTATTTCATTCTCAGATTTAGATCCTTTAGTGATAGGGATGATGTCTTAATGAAGGGACCCTACACTTACAGGAATATGCCTGTATTGATTAGAGAATGGACACCTGAGTTTAGGTTGAAGGATGATTTCTTGCGAACCCTTCCCATATGGATTAAGCTGCCACAATTGCCCTTATGCCTTTGGGGGGAAATGAGTCTGAACAAAATAGGCAGTGCCCTAGGAATCCCTTTGGTGACTGATGAGTGTACTGCTAATAAACTTAGGGTATCTTATGCTCGAATTCTTGTGGAAATGGACATCACAAAATACATGCCTACATAACTCACTATTAGGGATAAAGATGGCACAAAGTTTCTGCAACCTATTGAATATGAATGGAAGCTTTTATACTGCAAAAGATGTCAAAAGCCTAGACATAATTGTGAGCAGCCTAAGCCTAAAGCAAAGCAATGGAAACCTAAAGAAAAATCTGCTGAAACATCCATTGTGACACCTGTTATAACTGAGACACTCAAGGATCCTACTGTGCTTCAAAAAACTCCAACTGACGACATCCCTGTTGACCAAAACTGGACTGCAGTTAGTAAGGGTGGTAGAGATAGAGGAAAAAAGCCATTGCTAGAGACTCCTCCTAATAGCTTAACATGTGTGAATGGGTTTGATGCCTTGCAAGTTTTGAATGACTTACAAGTGCTGAGGGACTCAGGCCAATGTTAGTTGCTTGGAACCTAAGGGGGCTCAATAAAGCTGCCAAACTCAGGGAGATTAGCTCCCGTCTCCTAGAGTTGAAGGCAGACATCACCATTATGATTGAAACAAGAGTGAAGCAGGGTCAGGCTGATTCTATTAGGAATAAACTTCACCTTGGTGGAAGTTATGTTGACAACTATGCTTAGCACCCAAATGGCAGAATTTGGGTACACTGGAATTCTAATTGTATTGACATCTAGGTGATAAACTCTACTAGCCAAATGATTCACATGGGCATCTACAATAAACAGGGGAGTTTCAAATTTTGGTTAACTGATATCTATGGTTTGAATAAGCTCAACCAAAGGCAAACTCCGTGGCATGATCTGAGTAGAAAAAATATCCAAGGCCCTTGGTGTCGAGCAGGGGACTTCAACAATGTCTTATGTTCCCAGGATAGATTGGGTGGTAAACCTGTTACTGAAATTGAATTTAGAGACATGGAGGATATGATGAATAACCTGGATTTGACTGAAATGAGCAGCAAGGGAGATTAATACACTTGGTCTAACAAGCATCTCATTGGGACTACCTACTCCAAAATTGACAAGTTTCTAGGTAATACTGAATGGTTCCAGGCCCATTTGGATTATTCCTTGATTGTCCTTCCTCCTAATGTATTTGACCACTCTTTACTTTACTTTACTTGCACCACAACGAGGTCCCTTCAAGGCAGCATAAGAGATTCAGGTTTTTGAATTGTATGACTGAGATAGAGGGTTATCATCAAGCAGTTCAAGCTAGCTGGCAACAACCTATTGAAGGTAGTCCTAGTTACATCCTCTGGAAAAAACTGAAAAGGCTCCAAATGACCCTCTACAAGATGAATAAGCCTCTTTTATCTGCAAAGCATGAAATAGTGCTAGCTCGAGAGAGACTTAAAAAAGCACAAGAGAATCTTATTGAGGACATAATGAATTTATGCAAAATTGCTGAAGTGAAAAAGTGTACTGAAGAGCTTATTAAATGGCATGATATTGATGACATCTTGAAGCAAAGGGCCAAGATTAACTGGCTGAAAGCAGGTGATGGCAATAATTCATATTTTCATGCTTTTGTCAAAAGTAATCAGGCTTCTAAAGCTTTGTTAATGCTGGAAAAGGACAATGGCCAACTGATTACTTCTCAGTCTGATATTGAAGCCGAGGTTTTGGAGTTTTATGGTACTCTCATGGGAACTGTGGAGTCTTCCTTGGACTGTGTTGATCTTGATGTTTTGAGGAAAGGAGCTCAGCTACAAAGGGACCACAGTCTACTCCTTGAAAGACACGTCACTGAGACAGAAATCTACTCAGCTTTGAAAGGGATAGATGATAATTCTGCACCAGGTCTAGATGGATACACTGCTAGGTTCTTTAAAGCCAGCTGGGATACTGTTAAAAGTGATGTGATAGCAGCTATTCATGATTATTTTGATAAAGGTAGATTGTATAAGGCATTTAATTGCACAGTTGTGTCCCTTATTCCGAAAAGTACCTCTGCCAAAAGCATTAAAGATTTCAGGCCCATCTCAGTTTGTACCATATTTTACAAGATTATCTCAAGGATATTGACTACTAGACTAAGCTGCAACCAAGCTGCCTTCATACCAGGACAGCAGATCCAAAGTCATGTTCTGTTGGCCTTTGAACTCCTTAAGGGATACAATCAGAATAATGGTCCTCCTAGAAGCATGTTCCAGATTGATTTGAAAAAAGCTTATGATATGATTAGTTGGCAGGCCTTAGGTACTATCATGCAGGAGCTTGGCATACCTTCTCTTTTTATTAGCTGGATTATGAATAGCCTCACTAATGTTTCTTACATGTTTAATATTAATGGTGGCTTATCTAATCTTCTCATTGCTAAGAGAGGAATCAGGCAAGGGGATCCTATCTCCCTTTACCTCTTTGCCATTCTTATGGAATATTTGCATAGGTCCTTACATCAAATGCAATTGAATCCTAAGTTTAAGCACCATTCCAAATGTGCTAAACTTCAGCTAACCAATATCATGTTTGCAGATGATGTACTACTATTTTCTAGAGGAATCATAACTCTGTGGACTTATTGTTTTCAGCTTTCTACAAATTTCTTTCTGCCACAGGAATGCAAGTAAACAAGAGTAAAAGCAAAGTCTACTTTGGTTCTGTTGCTAATGAGGTGAAAATAGAACTCCTTGATCTTACTGGTTTTCAGGAGGGCATATACCTGGGTGTGCCTATTACTTCCAAGAAGCTTGCAATCCATCATTACTTGCCCCTGGTGGATAAAATTCTGCACAGAATTCGCCATTGGACCTCCAAACTTCTGACTTATGCTGGTAGAGTTCAATTGATCAAGAGCATATCCTTTGCCATAGCTAATTACTGGTTAATGTGCTTCCCTATCCCTAAATCTGTGATCCACAATATTGATGCAACTTGTAGAACTTACCTTTGGACAGACAAAGATATGACTAGTCGCAAGAGCTTGGTATCTTGGGCCACTGTTTGCAAGCCAATCAAATCTGGAGGGCTGGGAATCATTGATCTCAATGAATGGAACAAATGTACTATGCTTCGCCTGCTTTGGAACATATGTAACAAATTTGACAGCCTATGGGTTAGATGGATTCATTCCTATTATTTGAAAGGGCAAAGTATCTTTGATTTGCAGCAAAAGACTAGTCACTCTTGGATCCTTAGAAAAATCCTGGATATGAGGCATTATGTTCAAACATATCAAAATCTATGGTGTGAAATGGAGAACAAACAGAGATTTAAATGTGGTGTCTTCTATCAACATCTCACTACTGTTCAAAACTGTCATTGGAGCATTCTCTGTAAGTTCAGCCCTGCTAGGCCTTGTGCCAATTCTATCTTTTGGCTACTTTGTCATAGGGGTGGCAATTGAATCCATTAAGCTAAAATTCATCCAATCCATCCACCACATAAAAAACTAAGCTAATGGATGGATTAAATCCATCCATTTATATATATGGATAGATCTAATTCATCCATTTATATATATGGATAGATCTAATCCATCCAACACATTTTAATAATCCAACGGATTATTTTTATTTTATACTTTAAATTCATTAAATTATTTTAAAAATAATAATAAAATTTGAAAATACAAAAAATTTAGTTTCTTCAAAAAATGAAATATCGAGTTTTTTTTTTCGAAAAAACGAAAAAATCGAGTTTTTTCCGAAAAACCAAAAAGTGGAACTATTTTCAGAAAAACGAAAAAAATCTAGTTTTTCAAAAAAAACCTAAAACTCGAGTTTTTTTCCAGAAAAACGAAAAAATCGAGTTTTTTTAGAAAAACCTAAAAGTCGAGTTTTTCTTCAAAAAAAACGAAAAAATCGTGTTTTTTCAGGAAAAACCTAAAAGTCAAATTTTTTTCTGAAATAAAATCGAGTTTTTTTGGAAAAACGAAAAAATCGAGTTTTCTTCGGAAAAACCTAAAAGTCGACTTTTTACAAAAAAAACGAAAAATTGAAGTTTTTCGAAAAAAACGAAAAAGTTGAGTTTTTTTGGAAAAATGAAAAAGTCGAGTTTTTTCTGAAAAACGAAAAAATTGAGTTTTTCGAAAAAACGAAAAAAAATCGGGTTTTTTTGGGAAACCGAAAAGTCGAGTTTTTTTCGGAAAAACCTAAAAGTCGAGTTTTTACCAAAAAACCAAAAAGTGAGGTTTTTTGAAAAAAACGAAGAGTATTTTTGGAAAAACGAAAAAAAGGAAGAGTTTTTTTGGAAAAGCGAAAAAGTTGTGTTTTTCGGAAAATCGAAAAGTTGGGTTTTTTTTTGGAAAAAAGAAAAAGTCGAGTTTTTTTCGGAAAAATCGAGTGTTTTCGAAAAAACAGAAAGTCGAGTTTTTTTCATAAAAACAAAAATCAATATAAAAAAAAGGGTTAATGAACTTTTTTCGTCCCTTTAAATATTTCAAATTTCGTTTTTAGTCCCTCCAAAATTTTTCTTCAAGAAATCGTCCCTTCAAAATTTTTCTTTCGAACTATTGGTCCCTAACGTCAAATTTCGTAGATAATCGGTGGCTAAAGTCGTAGCTAATCTCTAGCAAATTTGACGTTAGGGACCAATAGTTTAGACAAAAAAATTTGAAGGGACGATTTCTTAAAGAAAGTTTTTGGAGGGATTAAAAACGAAATCTGTAATATTTAGAGGGATCAGAAAGTTCATTAACCCTAAAAAAAATTGATATAAAAAAAATATTTTTTAAACTAATATAATTATTTTTTAAATAATTAATTTTTTTAAACTAATATAAAATCGTTTTTAAACTAATATAAAATTTTTTAAACTAATATAAACTTGTTTTAAACTAATACAAAAAATTATTTTAAACTTATTATTGTTTATCTATATTTTATTGTTCTCCCCAACACTCAATTTTTATTATGAGCAAAGATTAAAAAAAATTGGATGCAAAAAATAAAATAAATAACTCTTTAGTAGTTAATTAACACTAAAATTGGTGTCATTCCAATTTATCAATTAAGCATGTAAGAAGTTTTTCCTAGCCAAAATATTGACATGAATGGAAGTATAACATAGAACACACGTGACACGCCAACATATTAATCCTTTTTGGTTTTTGTTGATAGGCAAAAACAGTTTAATTGGCTAAATCGAGACAATCAAATAATTTGTACGTGTCTATTTTCTCTCTCTTCTAACGGAATAAATTATAACGATGAGACCACTTTGTCTCTTCTAAGAGAGCAAAGAAAGCGTGTACAAAATAAGGGAACGATCAAACCGTTCGACCACTTTCTCTCCTCTAACAACAAACAATGCATGTGCTTTCCCGCCACAAATGTGAAACATTACCAGTATAAATAGATAGACGATTATAGTGTGAACAGTGCCAAGAAAGATGAAGCGACCAAGTTCTCCTTCTCCATCACGTAGGGAAATAAAAAAAGCTAAAGCAGCGTCTTCTTCCATTGATAACAACAATGATGATGTTGAACTTTCTCCTGACAGTGAAGCAACTGAAGCTCCGGCAACTGCACATCCAGTTGCTACTCCAATGCTTACTCAGCCTACTGCAATTGAAGATCCCACAATGAGTTATGTTGTTCCGTCGGTTCCTCCTATGCTTGTAGATCCCGCCGCCTTGAATCAACCTCCACCAATCGTTCAACCTGCCGTGGTGTATGATATCAACGTTAATATTGTTGAGGTTACAGCTAGAGGTGGCAATTGGATCCATTAAGCTAAAATCCATCCACCAAAAAATCCATCCAATCCATCCACCACATAAAAAACTAAGCTAATGGATGGATTAAATCCATCCATTCATATACATGGATAGATCCAATGCATCCAACACATTTTAATAATCCAACGGATTATTTTTATTTTATACTTTAAATTTATTAAAAAAAAATTTAGAAAAACGAAAAATGGAGTTTTTTCAAAAAAACCTAAAAGTAGAGTTTTTTTTTTCTTCAGAAAAACAAAAAAATGGAGTTTTTTTAGAAAAAACTAAAAGTCGAGTTTTTCTTCAAAAAAACGAAAAATCGTGTTTTTTCGGAAAAACCTAAAAGTTGAATTTTTTTCAGAAATAAAATCGAGTTTTTCTTCAAAAAAACGAAAAATCGTGTTTTTTCGGAAAAACCTAAAAGTTGAATTTTTTTTGAAATAAAATCGAGTTTTTTTTCAGAAAAACGAAAAAAGTCAAGTTTTTTCGAAAAACCAAAAAGTCGAGTTTTTCTTCAAAAAAACGAAAAATCGTGTTTTTTTGGAAAAACCTAATAGTTGAATTTTTTCTGAAATAAAATCGAGTTTTTTCAGAAAAACAAAAAAAGTCGAGTTTTTTCTGGAAAAAAGAAAAAATTGAGTTTTTTTCGGAAAAACCTAAAAGTCGAGTTTTTACCAAAAAGCGAAAAGTTGAGTTTTTTTGGAAAAACAAAAAAAATCGAGTTTTTCAAAAAAACGGAAATTCGGGTTTATTTTGGAAAAACAAAAGGTCGATTATTTTTTTCGGAAAAAGGAAAAATCGAGTTTTTTTCGGAAAAACCTAAAAGTCGAGTTTTTACCAAAAAACGAAAAAAATTGAGGTTTTTGGAAAAACGAAAAAGTTGAGTGTTTTTGAAAAACGAAGAGTCGAGTTTTTCGGAAAAACAAAAAGTCAGATTTTTTTTGGAAAAACGAAAAAGTCGAGTTTTTTTCGGAAAAAGGAAAAATTGAGTTTTTTCCGGAAAAACATAAAATCGAGTTTTTTTTTCTGAAAAACGAAAAATCAAGTTTTTTTCGGAAAAACCTAAAAGTCGAATTTTTCCCGAAAAACCTAAAAGTCGAGTTTTTACCAAAAAATGAAATAATTGAGGTTTTTCGAAAAAACAAAAAAAGTTGAGTTTTTTTCAGAAAAACGAAAAGTCGAGTTTTTTTGGAAAAACTAAAAAATCGATATTTTCGGAAAAACAAAAAGTCGGGTTTGTTTTTAGAAAAACAAATAAGTCGAGTTTTTTTCCGGAAAAAGGAACAATCGAGTTTTTTTTCGGAAAAACAAAAAATCGAGTGTTTTTCGAAAAAACAAAAAAAGTCGACTTTTCTTCAGAAAAACGAAAAAGTCGAGTTTTTTTTCCAGAAAACAAAAAATCTTTTTATTCTTCTGAAAAACGAAAAAAATCGAGTTTTTTTCAAAAAAAGAAAAATCGAGTTTTTTCAGAAGAACGTAAAATCGAGTTTTTTCGAAAAAATGAAAAGTCGAGTATTTTTCTTCAGAAAAATGAAAAAATCGAATTTTATTAGGAAAAACAAAAATTTAAGTTTTTTCGGAAGAACGAAAAATCGATTTTCAAAAAAACGAAAATTCAACTTTTTTCGGAAAAACAAAAATTCAAGTTTTTTCGAAAGAACGAAAATTTATTTTAGAATATTTAATTTTTTTTTATGAAATTAAAAAAAAAAAAATTATCCAATCCATCCATTTTGCCACCCCTACTTTGTCATAAGAAATTGGTCACAAAGAGTAGACCAACAGATTTGGTTTCCTCAATGATAGTAAATGTAACTTCTGTGATCATGAAGAAACCTATAATCATCTATTTTTTGACTGTATTGGTACTAGAAAGATTTGGAGTGCTATTTTGGAGTGGCTTCAAATCACCCACAGGCCCAATCATTGGGATGAAGAGATTGTATGGATCATCAAGATGGGAAGAGGCAAGGGTTGGAGGGCCAAACTGTTTAAATTAGCCATTATGAAGACTGTTTATGGCATTTGGAACCACAGGAATTGCATTGCTTTTGGGAAGGATAGTGACTTCCAACAAGTTATTGATGGGATTATTGAGAAGATAACCTATAGGGGCCTACGGCCCAGCCTACATAGGCCTATGTCAGGCCAGACTTTTTAGATAAATAGAAAAGGCCTAGGCTTTTTTATAAGCCTATTTAGCTAAAAAGGCTAGGCCACAGGCCACATAAAAAGCCTTTTAAGCCTAAGAGGCCGGCCTATTTAAATACATATGAATAATTTTATTATTATTATTATATTATACTTTTTACTTTGAATTAAAAATATAAAAATAAATTTTAGTTATCTTGAAGAAATTATGAAAATAAGATGAAAAGAATCTTATGAACAATGTCATAAGTTGTTTCGATAAGTTCTCTCAAACAAATAATATCACAAAATTTATGCTACTAGGTAAACTCAAATAAACTAATGCAAACAAACATTTAATCTCATTGATGTTTTAATTTGTTAGTCTGTATAAAGACGAGTTGAATGACTTATTTACAAATGTTCAAATGAAATAGGCTTTTAAGTAGGCTAATAGGTCAATCAGGCCTTCAAAAAGGCCAGACCCAGGCCAAAAAAATAAGCCTATGATAGACTACAGGCCAGACTTAGGCTTTGAATATTATAGCAGGGCAGACTCAGGCTTGACAAAGCCTAGCTCGGCCCAGCCTATTCCCACCCCTATCTGGAAGAGATACAAGAGTGAGATATATAGGTCTTCACCAAAGCCAATGTGCCAAAAGGGCTAATGCAAATAAAAATGAACCTAAGAAGCTAATGGGCTAAAAGAAAAACACATTAAGATTTAACAAGAATCAGTGATTAGGGACACATGATTGAAGATAAGAAGGGAGAAGATCAGAGTAATCTTAATCTCCTAATACCATGTTGACATTTGTCAAAGGATGCATGAGAAAACTAATTATTATTTTCATTAATCTGAAAGAGATACAAGGGTGAGATATATAGGTCTTCACCAAAGCCAATGGGCCCTTTTAATGCAAATAAAAGTGGGCCTAAGAAGTTAATGGGCTAAAAGAAAAATACATTAAGATTTAACAAGAATTAGTGATTAAGAACACGTGATTGAAGATAAAAAGGGAGAAGATCGAAATAATCTTAATCGTTTGATATCATGTTGACATTTGTCGGCGGATGCATGAGAAAACAAATTGAATAAAAAAATTATTATTTTTATTAATCTAGAAGAGATACGAGGGTGAGATATACATGTCTTCATCAAAGGTAATGAGCCAAAATACGGTAAATTAAATAAATAAACAGCTAAATTAAACATTACCACTCTTAACTACCAGAAGTTTATTTTGGAAATTACTAGAAGAGAATAAGGGACAGCTGACCCAAATCTCAAACGGATGTTTTCTCCAATTGAATACCTAGTCAAGTGAGAATTAGTTTATAAACATTCCATGTGATTGCCAACTGATTGTTAATTTGTGAAAATAGGTTATCCTTGATAACAACACAAATCACAAGCCTATAGTAGGTTTGGTGGAGGCTAGTAGAGTCATATTAAATTGATACTCATCAATAAGCAACCACTGCTTCAACATAGTTGGTCCTTTTTTAATTATAGATCTACTTGAGTACATTATTTGCATGCAATTTATTCATCATTCATTGTAAACTAAATCTCTTTCTGCACTAAAGTACCACAGAAAATAAAATCCTTTTGAAAAAGTGAAATAAGAATACTTTGGTGCTACGAAAATTATGTGGAAGAAAGTTTTATAATTTTAATAAATTACAATCATTTGTAATTTTAAAATTAATTATGATTAATTGAAACTGTAAAAATTATTTACATTGACAATTATTCAATATTATTCATTTTTTATTATAAGTTGTTTCATTTTGATATATTTACACATATTTAAAAATATAATTAATATTGTTTGTAAGAGAGAAATTTTAAATCATTTAAAAATTTATTTTTTTATTAATAATACAAAAAATAAAATTAAAATAATTGAAGAAGAGAAAATAACAAATGTATAAGAATATAATATAGAAATTAACATTGATATTTTATTCATTATAAAAAAATAATAATTTAGTACTCCCTCAGTGCTAAATTGTATAATGTTTTAGTAATTTCACAAGGTTTAAAGAGTATAATTAATTTATATAAAAAATTATGTGTAATTTTATAAAATTGTCATTTATTAAATAACATAGAAAAAAATTAAGAGAGCTAGAAGAGTAGAAGAATAATAAATATTAGATGATGGAATAAGAAAAAAGAATCATTGCATGTGTAATATAAAGTGATTTATAATTTACGATAAGGTTTTTTTTTAAAAAAAATAACTTATAATTTAAAATAGAGGGAGTACAATATTTTTCCTCAACAAGTGACAAATAACTAAAGAAGAAGATAGTACTTCTTCATCCTAAAATAAGAGTCGGTTAGAGTGATTTCACACATTAAAAAATAAAACTACATTAAGAAATAAATATAATAATTTTACTAAATTGTACCTATTATCTTTTGATTATTAAAATTGCCCTTAATATATAGTGAAATTTAATGATTGAAAGTGTTGTAAAATATACTTATAGTGAAATTTAATGATTGAAAGTATTGTAAAATATACTTATCTTATTTATAAAAAAAACTTGACCTATTATATATGAATAAGATTTAGAGTAACTCTTGACACTAAGTCTTTTAGTTCAGATGGTACCGTTGAGATGTTGATTCGGATGTAATCTTTGGTGGCGGGAGCCATTACCTGCAAAAACAAAGGTAAACTCTTTGATCCTTGAAGTGTTTGGTGCAAAAATGATATGCTTATGATGCAAACATGTGGCACACAAAAACAAATCAAACAATAGCCTTAGGTTTAGAGGCTTGCATGGAGCTGATAGGTAATACCCTCCCCACTGAAGTTGAGTTGGTTAAAACCTGTCCTAGAATAGTATTCGGGTTCTATGATCCTTGGAAGTAACATCTCAATACGGCGCTCGAGCGGCCGATCAAAATATTCCTCGAGGATAACTAACTTCGATCAATTTCAAAGCTAGCCACTTAAAAGGCCATAAGTCAAGTTCAACTAAAAAGGTTCTAAGACAAATTAGTGTTTAATGACATTTCGGAAGCCTAATATACTCCTTGATCGTTTTCAAGGGACATCAGTATAAACCAAAGTATCGCACTAATGATGACTACCAGATCAACCGTATCGGTACATGCCGTACAGTTTCCTTGGTCTATTGTCATATACTTAAGGTATCTCGAGATTCGGGTTAGAATCTTTCACACAAGCAAAATACCCAAACAAACCTTTGAAAAATAGAGCAATCAAGTCAAACAATTGAAAACATCGAAGTGACTTATTCTCTTAAGGTAACCCCTTTTGAAAACATTTTGTTTTTTTGAAAGTATCTCCCCAGCAGAGTCGCCAGTTCTGTGGACCTCCGTTTTTTAATCCCGGGCCATACCTCTGTTCTGTAGAGATACGTGAACTGACTCTTTTTTATCGCTTAATGCTTTCGCATTTTGAAAATTCACAGAGTCGCCACCGACCTTTTATTTTATCCAATTAAGGAAAGGTTTATAAAAGAAACAGAAAAAAGACCTTTAAGAAATTCTGGGTAAGGGGGTAGGTTATACAAAGGGAAGGTGTTAGCACCCTTTGTATCCATGGTTATCCATGGGCTCTTAAGTTTGCTTAGCTCACTTGTTTTTCGATCACTTTTCAATTGCTCTGAAATTGCTCATATGTGGTTTCAAATACCTTTGTAAATTGAATTTTGTAATGATCCGTGTGCGGATGTATACAAAATGCTTGTTTATCTTTCGAAAGATGTTTTGAAAAGAACGTTAACTTTGTAATGATCCGTGTTTGGATGTATACAAAGTATTGTCTTTTTGGAAAGTTTTGTTTTGAAAAACAACAATGTATGAGAATTTTGTTTGTTTTGATTTGAGCAAGCAAACTAGGAGGTCTACCTTGAGTTGTAAGGTCTTTATCCTTATTTCCTTTAAAAATCTATCCTTTCACCGGATATAAACGCAAGGTTCGATTTTGTACTCAAAACAGTGGAATTTTGACTTTGATTTTGAAAAGAATGAAAAGGGATTACCTTAAGAGGTGCAAGTGTGATTGTGATTGGATTCAGATATTTTATCTTTGAAGTTAGTGATCTAACGGTTCAATTTTATCTTTGACATACACGCAGTTTATATTTGCTGGAAATTAAAGTGCGGAAATGCAAAGTGCGGAAAGTAAATCTACGCTATTACATCGATTGTGCAGGAAATGTAAACTAGCCTATTTACATGAATTTGACATCCTATACATTTATCTAGGAATTTAAATTGCAAGAAAAATAAAAGGCATGTTTTTTGGATTTTTTATGATTTATTTTAATTATAATTAATGCATGATTAATTAAATTAAAATGAAGAAAAAAGATGAAAATAGATTTAAACCTAAAAATTAAGTTTAAAATATGTACAAAATATTTGTCAATTAATTTTAAAACAAAACTAATTTTTTTGGAATTTTTGAAATTGATTTGAAATTGATTTAAGTTAATTAAAACATAATTATGCAAATAATTATACAAATAACTAAAACTTAAAGATAAAATTATTCAAAATATGTACAAAATTAGTTTATAATATATAAACAATATTTTATATAAAGAACAATTTTTTTAATGATTTTTTGATTGGTTAGAATAATTAAAAAGCAAATATATAAATATATACTAATTAATTATGCAAAATATTGAAATTATGAAGAAAAATAAAATATTTTTATTTCAGAAAATAATATATTATTTTAGAAGTCTAAAAATATTTTTTGTGTATTTTTTGGATTTTTAAAACTATTTTAAATTAATTTAACAAAGAAATTAAAATAAAATAGAAAATAAAAGGATACTGATCCTGTGTGATTGATCTGAGGGTCTATGGCATAGGGAGTGTATTTTGGTGCGTTAGATGAAGAATTAATGGAAATCTATGGCCCAGATGCGTGGGCACATGGTACACATGCGTGGGAGTGATCACGTGGGATCACCAAGACTTTCAACAAGTCAGTTGGGCCCCTCCATGCACATGTGGATAGTGAGACTTGTTGACCGGCGAATGAGAAGCGCCAGAAGTGCCACGCGTGCTGGTCAATGTTTCCAACTTACTATTCATCTTCTTCAACCTTTTACCTAGGGAATTAGCTGCGGATTTAGCTGCAGCATTACCTGCGGATTTTGCTTCAAATTTCCATGCTTTTGAGAACCTACACAAAACAGCCATGAACAAAAACAAAAGGGACCCAGATCGACTTAAAATCACCTCCTGAACACGATGGTGGTGTTAGTTTTGCTATTTGAGCGCTGTAACTATGGATTCGAAGAGATTAAAGTTTGAACATGCATGAACATTCATCAATGGTTTTGAGCAATTTTCACGTGGAAACCAACATGTTAAAGCCCAGACCTGCCCTATAGGACCTCATGAACACATTAGAATGATTAGTTTACATTGAGGTTGATTAAATATAGGAAAACGAAAATTGATCATGTATGAATATGAAGAACACTATGCATGTGTTACGACTCTCATGGGACCACACAAAGAGTTTATTCTTACTTTATATGATCTTAGAAGATGATTGGAATGATTGTTTTGTATTGATATTGATTGGAATATTGAATTTGAAAATCACAAAGTGTATGGAAATTTTGAGAAATTTGATGAGTTTTCTTGCTATACTCTTGCTATATTTCGTGGGTGTTTTTGTTGTTGATGTATTCCACTTCTTTTATAGGCCAAGGGCTGCTTGGAAGTGAAGCTAAGAGCATTGATTGCTTTGTTGAAAGTTTGATTTTTAAATATTAAAAATCTTTGAAAACTTGACCAAGTCTTGCTCTCCTTCAATGCACTTGCCTTGCTCTTCAATTCTCTGCAGAAAGATGAAGATTCCTTGGGTGAGTCATGCTTGGAAGTTAAGCTACCATTTATCCATCCATTTTCCTTTTAATTTTAATCTTAAAATAAGATAAAATCAAGCAAAAAATGAATAAAAATGGTGTGGGCTTAGTCTTGGTCGTGGGAGGCCCATAACATCATGGAAATGATGTTTGAATGCTGAAAACTTGGCCCCATTTGGAAAAAATACATTTTTGAGCAATGTTGGTTTCATGCATTTTCCCAAAATTTAGCCAACTTCAACAAGGTGTAAATCCTTCAATTTTTGTCATATGAAGGAGATCTTGCACTTTTTGGAAACCCCAAAGAGTCCTCTAACCAATGTCTTTGGTCTCATGTCAAAATGATTTTTGAAGCTCCTTGTGTGTCCTTTTGAAAAAAGTGTCTTTTTGTTGACTTTGAAAATGACCTGTAATGTCTTTGGTCATATTTTTCAAATGGTGAATCCAATGACCATGGGATCAATGGAATTTGAAAGATAATTGAATTTCCTTCAAAACAAGCTTTGGTTTGAATTTTTTGGATGAAGGATGAGAGAGTTATGATCAGTCAAAGTTGAGTTGACTTTTCAGGCAAAAACCCTAATTTTGAATCTTAGGGTTTTGTTGATTTTTGATCTTTCCTTGATGAATTATGATCATCCAATGATCAAATGATGAATCCTTTGACAAAATATGGACTTTGACAAAAAATTTCATTTTTGACTGTCTGTTGACTTTTTTGGTCAAACGGGTCGTCTGTTGACTGTTTGAGCTGCTGACGGTGCGTCTGAGTGAATTGAAATTTGAAAATTTGTATGATGGTACTTTGAGATATATGGATGTGTATGAAATCCATTTGAGCTCTCAAAAACTTGTTGCTCCTGTAAAAACAAGAAAAACCCTGATTAGGGACTGTTTATGTAGGAGACAGTTAAGCGTACCTGATTTTTGTGCAGTGCTGAGTTTCTGCTAATCGCGTGATATTCAGAAGACTTCTAGCACAAAAATCTTGGAATTTTGAATTGTGAAATATTGATTTGATTGATGGTACAAAACACTGAGAATTGTACTGCCAGCAGTTTGGCTGTCAACTGACTGTCCAGGTATTGATGTAGCAGTTAGAGTGAAAAATCAACAGTCAAAGTTAATTTTCTTTTTTGTTGTTTTTGTTTTTTGTTTTATGTGAAAAATGAAAGTTTATTTACATGACTTGTTAAAAACATAGACATAATAAATAACTAATATTTACGGTATGCGGGCAAAATTACCGATAATAACCCTGAAAATCATTTAATGCACAGAAAAATGAATTTTTGACTGGCAGAAAACACACAAAATATTATCTGAGTAATTAAGCAATATTATGACAAGTAATACAACATTTAATACTGACAGTACAAATATTACATACTATATTGAACAGTACGATGAATAAACGGTACATTTAAGAAATAAGAAATACGGCAGATTTTAAGAATGACGGTTAATGACCCATGCTATGAACAATAACATGTAGATGATTGGGAGTGCAACCATTGCAGGTCCACACTCTTCAGGACTATGCAGGCAGAAGAAAGTCATGATCACCGTAGCAATGGTGATGACTGTAAGAGACAATGTCTCTATCCACTTTGCCATTCTTGTCAGGGAAGAAGAGAAAATAGGTATGAGGTAGGAATTTGAAAGATGAGTTAGAATTTGATGTGAGATTTTATGGAAAAAAAATGAGGGGTATTTATAGAATGGAAAGAAGATAGAGACGTTGGGGGATGAAGTGATTCCGTACAAAAGGAAATTTGAGTGGAAATAAGATTTGAAAGAAAGTGGAGATAGTGTTGGGAAAAAGAGAGATTTGATTTTTTGAAAAAGAGATTTGAAAAGATTTTTAAATATAATGGAATATAGTACAAAAATTAGTGGGAAACAAAAGATAATAATAATCTACTTGTTACCAGTACAGTCTGAGTTTCCTGATTCTGCGCCTGCAAAAAGATTTAACTCTGTACCAATTGTGTCAGTACTATTTATCTGTAAATAAATAAATAGCATGTGTGAAGTAATAAACAGTATTTGGCGTTTGCGTAAGAATAAATTCAACTGCAGGCCAAATTACTGTATAAGAAAAATTCTAAAAACTAAGTGTTTCATATGTTAGGATATTTGTTGAAATAATCCATAATTATATGAGCCTCTTAATTTTCAGATTGGAGTTTTCTTGAAAAAAGATGTGGGCAAATTTTGGGGTATAACACATAGCAACACAAATTAGATCAACTTTAGATCATTCCATGAATTTTTTCAATAAAAAGTATGTTGTTGTTGTTTTGTTGATAAATATTAATAAATGTTGATGTATGTTGTTGTTGATAAATGTTTCTTAGAAGATGCAGTTGAGTTTATTATATCATATGTAGATTGTCTGTTTCACTAACACTTCACTGAACATATGCATTCATTTAAATTGATTTAGAAAAAAATAATTTGAAAATTAAGTTATATTTGAAAATCAACTTAGTCCAATCAATATTTTTTGAATTGCATTTGTCTTATAATTCATCTATCGCTCTTTAACACGTAGAACTTGGTTCAATGCCTCAAATTATTCAAAGCAATGGTTCGTTCTCTTTTAGTTAATATTGCAAAACATCAATTTTGTTGAGAGATTTTGAATCATCTTCGTCGTTGTCATCATAATAATCATTATTGTCGATTAAAATAATGATGATGATAGCAATCATGATGATCAAGAATTAGTCAACATATTGATACTACTTTACAAAATAAACTAGGAGAGAATGAACCGTTGCTTTGAAGAACTCGGAACATTGAACTAAATTTTATGTATTAAATAGCGAGAGATGAATTACGAGATGCATGCAATTTGAAAAACAGGTGGTTCATTTAAGTTGTTTTTCAAAAAAAATTTAATTTTTTAAATTATTGTCTTCTACATCATGGTTGTATATGTTTAGTGAGGTTTAGGAAAAAAAAGTAATCCACATATTTTATATAAATTCAGAGTACATACCACAACGGTTATCTTGTGTAACCGTGGTGAAATTATATATATATATATATATATATATATATATATATATATATATATATAATAGTTATTTAATATAACTATTGTGATAGGTAGCGTGCTACCTACGTTCACACCTCCGTTCTGGAAACCAATATATATATAACTATCTCTTACCGTACAACTAGGGGTGACAAAATGGGCCGCCCGCCCCGTCCCGTCTTATGCCCGCCAAAAAAAGAGCAGGGTGGACACTGGGCAAGCTCGTCAAGTCGAAATGGACCCGAAAATTATGTCCGCCCCACCAAGGTGACTGGTTGGCGGGCGGAGGGTTTGCCCGCCTATTTTTTTATTAATTTAATTTTTAATTTTTTTAATAGATGAATATACATTTTTACCTTTTAATTAAATTTTACACTTATTTTTTAAAACAATTTTTTATAAAACATCTCTTTAACGAATTTTACTAAAAAAAATGTTGCATATGTTTGTAAATAAATGTACAAATTAAACCATCAAGAACTAGAATTATCTAAGAAAATGCGGACTTAAGGCGGAATATGATGAACGAATAGGCGAGACGAGTTTTGGCGGAGCGAGCATTCGCGGGCGGCGGATTTTGGCGGGACGGACTTCGGTGGACGGCAGACGGAAAATCTTAAGCCAACCCGCCATTTTATGGCGGGTGCACGTGCCGACCCGTTTTGTCACCCCTACATACAACAGTTGATCAGGCGTTGTGGTAGTCTTTTTCAAACGTTGTAAACTAAGTTTAAAGAAAAAAAACTAACATTTAAGGACCTAAATCCATGAGTGTTATAAATTCTAATGCACGAATGTCTTCTAGCAGCAAAAGAAAAACTCTAGTACTCAGACAATGACATTGGCTGCTCAAGGCATATCACTGAAAATAAAGAATGTTTATATCCTTAAAAAAAATATGGACCAGTAACATTTGGAAACATTAACAAAACCCAAAACAAAAGTATGGTATTATTGGTAAGAATAACTATTATGCTAAGATTTAGAATATATAATATGTGAAAGATTTAAAACATAACGTACTAATACTAATAGAAAAATCCTGAACAACAATGAAATTTAATTAAGACATAAATGGAGATGGAAATCTGAAGTTAGAGACAAAAAATATCAATTAGTTATATCAATTAGTTATATAAGACAAGAAATATGAATTATCTTAATGAATTAGTCTTTTTTGCTCCCAATAGAGAATGCCTCGAGGCATTGAATTAGACCCATCAAGTGCACCTGAATCTAAGGTCGCATTAGCACTGAAGATTGAATCCCTAGCTAGCTACGTATTCTAGGTTTCAAAGTTTTCAATTTCTTTCATCACTTTCCACAAGTTGAAAAACTCATCCACTAGCATAAATGTGGTTTAATTTTTGTCTTGCTTCTACTTTGTGTTTGTTTCTTGACGGAGTAAATGCCGTCGCATCTCAGCTAACAAATCTAGCTATTTACGATCTTTCATGGGGTGGCCCTCACTTACAACAAGCATACTCACAAGAAACAGAATTTATACACACTACATTAGGACTATGTTTAGAGAATTTCTCACTACATCCTATGGATCTCTCACTCACGTATAAATTGACAAAAATGCTCTTCAGTTTTCGCAGATATATATTTGAAAATATCTTTTTTTATTTAATGTTTTGTTCCGTAGATGCACATACGTAAGCTTTCGTAGATGCATCTATGAAAGCATTTAATGTTAAACTTGCGCCAGACCCTTCCCTCATTCTTCACTTTTCTCTTCAACTCATACTCTTTCAACCCCAAAAATCAAACTTCTCCAATAATACATTTCTTTCTCTCGAGTTCGGCCGACATTGTCAACATCTACTAGCAACACATTCCATCAAGTTCAAAACTCTATTTAATTGGTAAGTTTTTGACTTTTCGAGATATTTTAGAGTTTTTGTAAAATTGAGTTAGAATTCGATATTTAGGTGTAGAAATGATTGGATAGTTATAGAAATATAGTTTAGAGAATGTAGGTGCTGTTTGATGTGTAAAACTGATGATCAAGCCAAAAAAATGAAGTTTTTAAGTGATTGAACAGTGGCATTACGCCATTATTGAGTTTTAGAGTTTCAGAACCTTCCGTAGATGCATCTACGAAAGAGATGAACGTTAGGGCATTACGTAGATGCATCTACGAAAGCATCATAGTTTTTTGAATCTAAGGTACTTTCGTTGATGCATCTACGGAAGGATATTTTTTTCTTTTCTTGTTTATTTATAAATACGTAGTATCTAACTCGATGTTATTTGTATCACAATGCAGACATTATGGCCCACGGCCCGAATAGGGATATACATGGGAGGACTGCACAACTAGCATCCGTGCGGCGTGAATGGATGTGTGTAGTATCTCAGGTCACTGATGGAGTTGTCGTTGCAGCAGATGCACCTGCACCTGATACACCCGCTACAGCCGGGCCTTCTCTATCTGTCCCAATTGAGGGGCTTTCCACTTCCTTTCCACTTGAGGGGTCTTCCCCATCCACTACTACACCACGGAGGCCTCAAGATGATGCTAAGGGTTCCTCACAGATGCCACCCCCGCAGACGTCATGGGGGCAGTTCTTCTACTTCTACTTCTACTCTTGTTTATGTGCCAGTGACGGCCGATGCAACATCTGTTGTGCCACCTCTGGAGCGCAGGATCTGTTGTGCCACCTCCGGAGCTGTACGAAGATGATCCGGTGTCGAAGCCTGTCTGGTACCCGGGGGCCCTATAGACGCATACTTGTTGACAGGGTATGCAGATCATGCAGCCATGCGTATCTGGGAGGGAGTGGTAAACTTTCTTTGGTTATTACTTATTACTTTTTTTCTTAAGTTTCTGAATTTGCTTATTAATAACCGTGTTTTTTTATTAAAAATTTTAGGAGAGGGATCCCCAGAGGTTCTACAACCACGGCCGGAAGATTACCGCTCTCGCACAGCCTTACCAGCCTTGGTTCCAGGATGTACTAGCAACTTCTGACATGAGGGACCTATGTCAGGTGGACTACGGGACGATACATAATGGGATGCTGATGAAATTTGAAGATAGATGGCATCCGAAGACTTCCTCATCTCATCTTGCTCACGGTGAGATTACCATCACTCTTGATGATGTGGCATGCCTCCTGCATCTACCTATCAGGGGTATCCTCCTTGGTCACGGTAGGATGACAAAGGAGGAAGCGATGGAGATGCTGATTGCTGAGCTGGGGAATCCTGATGACGCGCTTGAGGAGGTGGAGAGGACCCGCGGGCCCACGTCAGGTTTGGCTTCTTGCAGCGGAGATATGATGTCGAGCTTGCTGCGGCAGAGAAGGTTGTTGGTGACGAGGTAGACGCAGATATACATATAGAGCGGGCGTTGAGATTTTACTTCCTATATTTGATAGGCACTCAGCTCTTTGTGGACACAAGCTCGTCGTACACAGACGTCGTCTACCTGACGTACTTATCGGATACAACACGTATCCATGAGAACAACTGGGAGGGATGCTTGTGGAAGGCAATGACAGTGGCAGGCAGGTGTATCCTTTAGGTGGTAACAATCTTATACCCTTCTACTTATTATATATTTGTGATAGTACATTAAAATACCAATATTTTTTTTCAGGCTTGGATACTACAAAACTTCTTCGACATTATTGGTTGGGGAGAGGTGCCTACCTACACTGAGCTCATGCCGCGTGCCAGTGCATTTAGCCCCCGCAGAGGGAACCAGGTGTCAGATCCTTACGGGCGCGGACTTGATCTCATGGCTGCCGAAGACATACATTATGACTGCTATGGTGAGCATTGTGAGATGATTCCGTTTGATGAGATAACACTATATTCTGGATGGTTGGTCGCCAGCTCGACCACTATTGTACGTTATCTTCCAGAGCGTGTCATGCGTCAGTTTGGCTACGCATAGACGATACTTTGCGACCCTACTGTCTCTGCTCCTGTCGCCATGACCCGTCGGCAGTTAGATGAGGTCTTTGTTGACTGGGAGCATCACATGGTTCCTGAGGAGGCTCGGGCGACGAGAGCAGAGAGCGACTGAAGATCTAGTACTATAGAGTGCTACACCCATACATGCTTCCTGCTGCACCTGGAAATCCGCCCAAACCAGCCCACAAGGAGATTCTGCGGACTCATTAGGCTGAGTTGGACCACACTCAAGATCTTCTTCCTCGGTGTCGTCAGATAGCTGACACGGGACTCGGAGCCATTTCAGATGGTTTATTCCTTGAGGGGTCTGATCAGAGGCGTGCGGTGGATGTTATGATTAGGATGGCAGAGGAGGCACTTCTGTACCGTAGACATCGTGCCAGGACTAGTGAGACACTTGACGCTAGAGGCAGAGCCAGCATTGGGCGTGGTGGACGCAGAGGCGGAGGCGGGGCCAGAGGCAGAGGAGAGGCGCAGGATAATGTTTGGTACACATAGTAGTGATGCCTGTGTTTTTTTATATCTATATTTCTATTTCATTTATGTATGTTACTTTGATGATGTATTCGACATTATGACCTACATTATTTATAAGATGTATTTTTTTGTCTACCATTTACTACTGCCTTTAAAATGCATTACTTTAAATTTACATTTTTGTAATAAAAATTGAGTTTTGGAGTTGAATGAACATGATTTGAAAATATAGCAGACTGTTACGTAGGTACATCTATGGAACACTCTGTTTTCAATACGTTCCGCAGATGCATCTATAGAAGGATTGCTGAAATGAAATAAGTTGATTTTAACTATACAATACTATGTTTTTAACGCTTTCGTAGATGCATCTACGGAACGAAATAATTTTTTTGAAAAAAAGATACTTCTGAATGTGCATCTACGAAAGCAGAGGGCAAAATTGAAAATTCTCGTGGTGTCTAAGAGATTCATGGGGTCTATTGAGAAATTTTTCTCTGTTTAATAAGATTAAAAAAACATCTTTTAATTTTTAATATTTTACTTTAATTTTTTGACTCACAATAATAAAAGTTTATTTAATAACTGTTTTTTAGTGTGTAGTTTATAGTTTTTTTTAATTAATTTATAAATTTTTTAAAATAATTACTATTTAAAGTGGTTTTTGAACATATAACTTTTACGATATTTTTTCTTTCAATTTTATCATTGTTATTTTAACTAAAATTCATTTATATATTTTATAATTTATTAAAATTAATAATAAATATATTTTTAAATATATAAATAGGAAAAATTAAATTTTATATTAAAAAAATTATGAGTTTCTTAATGCAATTTTTTCTATTCTTTTTCTCCTTTGTTTTCATTTCACCTTCTTTCATTTTATTTTTCCATCGATTCCAACCTCACTCTTTATACTCACTTATATTCTATCATAAATCGTCTGCAGATAACTTACATATATATACATTGAATACTTTTTGATATATATATATATATATATATATATATATATATATATATATATATATATATATATATATATATATATATATATATATATATATATATATATATATATAAGTGTTTATTGTTTTGTTTAATTTTAAATAAAAATTAATCTAATAATAATATACAAATATTATACAATCACTAATATATTAATTAAATTATATATTTTTATATGATTTTATATTTATCAATTACTAAAATTTCTAATCTTATCAAATATTTTAATTTTAATTAATTTATCAATTAATTTATTAATTATTCAGTCATTAACTATGAATTATTAGATATTCAGTTATAAATTATCAGATGGATTATCAACTATCAGTTTTGTTTTTACTAAAAGTGTTTTTTTGTTTTAAAACGTGTAAGTGCATCAAATATAAAACATTAGCTATATCATTAAACAAAGTCACTTTCATGAGCACTTAGAAATTAAGTTTTAGACCTTTTATGCAATTTAAAAAGGAAATAAATAACATAAGAAAGTTGGTATAGTTCTTCAATGTGAGTGAGCAACAATATGTCAATGTCCCAGAAAATTTGTAGCAAACATAAAAGCTCTTTAATCCGCACAGCTCTGGTTGTTGGAAGTTTAAAAGCAAACTTGTGTTACTTCTCCATAGACCTTAGGGTCTCTCTATTTAATTAAATGTTTATTAGCTTTTAAATTATTTTTATAAACTGTTATTGTAAAAAAGGGAAAGTTTATGAATATGAACTTTATATAATATTGGTCCCAATCACAAAATGTCTTATCCTTTTCTATGTCCAAAGTGGGTCCCACAAGAAGCCAACTATCACACCTAAACATGAGTACTTTAGAAGGAATCTGCTAGTTCTCTGTTGAAGCATTTCTCACATGTTCTCTGATCTAACTCATCTCACGTTAACAATAAATTGAAATCACCAAAACACCCTTGACTACAACAATGGACATGTATATGTAATTTTCCCAAATGTGGAACTACCCTTATCATAGAGAGTTCTTTCTATGCTTCTTCTAACTCAAACAAATAGCCTTAAGTTCTTTACCTAACAACATTATATATGGCCCCCCAAACTTCCCTCTCAAAGTATTAGTTAGTTAGTTATTCTTTCGAGCCGGCCAGAGGTCCAATAACAAATAGGCTCAGTCATCAGTCCAAAGTCATAAGATGTTGAAGATACAACGCATAAAATACCTTAAGACCCACACTCAGTCCATGCCACCGATAATAATCCACCATTAGATATTATCTGACGGTTCCACGCGTTCACGCTAGGAAGCACGGGACATCTCTAACCATCCCTCATATATAAAGTATCCGACATCTGATCTGACATATATATCAGTTAAGGTATGTCGGTTAAGAGTCTTGCATATGACAATATATGATCTGAACACATGTTTATAAATGAGACAATATCTTCACTTTACAAATTAATTTTGTAACGATGAGTTAAACTCAAATATATTCTTAAGATAGTATCAGAGCTAAATACTTATGTACATTGAATGACTGAGGATTCAAGTATCTAACTGTATCAACACATGTTAATTAAACTTGGCTATATTTAAAATGGGGACCATAGTATTGAAAGAAACTTATCAAATACAGATATGAAAGGGATCTACTCTTCATTTGTTTGTTTCTTGTGACTTGTTGAATGTTGATACTATGCATGTTTTGACAGTGATGGGGAAGACAAGCAAATGGTTTAGGAATCTTTTGAAAGGGAAGAAAGACAAAGACAAAGAAAAAGAGAAGGAAGATTGTGGAAATGGAACAGAAAATCCAACTACTCCAATCTCAGCAACGCCAAAGGAGAAGAGAAGATGGAGTTTCAGAAGATTGTCAGCTTCTAAGGAAGTTCATGTTGCAGAATCTAGTGTCACTTCAGTGACATTACAATCTGTCACAGATTCTCAGAATTATCAGAGGAAGCATGTCATGGATGTTGCTGCTGCAGATGGTGTGATCTTCTTGAATTCTTGTTCCAATGGAGGAACTAGAAGGAGTATTGAAGTGGCTTCTGCTATTAAAATTCAATCTGTCTTTAGATCCTACCTGGTATGTAACATCGTGAGAAGTTAGTTTTCTGTTTCATTCTATTCTTCATGTAACTAGAATATTGCTATGTTTTTGAATATGTGAAATATGTGTTTATTAGAATTTGAGTTTGGTCTCAATTCTACAAAATCAACTTGTAAGGTGAGAGCTAGCCGCCACTCAGACACATTTTCATGTCGTATCTCATCTAATGTGTGACTCTATTAGCACAAGACCCCGTGCTCAAGATTTGACATCAGGAGCATGACCTGAATGGTCTAATAGCATGTGACTCGCCAGTTGCGGCCCAACGGTTCTTTGATAGATTATAACACTATCTTAATTTTAAGTTGGGTTTATCTCAACTCTACAAAACTAATTTGTCTGGGAGCATTGTCCCCGCTTATATATTTTTGGCTCATATTGTACTCTTAACAATTTCGTTGTTTTTATAACAGGCGAAAAAGGCATTGTGTGCTCTTAGAGGAATAGTGATGCTGCAAGCACTAGTAAGAGGCCACTTAGTGAGAAAACAAGCAACTGAGACATTAAGATGCATGCAAGCTTTGGTCTTAGCACAAGCAAGAGCTTGTGCTCAAAGGGCTAGAATGTTATCAGAAGAAAAGGCTAATCAAAAGCATGCAACCTACAGAAAAGCCACAGAGGACAGCTTATTCATGCATATGTTTAATGTAAGTTCAATTTTGTTGCCAACTATCTTTCAAATTATAGATTGAATTTTTCTGATTTGGTGTCCAGAGAAATGATGGTTAGTTGTTTGAAGAATGATAGAACTTGGTCTTTACAATCTAATTTTGAGGCTTTGTAGTGTAGGGAAATAAAATGAGAAATCTTCAATTCTAATTATCAGGTGAAGCAATACTATTAAGCTAAATATTATAATCAAATGTATCAGTATTGTGTCAGACCGATGGTGACACTCATCAGACACAGACACCAGATACATCTTATGTCTAAAGTGTAAGATATATAGAACACAAGATTGTTATTATTTTCATTAATGTTGGATGTGGCTTTTGTTCATCTAGGAAATAGAAAGAGGCTTAGAAGAGAATATAAAGACAGTGGAGATGGATGTTTGTGAATCCAAAGGCAACTCAAGAGGCAGAAACAACACTACAAATCATGAACACCATGGATTCTCTGAACACAGACTTTCAGCATATTATTCACCAAATGGTTCATACTCAAAGAAAGAAAACTACAAAGTATTTCCTACACCATCCGCGCGAACCGACTCAAGTCCAAAAGCATGCAGTGGATATTTGGAGGACGGTTCCTTCACTACAGCACAGAACAGTCCCTATTACTACTCAGCAGTTTCAAGAGCAGATGATTCAAAGCTTCCTTTTTCTTTCACTAGACAACCCTACGAAGAATCCATGGCCAATGAATATCCGTTATTTCCAAACTACATGGCTAACACAGAATCATCAAGAGCTAAAGTAAGATCGCAGAGTGCACCGAAGCAAAGACCGGACTCATATGAAAGGCAACCGAGTCGGCGAAGAGCTTCTGTGGAAGGAAGAAATGTTCCAAGACCTGTGAGGATGTTGAGATCATCTTCACATGTTGGGGCCACTGCACAAAATTATCAATATCCATGGTCTGTAAAGCTTGATAGGTCCTCAGCTTCACTCAATGACAATGACTGTGGCTCTACAAGTACAGTACTAACAAACTCTAACTATTGCAGATCTCTTGTTTCATATAATGTGAGCACTTAACTTTCTCAGATTATATGTTTACTCAATTGTTTCATAATAATACAATATCTGACGAGGTTTTGTCGCTGCTTGTTTCGCCTGCAGCCTCATGGACCAAGCGACTGACAAATAACAATGCACTTTCCAGTCAAACAAAGGGCAGATCCATTTTGCAGGAACTGCAACAAAAAGAAAAACTAGAGTTCTTCTGCAGAATCCTTCTTGTACACTTTAAGCAATTGGTCTTCACAAATCTAGAGTCCTTGCAAGGGATTTAATTATAGTTCCAGTTTTTGATGAGTTTCTTCTATGAATTGTGAATTACCATGTGAGAAAACATATAAAAGGTTTATGAACTAAATCAGTGTCACTTTAACTTCATTTTTTTTTACCGGTAGATGAAGTGGACATAATCACTAAAAACTCACACGCAGAGAGCCATGGGAGTCAAAGTTTAAACGTTGACGTCAAACCTAGCAATATCGACTTTTGTCAATTGAAATGACGATTTTTATTTTTATTCTTACATTTGTTATTATTGTAAAAACTAGTTTGTTTGAATATTATAACAGCCGGAGCGAAATAAAACAGAGTTGTAAAAAAAATTCATTGATAGAATATAACAAAATTGTTATTTCACTCAAATTATAGAATACAAAAATTAAAATAAGTGCTACAATACTTCCACTCCATTTCATTTTTTATCGATCCAAACAACAAAACATATCCTCAGAATTCAGATACAATACAATCTACATCTACTGCTTTCAAACTTGCCTCAGCAATGATAAACAAACCATTGTCCATTCTCCACAACACCAGAATAGATTATGAGCAATCAAACAATGAATATAATTGCCAAAAAAAATATGCAACTCATTGAAAGCTTAAGATCATTTTGAAAACAAATAAATAAAACAAAAATATGAAGCAAATCTTGCCAGCAATATGTTACATTCCAAGGAGCCAACAAAACATAGGCACTGAAACTTCCTGTGAGGCTATAATTTTTATAAATATTCGCCAAAAATGAGTAAAGTACATTAAGAACGGGTCGTCTTTTCTTTGAACAAGCGAGGAACAACTTCATGAGAACCAATGTCCAAAACTTCTGGATCCCTGAAAATAGCAAATTAAACAGTCTCAAACTAAGTTCATGCAATCAAATGTTGAGTACAGGGCGCGCTAAGCACAAGAAATAAGTTCATAACAGCAAAATTTGCATACGAATTATTCAAAGGAGAAAAAAGAAAACAAAACTGATCAAGTTACACCGATAAGTACATTTTTCGTTCCTATGAGTAGGAATTGAAAATAAAGCTGATTGTAGAAACCACTATTGTAGGGTACCCTAGCAATATTACCAACCATTAAATACAAGTGCATGCAAAAAAGGATGGGAGAGAAACCTGCACAGTGTCTGTCCCTTTTCATTCGAACTGGGAATAAACCACAACTTTCTCAGCGAAGGAGACTCAAATTGAACAAAGAAACCATCATTCTGTGCGTGTTTCCATTTCCTTGATCCTTGGCCTTTCCAGACCTGCAGACACATATTGTCATTTAAGAGATTCGCATTTATCAAAACTTTGCAATTCTAACTGAACAAGAGGACAAACAGTCCATCTGAACCACACACTTATTCAAAAAAGCATGACCTCCAATTGATTTTTCCGATTAATTCTGGAATTTCAACAACCTATATTGTGTTCTATAAAATATATACACATATTTTATGCATTAAGAAATCAAAAGTTACCTGTGGATAAGCAATGATGTTTTTAGCAGTCACTAAGCAGGCTGCTTTGGAGAAAGACTCCTCAGCATACTGCCTAAGAAATGAAAAGCAGCTGCCGTGTGTTTCTGGTGTTTCAAAGGCCTGGAAAATGAAATGAAACGCGATATTAAAAATCAAAATACCATACGAGGGAACTTGGTTGAGCTTCTGTTGATAATTATTAGCCAACAAGATAGACAAGCCCAAATGAGCGTGTATATTATATTTAGCTTACAGTTTATAAATTAGATATTGAAGAATATAAAGAAAGGAAACTGGGATAAAAACCTAGTAAACCATAATTTTGAAAGTTTAATATGAAAATATATACCTTATCAATGTTCACAATTGGGGGATACTTATCGGTCTGTGTTTTTTCTTTGTCAGGGAGAAAGTAAACTCTAGCATCCACTCTAGAAGTTTCATGCCACGATTTTATAGCAGTTTCCATGGTCTCAACAAGGAACGAGAACTTGTCTTTCCAGCATTCTTCAGATCCATACTTTTCAGACTGCAAGGGGAGATCATTTCAATCCTCACATTGAACAATTTTAAAATGATATATATCAGCATACAGATAAGTGATTCTATAATCACCTTAAATTACAATATAAGTCACGACAAACTCAAAGTTAAAGGAAGCACATAAAACAGAACAACTCAGAAACCAAATTACATAAAAAAGGAATGAGAAATATTTTTGACAAGAGAAGCAGATAAAACAGAACACATTCAAGAGTCAGCATCTTGATGCATGCTTTTTTGCATATGATATTGTCCTTGCAAAGACGAGAGAGGAAATAAATGTGAGGTTAGAGATTTGTAGAAGAGCTTTAGAAGTATTTGGCTTTCGATTGAGTAGAAATAAGACAAGAAATATATGGAATGAATATTTAACAAAAGGAGAAGCACACCTAGTTTAGAGGTGAAAGTTAGAGAGACAGACCACACCATAGCTACAGTGACATAATTATCTTGGATTGTTAGGCCCCTTACCAAACAACAGGGAAATAGATAGAGTTGCAAAAAAAAAAAACAGATTCAAGCAGGGTGGATGAAAGGGGAGAAAGCCTCAAGGGTTTTTGGGGATAAAAAGGTACTGGTCAAACTAAAGGGAATTTCTTATCGTTAAACTATAAGAACATCAAAGTTGTATATGGGAGTAAACTTAGTGTAGCAGAGATGAGAATGCTACACTGAGATGCAAATGCTACACAGGGTGAGAGGGAAATAGAAAAACTAGATTGGATAGAACCAGGAATGATAGTATTAGAGAGACAATGTTAGTAGAAAATATTGGTTGAACCTAGAATTAAGTAGTTTAGGCATGTGCGGAGGAGACTTGTAGATTTCGGTCGCAATAAGGAAAATAGATCACATGGAGAGTAGAGTAGCTTAGTTGCCATGAGTAGAAGACCAAGAAAAACTAAAGGAGAAAATATCACGAAAGACCTAGAAGTCAATGTTTTGGATAAAGATGTGATTATTTGAGAGATTATAGTGTCACGTCAATTGATCCATATAGCCAACTCCCCCTAGCTCTGTAGCATCGACACCTCTAGACAAAGAGGTGTTTGGTGTCTGACACATGTCTGTGCTTGTGTCCGACACCGACACGACACACGTGATTACACTCAATTTATTCACTTTTCAATTGATTACCAGTGTCGATGTCGTGTCCGGTGTCCGTACTTCATAGCCCCCTAGTGGGAAAAGGTTGGGTTGTTGTTGAATAGATATTGATTTATCACTAGTCAGGGTGTCATTAAGGTAATCTTCATATAATTTGGGTTATTTGGAGCTTTAAGTAATCTAGGATTGTTCAGTATCAAGCAAGATAGCAGCTATGAATGAATTTCATACTTTAGACTTCATTTAAGAATTAAACTTGTTCCTAGACTTCTATTTGTATTTCACCCTCATTTTGCCTCTCTCCCTGAATTATCTTCTACCCTTTCTCCTATACTCTTTCTAAATAATAGTACATTTTAATAATAAATAATAATTAATAAAAAATTATAATCTTAAAGAGCATATACTAGTTGAACAATATTCGGAATATAACCGGAACAAAAGGAGTGCTAGCAACACAGACATCCTAACACGCCCCTCTTCTATTAGTCAAAATTCATAAGGGCTCCACCAATATTATATGGGACCCACATGATTTAGCGTCCCTTATGAATTCAACCAATAGAAGAGAGTATGTTGGGATGTGTATGTTCTTAGCATTATTCACCAGAACAATTGTACTAACCAATTCATGTTTCAATGTATCTAAATGTTTGGCTATGTCAACATTTGATCTCATATTCTCCACTTCTTGAGCTCGCTTGCTATCTTTTGCTAGTTGGTTTATCTTCTTTATCTTTTTTGATACTTCTTGACTTTGTGGGTTATACTGCGAAGCGATCTGAAAGGAAGCTAATGCCTACAAATATTTATACAAGCTATCAGGATCAAAAACCCAAAATTTAGCCTATCTCGGAACAATAGTGATTTGTTCAAAATCCGCTATAGCCACTGTTTGACAACCTTGATCAAAAGTTCAGAAAAAAGACAGATATCAATTATATTATAAAATGCTTACATCATCATATCGTTTCAAGGCCTCCAATATGCATCCCCTTCGGAAATGTCCCTGGAAGTGTATTCAAGTAGAATCGCCAATAGGTGTATTTTCAAGGGTAGAAACACTAACAGTAAGAAAAGTTGAAAAAAACATCTTACCTTTTCCCATTGGGGTTTTAATTTAATAGTCATGTCAGCATCATCGAGAGCTTTGTTAAGCTTATCCAACTGCAGCAATGCTGCAGCACGGTTACTGTCGCACAACGTATGCACAGAAAATGGATCAGCGTAAGATATTTATGAATTGGGTTAGCGAGACATATCCCACAATTTAAATACATAAATCCAAAACCACTCATCATGCTCAAAAATTGCACTAAACAATTAACTTCAACGGCATGTAGAAAGTAGAGTCATGAAGTAAACTTTTGAAACAGCACATCCCTCCTCACTCTTAAAAATAAGTTATCTTAGAAAACTTGTGAAAATAAGCTAAAAACAGTTTATGGGCATATCATAAGCTGTTTCCATAAGCCCTTCCAAATAGTCTCACAAGTGCTTATACTAATAGATAAGCTCAAATAAGCCAATTCAAACATTGTCATAACTCCAACCTAAATAACACCCTAACTTGCCGAAACAATCCCTAAAACTCCAATTCTGAAACTGATCATAAACTAGCAATAAAACTTAACACTTCACAGTCTACAAACATGAAGCAGAAAAACTAAAAAAGATTCCCACTTTTTCCACAGAACAAACAAACAAGAACAAAACTCGTAAACCCAGATCGAGAAAAGCACAAGACAAAGTTGCATCAAAACCCAAAACCCAACAAGTGAATCAAGTAAAAAACAATACCCAAAAGAGAAAAGGTGTGAAATTTGATGGACAGAAGAAAAGGGTACCTATAAAGAGTGGGATTCGAAGGGTCTTTTTTGATGGCTTGAGTGTAGAGTGCAGCAGCTTTGAGATACTTGCCGGACTTGAAAAACTCGTTTCCTTGATCCTTCAGAGACATCTCCGAACTTGATCCTTCTTTTGTTTCTGCCATCGATGATGTTTGTTTCTTGCTTTTGGAGTTTTACGTAATGAATGAAGTTTTTGATTCAATCTGTGGGAAAGATTTTTGTAGGGTTTACTCAATTTTTGGGTCTTTCTTAAACCTTCTTTCTCCCTTCAGGTCTTGAATGTTTTTGGTTAGGCTAATTATCTATTTACTGCAAGACAAATCATCTAAACGACCACTAACGTTTTTCTTTTATTGCGCTAATTTGTATATATATGTTATTTGATATTAATTGAAGAACTATTTTGGTCTCACACAAACATTACACTAGTTAAATTAGTCTCTCATAAAAAAAATAAATAAATTTAATTTCTAATAAAATTTAACGGGATCATATTAATCATTTTTCTATTATTTGTAACAAGACAGATCAATTTTTATTGTTAATAAAGTGAATATCAGCAAGACAAGTCAATTTTTATTGTTAGTAAAGTGACTATCATATACAACTAGACAAATTAATTTCTATTGTTAATAAAGTGATTATCATTTACAATTAAACAAATCAATGTCTACTGTTAGTAAAGTGAATATCATTTACAATTAGACAAATCGATTTCTATTATTAATAAAGTGATTATCATTTACAACTAGACAAATCAATTTCTACGATTAGTAAGGAGACTATCAATAACAACTAGACAAATCAATTTCTATTCTTAATAAAGGGACTATCATTTACAAATTGACAAATCAATTTAATTATGGAAATTACTTATCATTGATGTACATTGTTCTAGTGTTAAAAAGGTAAGATGTGGTTTAACTTTAAAGGGTCTGAGTTCAACTCCTTATAAGAAACACAAAAAATATTAACAAAAGAATTAATATGCCCTGGTTAAATTTTATAAGGGATTAAATCGTGTTCATTTTATTGTAAAAGATTAATTTGCATTGTGTAATTTTTGTGAGGGATCAAAATGGTTCTTCCTTCTTGATTTTATTTATAATGTAATCTAATGCATTCTATATTTTATAGCAGTATTTATGTTGTAATTTTTTTAAATAAAATTAGTTTATGTAAGAGTAGTGTTATTTTTGAACGCTAGAAAATTGACATCCTATTTTTACGTAAAAATACATCTTTCAATAATTATTGACGTGACATGTAGAGAGAGAAACACTAATAAAAAATGATATCTTATAAATAATGAATTTTTTTATATAAATTCAAAATTCATTAAAATAAAATAAAAACATATAAAAGATCCGAGGACATAGAATTTGACCCAATAACACAAAATATTGAAGAAAATTTGAATTAGAGACTTACATTCATAAATCACGTGCACAATCTAGCGAACCACGTACGACGCGAAACTAAATTGCAAAAAAATAGGATACATGCATTAATTATCACTAAACTCATATTTTGAAAACGACTAATGAACTCGATCGCCAACACGATAATGAATTCTTATTTACAAATTGTAGTAAGTAATCACGACAGGCCATTTCTAGTCAAACAGTTTGAAAATCAATCACTATCGACTGAATCATATTTTAAGGTCGCGGAGGTAGTAAACTCAACAGAGTTAGAATCTATGAACCACCATCAGTCCAAACAACCTAAAATTCTTTGACGCAGTGGAGATAAACTAAATCTTGAAACCTGCAAATCTCCGTAGAACTGGAATCCAACAGAGAGTCGAGAGTTAGATTCAACAAAAAAATCAGCGCCAAAAGACCACCAGAGCTAAACGACCACCACCCAGAGATGTTGTGAAAAAACCACTGGTTATAATCGCCCGTAATCCCCAAAGCAAGGAGCCTCCATTTCAATGGACGAGATCACCACGGTTCAGACTCCTGGGCCGACTTCATATACTCTTATACTAACAATCCCCGCTTCTTGGTTAACAATAATGACTTGGGGAACAACTGTTTTAGATTCGTCCTAACAACCCATAAGACTGACTCAGTCCACATTAACACATCCTCTTGTCGCACTACGACAAAGGTGGATCTACCTCACCCATCACCGTACAAGAGGGCACCTACCATTCATTATGAGCTAATGTATCATAATTTACAATCATTTGCGCTTCAAGTTGGACGACATATGCATGAAGACAGTTGCATGCAACCTCACTTATATAAGAATGACTTAATCACACCCATATATGATTCATTACACACTTGTAAAGTCCGTCCTCAATCTCTTACTGATTTGAGCGTCAAAGTACTAAAAAAAATTTAAGGCACATTTCCCGTTCACCTGTAAACCATCTCAACCGTACATGAAGCATTATAAAATGACCTATATAACCTAACCAATCATATTTTGTTCTAGTATATGGTACACAAGGTAGTTCTAAAATCTAACATTTTTGTTGAAATATGATATTATATATTTTTCATCTTACACCACACGTTAAAAGGGTTGGACTTAACCCAACCCAAATTTTAGATTTGTAATAGTTGATTACTTTTCCTTTATGTGATAAAATAGTAGCATTCAAGCTAAAAGAAAGTTTTATTGTATAATTGTTAGTAGATAAAAAGCTGAACTGAGAATGAGCTGTAAATTATGTAATAAAGATGAGAATGTTAAAATTAGGAAAATTTCTTTACCCACCTCCCTATGGGGGTCACCCCCAGCGAAATTCCCAACTTACCCCTGCTTCGGAGATTCATCTCCGAAGTGTTTTTTTTTAGATTTTTATAGATTTCGGAGATGCATTTCCGAAATGCATCAAAATTCATTTATTTTTTACAATTAGGTAAGAAAACCATTACAGGACTCAGACGGTTACCTTCTAAGAAATGTGGTAACACTTTCCTACTTAAAAGCCTACGTAACAAAAATTGGGAAGCTCCACAGCCACGCGCTAATTCCATTTTGTTACTTACAGTACGTAGTACGTATTTTTATTAAAAGAATAAAAAACCTTTTGAAATTTCGAAGTTCCCTTTTCCTTCTCCCCACCACTCTCAGACGGTTAACTTCTAAACACTTTCCTATTTAAAAGCTTCTCACCCATTTTTCTTTCAAAATATCCCAAATCATTTTCGATCCTAAGTCTTCTTCTTTGCTTTAACGTTTTCTATCTCTTGTTAACCATCTCCTGCACATTCTCAACAATCATCCGTCAATGCTGCAGGATCAGGCCGTGGTGGTGGTGGCCGTGGCTCTCGCGGTGGTCGTACCTCCGGTTCTTCTTCCTCCGGACATCCACCTCCTCTGTCATATGCTCCGGCCCCGGTTACCTCTCCTCCGTCTGTTGTTGCAGCTCCGGTTGTTCGTCCATCTGTTTCAGCGCCGTTTGTTCCATCTGTCGCAGCGCCGGTTGCTTCCTTGAGTTCGGCTCTGATCTCCATCGAGAGCCTGACTGCCGAAGTTAAACAGAAGGCTACTCTAGAGTCGGCTCCGTCGTCTCAGAAGGCGGTTAGGTTCCCTAACCGACCTGGTTACGGTCAATTGGGAAGGAAAATTCAAGTTCGTGCTAATCATTTTCAGTTGCGAGTGGCTGATAAGGATCTACACCACTATGATGTAAGTATAGTTTGCTCATAAGTTTTTTGTTGTTGTTTATTATGTTGGTAAGTTACAATGTGGTATGGATTTCTAGAGGATCAGGACTTTCTAACCTGTTGCAGCGTCTCCTCCATCGTCTTCATCCGATTAAATAAAGCGAATCGTTCTTGTTTGTTATTTTTCTTCTGTCCAGACCTTTTTTCGGAAGTGCATTTCCGAATTCCTCCAAGGGGGTGAATTCGGAGATGAACTTCCGAGAACACCACATTTTCTGAAAAATAACTTTATTTCGGAGATGCATCTCCGAAATCAATATTTTATATTAAAAAAAATACTTTTTCGGAGATGCATTTCCGAAAACACCTTTTTTTTCAAAAAAAGTACAGTTTCGGAAATGAACTTCCGAAAATAGGGGTATTGTGGTAAATTCATCAGAGGTGGCCAAAAAAGTTAGGAGGTGGGTGAAGAAATTTTCAAAATTAGTAATGATAATTGATAATATTAGAGGTATTTGGGAGTCTTGCATAAGAGTGATAGTTGAGGTTGCACTGGTGGTATAAAAGATGATAAAATTTTTACTTTGGTTGTTTAGGCAAGGGTGAAAAATGTTCATGCTATGTTTTCTAGCACCCTAATTCAATTGTAGAGTTAGGTGAACGTGTGGTGTCATGTTGTATTTCACTGCTTTTGGATGACACAGTTTGAAGTCACTCCATTTACAAGAAAAAGACACTGTAAATAAATATTCTCTTGAATGCATCACAATGAGCCTAAATTCTGAGAAATTTAGAGGCTTCAAATTTAGAGAAACTAAATTCAAACTTTCAAAATCTCAAGATTAATTAGATGACAGTAAACAGTAGAATACAATCAATACACTTTTTTGCAAACAAAAATTACATATCACAATATGATTTCATGCATGACAAATAATATTTCACATACAATTTCACAATCAAAGTTAAAACAAACAAGACCAATCTCATTGTCATCTGTATATTAAAAAGTAAAAACCTCTCGGTCGATTTTCCATTTTTCACAGCCCAGTTCTAGTAGGTCAAACGAACACTCATCCTCAGCAATGTCTCAGCACCATCAGTAGCAATCTGTCCTGGTGGAATAAGAGGTCTCAGTTCAGCAAACCCCCTTGCATTCTTGAACTTCCCCGTGCCTCCTATCACCGATAATCGCGACATTGTGCTACCTATCTTATACAAACCATAAAAATTCAAGCTATCTCCATATTCCCCTCCTTCAAACAAAGCTGTGAATACCATCATCTGTCTACTCCCATCTGCTGAACTTGCCACATAAACACCTTGAGCTTTTCCAACTATTTGAGAACCTAACTCAGGTTGAGCTGTAAGTATATCATCAATAACAGTTATTGTACCAAACCCTAATCCAAGTCCATCAGGTCCTAACTGCATTTGAACATTGTTTTGGTTGTTATTATTGTTTGGTGCAAAGGAAGTACCAGCTAAACCAGTTCCTAATGGAATACCGGTAACGCCATTAACGGTTGGATTCGCACCATTGGCATTAGGGATGAGAGTTCCACCTGCCGGAGTGTTGAATCCAATTGGAGTTGCGAAGGGGACTTGACCACTGTATATGTTGCCTAGCAAACCGGTCACCGGTCGGGCCGTAGGGTTACTTCCACCAAGAATGTCATGCATGTATAACTCAATGATTGGTTCTTTCCCTGTGGCTGCAATAGGGTTAACTGCTGTTATAGATATTGTCAAATGAGAAAAGGTTGCCAACATTGCTAAAGAAACTATAGTTAGAAATTCCATAGTTTTTGTTTATATGGTAATGAATGTTTGTTTGGATGAGTGGAATGGAATACAAGTTTTGGTATTATATATAGGAGAGAATGAAGAGTGTGTTGGAGTGGTTGTAAGAAATACATCATACTGCAGTTGTTGAAGTTGATATGAAAGTAGAGACTAGAGACATTCATCTGAGAAAAAATTGTTTGCTGTGTCGCAGTCACTCTTTTCTTTTTTTAAGTTAAGACAAGTCAGAATAATGAGAAGTGGTGCAAGTACAGCTAAACCAAAATCTCAAGTCAACTGCTATAATTGACCCTCTAATGAGAGGAGATACTGGATTAAGTATGTAGTATATTAGAGTTATTCTATTTTGACACACTATTTTACACAAATGTTTTTATAAAATATTTTTTAAATAAAAAATACTATTATAATCGATATCGATTATATACAAAAAAAAAGTATTATATTATATACCATTAATGTAAATCAAAATACATATATACATATTTCTAAACCAAAACAACTAAACCAATTCACATATTTCTAAACCAAAACAACTAAATGGGAAACAACTTCCGAGTTCTTATGCAACCAATGTACGCTTCCTGTATTATCTGGAGCTATGTTGTATTGATGCTTTAGTGGAGAATCAGTAGTCACTTGAGCTATGTTGTATTGTGTCACAGAATATGAATCAAGTAACTGTACCCCGAAGGATCCTGCCACAGAAGACTTCGGGGTACAATTACTTGATTCATATTCTGTGGAACATAATCGGCAGGGGCACATTGTGTTCTATCCTTTACCAGTCCATCCACTGTTTGAAGCTCAACCTACAATAGAAAAACGTGATTATTACTAACTACATATAGAAAATCTTGAATCATGTAAAAGTTGATGAAACAGATATCCCTTGTAGGTCTCATTCTCGCATGCCCTCTACCATTAACTTGCATCTTTGGACCAACTGGATTCCTGAAACCTCATTGAGTTGTACAGTGCTGGAGAAGATTATAACTCCTACATCAACATCACACAAAATCTTCATTATCAATAACATCTTCTACTTACTTGATACATGTCTTCAATACTCTAAATCACTGATAAAAACCTAACAAACTTTGTCTTCAATACTCTAAATCACACTGATAAAACCTAAATCACTGATAAATTAAAAAAGCCCCAATAATATTAACTATAACCCTAAATAAATCTGCAATTTTCATATGAAAAACATATGGTCATGCGATTTTGATATATAATCCATATACGTTGCATGTGATTTTGATATACAAACTTACGTAGAATCTAAAATGTACTTTGGATTTTTGGTATTTATTTTCTAAATAAACAAATATATAATACTAACTCAGTGCTTCTTTAAGACAATTTGTACCACATTAGAGACAAGGTTGGAAAAGTTAGTTGGTTTTGATTTGTCCCTATTCTATCCTCACAAACGTTTGGTTAGGTATTCAATGTTTGTATATATATAATCTAAGAGGATTGAAACTAAAATCACATAAACTATTAATTAATTGATGTGTTTAAATTAATTTATTTTAGTGTGTCGGTAAGCCTCTCTATTATTGTTGCACACTAAGTTCTTCAACTTAATTGTGTCCATAAATTTGGAAAGTCAATATCCATTGATGGGCACTAGCCTAGAACATATGGATTCTATAACATGATACTACAAACAAAATAGAAATCTATATAGATACAGATACTACACCTCTCAACAATATTATTTTTCAATCTGGTTCAGCACGATGGTAGATTTCTTTGATGGTAAGCTGTATGAAAAGGGTTCATTTCAAGGGCCACAAGTGTGGGAAAAGTTGTACTGCCAGTTCAATGGAAGTTAGTTTAAAAGGCCCTGCAAAAACAATTCAAAGGTTACTACTAAATTCAGAAACAGATTCCATTTTGAAGGATTGTCATTTCAGCAAGTCTACAGAGCTGATCAAAACCATTTTCAGCAAGCATACGAATGAGCCTAATACAAATTAACAATTAAGAAGCATGTATTCAATGAGAAAGAAGCATGTATTCAGCTGCTATAATTTGACACAAACTAGTACAATATTGATTAATAGAAGCTATGCATTGAACTCATCAGTAGGTAAACCACCAAGAATAGCTTCAAATTGATCACAAAACGAAATTGATCATCAATTGAGTCAAGAATATATACAATTCATTGAATGCAAGAAAGATACTCAATTACAGTTTTCTCACCTTACTTAATGGACTTCCTTGTTTAGATCATAACTGACGCGACTTAGCATTCATGAACGCAACAATGTATTTATGGATCTCATCCCAAATACAGTGAAAGTGAACGTAATGAACCTTTTGATCGCATAAAATATCAAATTATAATTTCAATCAGTTACAGATCACTACCTGAGTCTGCATATCATCTCCAGTCACAATATTTCCAACTGTACGAACAACAGGACCCAATACTGAAGGAGATGGGTGTTTGAAAATGAGACCATACACAAAGTTAGACAAACAATCAACCATTGAAACAACATGATCAGGATCATTTTAAATAAAGTACAGTGTAACTCGGTGAACTGACTTTTATTTTTAATATGCAACAATGTTGCGGTGAGCATGAGTCGCCACCGACTTTTATTTTGTCCAATGTTAGGAAAGGTAAAAAGTACAGAAAAAGACCTTATTTGAAAGAAAACGGGCTCGGGGGGTAAGTTATAAAAAGGGAAGGTGTAAGCACCCTTTTCATCCGTAGTTATCTACGGGCTCTTAATTTGCTTAGCTCATGTTTGTTTGTTTTGAATTGAAAAGGGACATAAGGACTTTAGCGTAAATGCGTAGCCTTAGTTTTTCGAAAGAGTTTTGAAAAGATGTTTTTTATTGAGCTAGGCATATTAAGAGCACTACCCTAAATAGTTGGTCTTTTTCTATACCTTTTAAAATTCTTAGGATTATCCATACTATGTAGAAGTAGGAAATCCTTGTTTATATTGAACGTGCGGGTCATCGAAGGGTCATCGAGGTCGTTTGAAGGCGACAAGTAGAGGTACCTTTAGCAATATTCGAAGGGTCATCGTTTCGTAGGCAACCATTCAAAGGACTAGATCATATGTTTTCGTAGGCAACTTTGAGGGTCTTCGAGGGACTTATGATCTTTACGATGATTTCTTAACCGTTGGGACTTTTGCTAGTAGGTACCTCCACATTCGAGGGACGTGACCTTATATTCGAAAGGCAACCAAGAGGAGAGTGCCCTAGAGGTGAGTGTGTGAAAGTGTGTCGTGTTCAGATATTTATCTTGAAGTTAGTGAGCTAACGTTCAGTTAATTTATCTTGCCATACACACCCTAATTAGCATACATCTAAGCAGTTAAGTGGTGCAGAAAGTAAAGATGCAGAAAATAAATCCTAAGATTATTACACAGCTTCGGGGAGGGGGAGTACATAAAAACCAAATGGAGAATGCGGAAAAATAAAGGTCCTAAGTTAATTATTACAAACCGAATGAAAATTAAAGCGAAATTAAAATATATAAAGAGCCAATAAACGGCAAATATCCATGAAAAAAAATTCAAGGACCTCAAGATTAGTACCTAGCAAAAACAAAATGTTAATACAAATATTTGAAATGATGTATGAAAAATGGAAGAAATATGAACAATTATTAATTAAGAGAAACATCTAAAATAACCATATTAAACTCTAAAAAAAAGAATTTTAACAAAACTATTTTTTTGTATTTTTTAAAATATGTGAAACGAAGTTAATTAATCTAATGCTAAAATAACTAATTAGTTGATTAAATCAAATTAATAGAAACTAAATAGAAAACAAAGATTGAATTAATATAATTGGTTAATAAATAAAAATTTAGCCAATGAACCCATGTGTCACGTGTGACACCTTTTCTTTCTTTTTGTTGTTAGATTTTAAATAATTTTTAAAGAAAATAATAATTAGTGATAGTAATAAATAATAATAGTATTAATGTTACTAAAAATAATAAATAACAAAAAAAATTAGAAATACTAGTACGTGATCTCTCCCATTTTTAGTGCTATTGACTTTTCAAATCCTTTCCAATTCACCTTTCACATTGCGCCACATGACCACCATTTTCTCAAAAAAAGTTAACAAAAAAAAAAAGCATGTAATATTTATTGGAAACTATTAGAAAAGTCCCAATTTTATTCACATAACGCTATTCTCCTTCTCCTCTCTAAAAAAAAAACCATAGCAGATACAAGAACTACCCCACTTTATATCAACATCAAAGCATAAAAAAAATAAAAATCAAGGAAAGAATTTATTTACCGGCTGATGCTCCGCGGATTTTCGGTGGAGGAGGTGAATTGTTCGGTGCGGTGATTGCAGATCTGGGCTAGGGCGGAGAAACGTCTGGCTCGCGGCGGTCGTCGGAGGAGGTCGATCCGGCTATGGGCTGACGTCGTCGGCTGTGAATTGTATTCCAGCTGGTGGCTATGAAGCTTGAACCTGATCGGATCCGAATCGAGAACGTCGGTGTTGCCTCCGTTTGGGTGCCGAACGGATTTGGCGTCGAATGTGTTCCCCTGTTCTCCTTCTCATTTTTCTCTGCATAAAAAAACAAAAAATGACATATAATTGTTGTGTTAGTTATCTTTGTCATTTCCGGGTACGAATTCGAAGCTGTTGTGTGAATGTTTTGGTGTCAAATAAAAGGTTTCTGTTTGTTTTGAGTCAAACAAGTTTGTATTGGTTTGGAATGTATGTACAGGTTTATGGTTGTTGTATAGTTGTATTTACATGTTGTGAAGAGTTTATGTTAATGTTTTGGTTAGCAACATGAAAGGTTTTAACGATGTTAGTTTGAAGGTGATTATATGGGGAAGCTATGGCCGACAGTGGAGTTTGTTGTTTGTTGAGGTTTTATGGAAATGGATTTGTAAGATTGCTGGTATTGTGTGAATGGAATTGAGGGAAGAAAAAAAAGGTTTTCTATACAGAGGTTGAAATTGGTTAGCTGTGGAGGTTTTGTAGCGTTTGTGTGTAATTGTGGTCGGCGACAATTTTGTACGTGAGAGGTGGGAGGAGAGTATCAGGGTTTTCTGTCAGTTCCCTTTTGTTCCTCTTTTGGGACCTATTTATAATGGACAATTAGGTTAATATATATGGAAAGAAAATTAGTGCTATAACAAGTATCAATTTAAAATATCAATAATATTAATCCACTTCTGAAAATGCTATTCTAAATATGGAAAAAACAAATATTTTTTTTGGTATTTTGTGATTTGATTAACTAATATAAAAGTGCATAAAATCAATATTTAATAAATTTTTTTTTTGTATTTTTAAATAATCTAAAATGGAAAACGAAAATTCAATTTTAATAATAAAGTAAAAATGCAATTTTGTGATAAAAATGGAGATAAGTTAGAACTAAAATTAGAAATAAATAAAAAAGATAAATGTTAGAAGTGAGATTCGAACCCGGGATTTTGTACCTGCCAGCCTTACCTCCTTACCAATTGGACTATGTCACTTAATTGAAATAAAATGACACTTGTAATTAAATGAGGGCAAATTTTGGGGTGCAACATACAGTACAACTAATACTCACTGAAGGAGCTGCGCCAGTCGGCCACATACACCAGCATCAATAATTTTTTGTATTTTATCATTTGAGTCATCAGAAAGGTATAATAAAGCCAAATGCCCAAGAACTGGAAGAGCAGGTCTCACCTGTCATACAACATATTAACAAAAAGAATAGCCAAAATCTCAACAGACCTATCTCTAAGGTTTGATTTCAATAAAACAATAGATATCATTTAAATGAAACAATAGATATTATACTACCAGCTCAAATGGAGGTTGTGGCTTTCCCCTACATAAGTTTGATAATGTCCACGTCGCATTTCAAGAAGGAAATTTGTGTTTTGAACTTCTTTCTTTCCTAATTTGAAGAGTGAGTACATGAAGAACAATAAACTGAAAACATGGATTAAGAGGGAAAACCTGAATTCTATCTCAAGAAGAATAAGCAACGCAAACAACAACGACTTCATCAACGAAGCCGATCGATCCGATTCAACAAACAATCTGCGAACACACTCTTTCAACATCAACAACATCAACTCAGCAACCAAATTAAAATCTTCAATTTCTCAAAACCAAAGAGAGAATAAGCGACAAAGAAGAGAAGGAAGAACGCAGCCACCACAAGCCGAATGGAAGTAGAAGAGGAAGGAAAAGTGACTTCGAAGCCTACCTCAATTCGTTCTCAAGACTGTTGAAAGTCACTAATTTGCATCTGATAAGAAGTTTAATTGGCAAGACATAGTTGTTGTTTGTTGATATTAGCGATGAGATAAGAGAGGAGATCGGAAGCGAAGAGACCATCGGAGAGATGAGCACTTCGATCGGAGAAGAGAGGCTGAGCGACTGAGGGATCTATACCGGTCGTCGTCGTGAGTGTGAAGTTCGCCGGAGAAGACGAGATATGAGGGAACGGAGTACCGCCGCCGTAGTTTGCGAAGAGGAAAAGAGTGTCGAACTCAATTCAGGACGGGAGTGAGGAAGAGAGAAACAGTAAACCCTAACTTCAGTTTTTAATTTTAAAAAAGGCTTTTGTCAAAAAAAAAATATTTAAAAAAGGCTACGACAGCGCTTTTCAAAAGCGCTTTCATAAGTCCACCTTTACCAGCGCTTTTAACAAAGCGCTCTCGTACCCCCCTCTTTCCCAGCGCTTTCAAAAAGCGCTCTCGTAGCCCCACCTTTACCAGCGCTTTTTTCCCTTGTTTTTTAGTTTTGTTTTTAGCGCAACCTATAGCAGCGCTTTTCCCAAAAGCGCTTTCGTAGATGCGCTGCTAAAAGCCAAATTTGGCGTAGTGATGCCGAGGTCGCTCCATCGCCACGTGTTATTGCTCCTACCACCCATCGATGCAACGGAAACATCCTATAATATGAAGTAATGAAATTGGTTAATATGACAATTTTATATTTGTATTATAAAATAATTTTTATATTTATAAAAATATTTTTTATTATAAATATTTTTTATTTAAAAAACGGTTATGTTCGGGAACCTGAAATAGATGTAGTTGAACAATTGTTGATTTTGAACGATGACTATAATCTCTTTTACAGTGGTGCAGGGTGGACCTACATGGTTAGCACTCGAGCGTCAAAGTTAGTCTAAGATTTAAGATGATTGTAGTAAAAAGTGACGATCATAGATGTTAGAACAAGATTTGTTCTGATCAATATTCTTAGTTTTGATGATAACAAGGATATGAATTTTGTGTGAGATAATGTGGTACTCTAATACATTGCAAATTCCCTTTCAGGAAATATATAAAGAGTATGCACAAATCAGCGCTCAGAAGCTTTGTCTCAGAAGGTTCAGCATGCAACATCAGAACATGGTCTGGCAAGACATCAGAAGATGGTCAAGGCAGAATCAGAACATGGGTCTATGGAAGCATCAGAAGAACTTGAGATTAGAAGCAGAAGCACTGAAGCTCTCATGGTATCACGCTCAGAAGCACTTCAAGGTCAGAAGACAAGAAGATGCTATGCACCAAGCTGTTTGACTCTGATGATATTCAAACGTTTTATTCACAAACATCAGATCAGAAGAAAGTACAGGTGGCAGGCTACGCTGACTGACAAAAGGAACGTTGGAAGCTATTAAAGGCAACGTCAGTAGACACAGCGTGAACAATGCTCGAGGTAGTTGACAAAAGCGTGAAACATTAAATGCAATGCTGTACGAAACACGCAAAGCATTAAATGCTCCCAACGGTCATCTTCTCAAGTGCCTATAAATATGATGTTCTGATGAGAAGCAAGGTTGACGATTTTGAAAGAACCAATTCTGAAAAACTTGCCGAAACGCTGTTCAAACTCAAAGCTCAGAAACTTCATCTTCATCAAAGCTCACTACATTGCTGTTGTAATATATTAGTGAGATTAAGCTTAAACGTTAAGAGAAATATCACTGTTGTGATTATAGCTTTTCAGAAGCATTGTAATACTCTTAGAATTGATTACATTAATTTGTAAGTAACTATAGTGATCAAGTGTTGATCAGGATACTCTAGGAAGTCTTAGCTTGTGTCTAAGCAGTTGTAATTAGAGTGATCACGTGGTGGTCAGGATACTCTAACAAAGTCTTAGCTTGTGTCTAAGCATTTGTTCCTAGAGTGATCAGGTTGTGATCAGGATACTCTAGAAGACTTAGTCGTGGGCTAAGTGGAAAACTATTGTAATCTGTTGCGATTAGTGGATTAAATCCTCAGGTGAGGTAAATCACTCCGTGGGGGTGGACTGGAGTAGTTTAGTTAACAACGAACCAGGATAAAAATAACTGTGCATATTGTTTTTATCTTTCAAGTTTTTAAGACTACACTTATTCAAACCCCCCCTTTCTAAGTGTTTTTCTATCCTTCAATTGGCATCAGAGCGTCGGTTCTAAGGTGCAAGCACTTAACCGTGTTTAGAAAAGATTCAGGAAGAGAAAAACGCTTAAGTAAAAGATGGCTGGTGAATCTCAATCAAATCCAACTGCATCTACATCTGGCTCTGCTGAGCAATACAATGGTAACAATGGTTATACTAGACCACCAATATTCGATGGTGAAAACTTTGAATATTGGAAAGATAAACTGGAAAGTTACTTTCTTGGTCTGGATGCTGATCTATGGGATCTTCTGCTGGATGGTTACAAACATCCTGTTAAAGCTACTGGTGTAAGGCTCACGAGAAGCGAAATGACTGATGATCAAAAGAAAGATTTCAAGAATCATCATAAATGTAGGACTGTTTTGCTGAATGCTATCTCTCATGCTGAGTATGAAAAGATATCTAACAGGGAAACTGCCCATGATATATATGAGTCATTGAAAATGACCCATGAGGGAAATGCTCAAGTCAAGGAGACTAAAGCTCTTGCTCTAATCCAGAAATATGAAGCCTTCAAGATGGAGGATGATGAAGACATTGAGAAGATGTTTTCAAGATTTCAAACTCTGACTGCTGGATTAAGAGTTCTGGACAAAGGCTACACCAAGGCTGATCATGTAAAGAAGATCATCAGAAGCTTACCCAGAAGATGGGGTCCAATGGTGACTGCATTCAAGATTGCGAAGAATCTGAATGAAGTTTCTTTGGAAGAGCTTATCAGTGTCTTGAGAAGCCATGAAATAGAGCTGGACGCAAACGAGCCTCAGAAGAAAGGTAAGTCTATTGCATTAAAATCTAATGTTAAAAAATGCACTAACGCTTTTCAGGCTAGAGAAGAAGATCCTGAAGAATCAGAATCTGAAGAAGAAGATGAACTGTCCATGATCTCCAGAAGGGTAAACCAACTCTGGAAGAGCAAGCAAAGGAAGTTCAGAGGCTTCAGAAGTTCAAAGACATTTGAACGTGGAGAATCTTCTGGTGACAGAAGATCTGACAAGAAGAAGGTTGTCTGCTATGAGTGCAATGAGCCTGGACATTACAAGAACGAGTGTCCAAAACTTCAGAAGGAGAATCCCAAGAAGAAGTTTCATAAGAAGAAAGGTCTTATGGCAACATGGGATGATTCTGAATCAGAATAAGAATCAGACTCTGAAGGAGAGCAGGCCAACTTCGCGCTGATGGCTACAGAAGATGATGGATCAGAATCTACATCAGAATCGGATTCTGAAGAGGTATTTTCTGAACTATCTAGAGAAGAGTTAGTTTCCAGTTTAACAGAACTTCTGGAACTCAAGGCTCATCTTAGTATCAAATACAAAAAGCTGAAAAAGCAGTTTGAATTTGAAACTAATAAGCTGGAATTGGAAAATTCTGAACTGATGGAAAAAGTTTTAAATCTATCCAAAGATAGTGGATCTCCTTCTGAAACAGAAAAATCCATTCCTAGCATGAATCATATTCTGAAAGAATATGACTCGAGCTTCAGAAAGTTCTTATCTAGAAGTATTGGCAGAAGTCATCTTGCTTCTATGATATATGGTGTTTCTAGAAACAGAAGGTTTGGTTTTGGCTATGAGGGTGATACCTCACATAAATTTGAACCTATTGATGATCTGAAGATCACATACAAGCCATTGTATGATCAGTTCAAATATGGCCATGCACATGATATTAGGCTCACTTCACATGCACAGAAGTTTAACACTGTTCACACCAAGAAGCTTGTGACACATCCTAAGAAATATCATGCTGACAAACCTAAAGAATATCATGTTGTTCCTCCTGTTAAATATTTTGCTAAACCCAAGTTCCATCAGAACTTGAGGAGAACTAACAAGAAAGGACCCAAGAAATTGTGGGTACCTAAGGAGAAGATAATTTCTGTTGCAGATATCCTTGGCGGAAAAGAGGACAAAAAGCAAAATGTCATGGTACCTGGACTCTGGGTGCTCGCGACACATGACGGGAAGAAGGTCTACATTCCAAGACCTGGTGCTTAAACCAGGTGGTGAAGTCAAGTTTGGAGGAGATCAGAAGGGCAAAATCATTGGTTCTGGAACCATAAGTCTTGGTAACTCTCCTTCCATACCTAATGTACTTCTTGTTGAAGGATTAACGCTTAACTTATTGTCCATAAGTCAATTAAGTGACAATGGTTATGATATAATCTTCAATCAAAAGTCTTGCAAGGCTGTAAGTCAGAAGGATGGCTCAATCCTATTTACAGGCAAGAGGAAGAACAACATTTATAAGATTGATCTTTCTGATCTTGAGAAGCAGAAGGTGACTTGTCTTATGTCTGTTTCTGAGGAGCAATGGGTCTGGCACAGAAGATTAGGTCATGCTAGTTTGAGAAAGATTTCTCAGATTAACAAACTAAATCTGGTCAGAGGACTCCCAAATCTGAAATTCAAATCAGATGCTCTTTGTGAAGCATGTCAGAAGGGCAAGTTCTCCAGACCTGCATTCAAGTCTAAGAATGTTGTTTCTACCTCAAGGTCGTTAGAACTCTTGCACATTGATCTGTTTGGCCCAGTCAAAACAGCATCTGTCAGAGGGAAGAAATATGGATTAGTCATCGTTGATGATTATAGCCGCTGGACATGGGTAAAGTTCTTAAAACACAAGGATGAGTCTCATTCAGTGTTCTTTGAATTCTGCACTCAGATCCAATCTGAGAAAGAGTGTAAAATCATAAAGGTCAGAAGTGATCATGGTGGTGAATTTGAGAACAAATTCTTTGAGGAGTTCTTCAAAGAAAATGGTATTGCCCATGATTTCTCTTGCCCTAGAACTCCACAGCAAAATAGAGTTGTAGAGCGAAAGAATAGGACTCTACAAGAAATGGCCAGAACCATGATCAATGAAACCAATATGGCTAAGCATTTCTGGGCAGAAGCAATAAACACTGCGTGTTATATTCAGAATAGAATCTCTATAAGACCTATTCTAAATAAGACTCCTTATGAATTGTGGAAGAACAGAAAGCCCAACATTTCATATTTCCATCCTTTTTGATGTGTATGTTTTATTCTGAATACTAAAGATCATCTTGGTAAGTTTGATTCTAAAGCACAAAAGTGTTTCCTTCTTGGATATTCTGAACGCTCTAAAGGCTACAGAGTATACAATACTGAAACATTGATTGTAGAAGAATCAATCAATATCAGGTTTGATGATAAGCTTGGTCTTGAAAAACCAAAGCAGTTTGATAATTTTGCAGATTTTGATATTGATATATCAGAAGCAGTAGAATCAAGAAGCAATGCTGCAGAAGCTGGCAGTCTCAGAAGCAATGGATCAGAAGATCAAGTTGCTGCATCTTTAGAGAATCTCAGGATTTCTGAAGAGCCAACAATCAGAAGATCACCTAGACTTGCTTCAGCTCATTCAGAAGATGTGATCCTTGGGAAGAAAGATGATCCCATCAGAACAAGGGCATTCCTTAAGAACAATGCAAAATGTCAATTAGGTCTTGTTTCTTTGATCGAGCCAACTTCTGTTGATCAAGCTCTAGAAGATCCAGACTGGATAATTGCCATGCAAGAAGAACTCAATCAGTTTACAAGGAATGATGTATGGGACTTGGTTCCTAGACCAAAAGGATTTAACATCATCGGCACTAAGTGGGTGTTCAGAAACAAGCTAAGCGAGAAGGGAGAAGTGGTAAGAAACAAAGCCAAACTGGTTGCTCAAGGTTATAGTCAGCAAGAAGGGATTGACTACACAGAAACCTTTGCACCAGTGGCCAGGTTAGAATCTATTCGTCTATTAATTTCTTTTGCCACTCAACATAACATCACTCTTTATCAGATGGATGTCAAGAGTGCCTTCTTAAATGGTTATATAGATGAAGAAGTTTATGTCCATCAACCTCCTGGTTTTGAAGACTCCATGTCTCCAAATCATGTTTTTAAATTAAAGAAATCATTATACGGATTGAAACAGGCTCCTAGAGCTTGGTATGAACGTTTGAGTTCTTTCCTTCTGGAAAATGATTTCACTAGAGGAAAAGTGGACACTACTCTCTTTTGTAAAACATTTAAAAAGGATATTTTAATTTGTCAAATATATGTTGATGATATTATCTTTGGAACATCTAATGCTACACTTGGAAAGGAGTTTGCTGAGTCTATGCAGGCTGAATTTGAAATGAGCATGATGGGAGAACTCAAGTATTTCCTTGGGATTCAAATCAACCAAACTTCTGATGGAACCTATGTTCATCAAACGAAGTATGTGAAAGAACTGCTGAAGAAGTTTAATCTTTCTAAAAGCAAAGAAGCCAAACCTCCTATGCATCCAACATGTGTCCTAGGTAAGGATGAGGTAAGTAAGAAGGTAGATCAGAAGTTGTACAGAGGTATGATTGGATCTCTTCTATACCTAACTGCTTCTAGACCTGACATTCTCTTTAGTGTTTGTTTGTGTGCTAGATTCCAATCAGATCCGAGAGAATCTCATTTATCTGCGGTTAAGAGAATTCTGAGGTATCTGAAAGGTACTTCTAATGTTGGTTTGGTTTACAGAAGATCCAAAGAATACAACTTAGTAGGATTCTGTGATGCTGACTATGCTGGAGATAAAATTGAAAGGAAAAGTACTTTTGGAAGTTGTCAATTTCTTGGAAGTCATCTGATCTCATGGTACAGCAAGAAGCAAGCTACAATTGCCCTCTCAACAACAGAAGCAGAATATGTTGCTGCTGCTGGATGTAGCACACAAATGCTATGGATGAGAAGTCAGCTAGAAGATTATCAGATATATGAGAGTAACATTCCTATTTTCTGTGATAATACTTCTGCTATATGTTTATCTAAGAATCCTATCTTACATTCAAAAGCTAAACATATTGAGATTAAACATCATTTCATAAGGGACTATGTTCAGAAGGGTGTTATATCTTTAAACTTTGTGGATACAGACTATCAATGGGCTGATATCTTTACAAAACCCCTTGCTGAAGATAGGTTTAAGTTCATTCTGAAGAATATCAGTATGGATTTATGCCCAGAATGAGAAGATGAGAAGATCTTATGTATGAGTATCTTCTGAAATGAGATTGGATTAGTCTTTTATAAGAAGTTCTGATTGTAATCAATTAGAAGTAGTGTTTCAGTTATTACTAATGTTTCATTGTCTAAGTTGATTCAGAATCTCTTTAAAAGTAAAACAGCTGTAACTGACTATCCAGATGGTAAACACGTGTTCACTATTTCTGGACAAACGTGCGTGCAGTTGAGGGGACGCCTACTTAGGTAACTGTGCTAATCACTTCTTTTGTCATTATTATCTCTCCTCACGTCATGTAACATTAAATGCCATTCATCATTTCAGTTTCTTTTTATACTCTTCAAACGTCTCTTTTCCCTCTTATATTTCTCTCTCTCTTGCATTCAGTTTCTTTTTCGTTCTCTCTCTTTTTGCATCCATATCATAAACCCTAGCAGTTTTCACTATCTGCAAAGTCATCATGAATCCCTCGTCAAGCTCTGGAAATCAAGAAACTGATCGAAAACAAAAGAGAAAGGCAACTAATGAACAAGAAATCAAACCAAAAAGAGTAAGGATCACCTATGACCCTCTCAAAGTGAACCCGTTTGAAGCTATGATGTCTGGAAACTACTCTAGACGTGTGTATCAACCCCTTGAAGGTATCCCTGAATCACCTCCCTCTTCACAGACCTCCACCACCTCTTCTTTTTCATTCACCTCTCTGGAACCACCATCTTCACCATCTGATATCCTTTCTCCCTCTACCCATCTCACAGATATCTCCTCACCACTCTCACACCATTTTCCCACCAGAACACCTAACCCCTACAGTTTTGTGTTTCCCGACTCCAGGTTCACTGTCAACCCTCCAACACCTACCACTCAATCATTTCTAGAGCTTTTACATTCTGATGTAAATAGCTGGTTGGAGATTCTGGTCGCTGCTCACCTTAACCATCTGGATGAGTATGCTACTTGCAACCTCTGGGATGCATTTCGTCAGGATTTTCTGGTTAGGGCTACGGACGTCCAGAGAAGGATCATGTCTGACACACCTGGTGTTCGTGGTCGTCTCTTGGAAGCTGGTGAAAGCAGCTATCACCATCTCATCAGGAACAGAAGAGTTCTTGAAGAGAGGATACCTGCAGATGAGATGGAAGAAGAAAATCTCTGCAGAGACATCGTGGTTTGGAGACCATGGTACCCTGTGCTGACTGGAGATTTTCAGCGGTTGTTTGATTGGTTCAGAATGAACCCTTCTGAAAGTGCTCCTCACATGGTCTTTCCAGAAGTGGTTTATCCTGCTGAAGTTGCTGGTCCTACTCCTCCAACAAACCTAGCAGCTATTCTTCAGGCGTTGGAAGTTGGAGCTTCTGTGTTGCCTGAACCAGAATATGCTGAGACTGCTGAAAACCTCCCAGAAGATCGTCCTGCTGAGATTGCTGTCCCTATTGGCAGAAATTCTGGTGCTTCTTCTTCTGGTGTACCCTCAACTCTGATGGAGACCTTGGAAGCTCTGCATCAGAATCAGGCTATGCTGGCTTCTCATTTGGATGCGCAAGAAGCAGCCAACGCTGAGTTTCGCTCCTTCATGGCAAGACAAACTGAAAGCACTGACGGGGTTCATGACATTCTGGCGCAGATTTTGTCTAGGCTAGGGTCTTAGTCGTTAGTCTTTGTAGTTTTCCTTCCTTGTTGCATCTGTTTTCTGCATACACCTTTTGTAATTCTGTTTGTTTAATCAATGAAAAGTTTATTTCTGTTTCTTTCCTTTGTCGTTTTCTACATCTGAATCTTTTATATTCTTTTTGATGTTATGACAAAAAGGGGGAGAGAATATATGATAAATGATTTGATTAATATTATCAGTTACTGGGTAAAAAGGCCCCACATTACTAACAGAACTTGCAAAGTTCTATGCTTTAAAGTGTGTTGTTGTAGGAATTGAAGATTCTCTTTCAAGATCAACATAAGAAGCAACGAGATGATGAAGCAACTCTTTAGAGAATCAAGCTCTTGGATTCTTGAAGCATGCTGAGTGCTATGAAGCTTCAGAATCAGAAGCAAGAAGGAAGAATGTTCAGATATTCTGATGATAGAATATGATCTGATTCTGAATGTCTATTTGTTCTGATACATTCTATATGACTTATATGGCTCTGATACATATTATATGTTCTGAAGCATATTTTATGTTCTGATTCATTCATGCTGACTTCTGTCATTTAGTTTTGTTCTGTAACATTTCAGGATGTAGAGATGCTATGATGATGCTCTGGTACATTCAACAATGTTCTGATACAATCTAGCATGAAGTGATGAAAGAAGAAATTCAAGCTCTGAAGCTGTCCAAATGGAAGAAAAAATCAGAAGGTGTGAATGTTCTTAAGATCAAAGAAATTCAAGTTCTGAAGCTGTCCGATGGAAGCAGAAGTCAGAAGCTGTGAATGTTCTGAAGATCAAAGAAATTCAAGTTCTGAAGCTGTCCGATGGAAGCAGGAATCAGAAGCTGTGAATGTTCTGAGGATCTAAAGAAATTCAAAGTTCTGAAGCTGTCCTATGGAAGCAGAAATCAGAAGTCATGAATTTTCTGAAGATTAAGCACTGTGAACGTCTCTACCGAAATAATCAGGGAAGTCTTTTATTATTAAAATTCTTCTAGTATTAATTTCAGGGGGAGATTATTCATCTCAGGGGGAGATTGTTAATCTCAGGGGGAGACATATTCACATGCTTATGCTATAGCTGTGTAACTGTCTTTAGCCGTCTGCTCTTTCTGATCGAAAATTCATATCATTTATATATGTTTTTGTCATCATCAAAAAGGGGGAGATTGTTAGAACAAGATTTGTTCTGATCAATATTCTTAGTTTTGACGATAACAAGGATATGAATTTTGTGTGAGATAATGTGGTACTCTAATACATTGCAAATTCCCTTTCAGGAAATATATAAAGAGTATGCACAAATCAGCGCTCAGAAGCTTTATCTCAGAAGGTTCAGCATGCAACATCAGAACATGGTCTGGCAAGACATCAGAAGATGGTCAAGGCAGAATCAGAACATGGGTCTATGGAAGCATCAGAAGAACTTGAGATCAGAAGCAGAAGCACTGAAGCTCTCATGGTATCACGCTCAGAAGCACTTCAAGGTCAGAAGACAAGAAGATGCTATGCACCAAGCTGTTTGACTCTGATGATATTCAAACGTTTTATTCACAAACATCAGATCAGAAGAAAGTACAGGTGGCAGGCTACGCTGACTGACAAAAGGAACGTTGGAAGCTATTAAAGGCAACGTCAGTAGACACAGCGTGAACAATGCTCGAGGTAGTTGACAAAAGCGTGAAACATTAAATGCAATGCTGTACGAAACACGCAAAGCATTAAATGCTCCCAACGGTCATCTTCTCAAGTGCCTATAAATATGAAGTTCTGATGAGAAGCAAGGTTGACGATTTTGAAAGAACCAATTCTGAAAAACTTGCTGAAACGCTGTTCAAACTCAAAGCTCAGAAACTTCATCTTCATCAAAGCTCACTACATTGCTGTTGCAATATATTAGTGAGATTAAGCTTAAACGTTAAGAGAAATATCACTGTTGTGATTATAGCTTTTCAGAAGCATTGTAATACTCTTAGAATTGATTACATTAATTTGTAAGTAACTAGAGTGATCAAGTGTTGATCAGGATACTCTAGGAAGTCTTAGCTTGTGTCTAAGTAGTTGTAATTAGAGTGATCACGTGGTGGTCAGGATACTCTAAGAAAGTCTTAGCTTGTGTCTAAGCATTTGTTCCTAGAGTGATCAGGTTATGATCAGGATACTCTAGAAGACTTAGTCGTGGGCTAAGTGGAAAACCATTGTAATCTGTTGCGATTAGTGGATTAAATCCTCAGGTGAGGTAAATCACTCCGTGGGGGTGGACTGGAGTAGTTTAGTTAACAACGAACCAGGATAAAAATAACTGTGCATATTGTTTTTATCTTTCAAGTTTTTAAGACTACACTTATTCAAACCCCCCCTTTCTAAGTGTTTTTCTATCCTTCAATAGGATGTGCCTTGCTCTTGGCGTGTGAACTGGTTTTATACTTTGGGTCAAGTGGAGTGAATTTGAGATTAATTGAGTCTTAATCATTTGGGCCTTTGGCCCGCCCACAAGGCTTTGTCGGGCATTGAAGGAGCTAAGGGAAACCTTAAGTGATGTTGGTTGGCCTCTAAGACGTGGTCCAATGTGAAATGGAACTGAAACATTAAGATTTAGTCGAAAAGTAGTGGAGAACAAGCGCATTTGTTGCCTCACAAACAAGAGTGAGCTAGTAGTTAATGGTGGTGTAACTTGACGGACATATCCTAACCCTCCTTGTGATTGTGCCATTCAACTAGGATTGCTTATAACATATTCTAATGCTAAGTATAGATTAAAAGATGACACAATAGATATTGCATTATCTACATATGTCAATGCATTAGCTTATAGGCTTACCATCATTGTAGTTGGCGTGCCATAAGGATATTTCCTACTACCAGGGTAGCTGTCATACCCCAAAATTTGCCCATCATATTTCAATATATTCTGACTCATATGATCTCCAGTTACTCAAGTCTATGCAAGGATTGGGCACAATTACTTCTCTCCTAAGCAATCGACCCACAACTAAGGTTTTGCTTCTCTCCAAGGAAAATCAACTTCTAATACTTCAAAGGGACTTCATGACCTCTCATATGTCTCATAGTATCCTCATGCCAAGTTTCAAGCTCTAATTCCCAAGATTGCACAGTCAACTTCTCAAAAGATCAACAGTCGACCAGTTTAACCTAAAAGTCAACCATGGTCAACATACAGTCAAAACTTCTGATTTTTGGTGAACATCAACATTTGAATGTTAGATTCATCATTTGATCAAGGGTTGGTCATGATTCATCAAGAAAGGCTCCAAAATCATCAAAAACCTAAGTTTCTAAATTAGGGTTTTGACCTAAAAGTCAACCCAACTTTGACTGATCATATCTCCCTCATACTTTATCAGAAATTCCTCAAACAAAGGTCACTCTAAAGTAAATTTGATTCTCTACAACTTTGATGTTGGGCCCAAGGTCAAGAAATGCTTCCGCCTAAGAGATATGAGCCAAAACATTACAGGTCCTTCTAGAAGCTCGCAAAAAGCTGTTTTTTGTCAGGAGCCATATTATCAAGATAAAATCTCCAAATGCAAAATATGTTCCAACGTGGCTTGTAGAGGACATCTTGGTCTTTCCAAAAAGTCCTAGAACACCTCCATACAATAAATATTGAGGGAGATATGCCTTGTCAAAGTTGGTCGTTTTTGAGTGAGGTGCATGAAGAAAATAAGGGTCAAAATGGAATTTTTTTGTAAATAAACCCAACTTTTTATGATCCAATCTTGTTACTAAAGTTATCTAGAAGATCCAATCTGAATGCCACGAATTATTGATGATTATTTGATTTTATATGAATTTTTATTCATTGAAAAATCAATTTAATCAAATATTTTGAAAGAAAATAGAAAAGGATAGGATTTGTTTTGGTTCTACTCAAATTAAATCATCATTTAACTCACATATCTGATTCAAATTCGTGCTCATGTGAATTGGTTGGAAAAGATTGAGATTTGATGCAAAATTAGAAGGTTTCATACAAAATTTTCCAATCAAAGATTCATCATGAAAATATGTGATTCAATCTGATTTCTTCCAAGATTATTAACCTAAATCATTCCCATATAAATACACAACTCATGCCAATGCCCTGGGGACGAAATTGGGAGGAGAAAATTAGGGTTTCAAAGTGCAAAAATATTAAAGAAAGATGGAATTTTCGTGCTCTTGATTCAAGGATTTTCAAGGCCAAATCACCATCTTAAATCACTCCTAAGGTAAGAGAGGGTAAGATCATATTGTTTCCAAGTTCTTATCGTGTTCATGATGCTCATTTAAAACTTCATATTCATGCATCTTTATGAGTTTTCGTATCTCTCTTTCCGTGAGTTTTTAACATGATTTAATGGTACCTTTGAGTTATGGATGAAGTTTAGGGAAGAACTGAAGCATTGGAATGAAGCTCTCACGCCCTAAACACGGTTTGCCATGGCTAGGGCATAAAGTCCATGTTGGTTCATTTTCGTGGCTACAAGGCTTATACTTGAAAACTAATCGTCCCAATGAATTCGTAGCACCTTAATTAGGTGATCTGGGCAGCTTTGGTTTGCATTTGTTTGTGTTTTTGCAGGTTCTCAATTATGGCTATGGAGGAAGAAGAACCTGCGGAAAAATCCGCAGGTAAATCCGAAGGAAAAACGCAAGTGAATTCGCAGGTGCAAGGAAAGGGGATGATGAACAGTAGCGTTGAAACATTCAACGCATGCGTGGCCCCTTTTGTGTCATTCCATTGGCCGGTCAAATTTCCAGTTCTTCTCTCCTCTTCTGATTGGTCTATACATTGAATCCAGGCCCCACTTTGACCTTTTGCTTTGAATTTTGGATTTTGTCTCTTTTTGTATATTTATTTAATTAAAGTGATAATGTAAACTGAAAGATTATGCAGCAACATTGGCAAAAGGTAAAGGCAAGTGACATAAGGGGAGTGAGTTCGAGCCCTCACTCTTACAATGTTTTTATGAAATACCATACTTACAGATTCCATACGCGCAGCCCAAAGGAGATACGGTGCACCCTCACGCAAAGACCATCAGATTTATGCTATCTCCAGATCTGAGGCCCCCGAAATGCAAGACCACCATGGACCACCAGAGATGTACCACACAGGATCCAGAGCTAAGATTTCTATTTTTTTTTATATTTAATTGCATATTTCTTATATCATTTGTTTTGATAATTATAAATTATTGTTAATTATTTTCTTTTTTTCTAAAAATCATGTAAATGTATAAAAATTATATAATTATCATATTTAATCGAGAGTTCGACTTTTTGCAAATTAACTTTAAAATTAATTGTTTTGCATAATTCTTTTTTTTCAATTATTTTAAATTAGGGTTTAAGGAGTTAGTCAATAGATCTTTCATACACTAATCCTATTACTTTCATCCTTGATTTTCAGGTTATCGAAGATTTGACGACGATTCAAGTTTATTTAAATATTTTTTAATGTAATAATTAATTAGGTTTTTTTTCTTAATTTCCGTCTTTTATTTTCCGCAAACCCCATACAGGTGTTTATTGTAAATCCCCCACCCCTAAAACTGTAATAGCGTAGGTTTTACTTTCCGCATTTTAATTTCCAAACGATTATTTATTGCGTGGTTAGTAAAATAGGGAGTGATAAGACAATTAATTGAACATAGCTCGCTAATTCAAGATAACATAACTGAATTCAACTCACGTGATTGATGCACACACACCTTTAAGGTAACCACTCTTATGCTGCCTTCTCGATCAAATAGTCAAGTCCCTTCGAGCGTAGGGATACCTTAGCTTGCTGCCTTCGATTCAAAATCACCATGTCCCTCCGATAAAAGATCATAGTCCCTTCGAGTTTCCTACGATAAATATGATCTCGTGCTTCGATTAAATGGCGATAGTCCCTTCGATTGCTAAGGTATCCTTACTGTTGCCTTAATGACTATTATATCCTTCCCCGAGACTACCTACCCTCTTTATGGTAGGGACAGTCTTGTGGCGAACGATTATTCTCGATGACCCTTCGATGACCCGCACATCCAATGAAAGGACTAACTGCCCTTCTTATGGTATGGATAGCCCCTTTCAAACGAAAGATTTAAAGGACAAGAAAGACAAACTTAGGGTAGGTAGTTCTCAATTGCTTGCTCACATTCAATTCAAAATTCAAAATTCTTTTCACACCTCCTTTTCAAAACAATTTCCAAAAGGCTACGCTTATTTACAAGCTAATTATAAAGTTCTTATTCAAACATTTTCTTATTCACACACGACACTTCTTTTCAAACAATTCAAACAAACAAAGTGAGTTAAGCAATTAAGAGCCCATGGATAACCATGGATACAAAGGGTGCTTACACCTTCCCTTTGTATAACCTACCCCCCGAACTCAAAGTCTTTTCAAAGGTCTTTCCTGTTCCTTTTGCCTTTCCTAATTGGATAAAATAAAAGTCGGTGGCGATTCTTTCTATCTGCAACATTTTTTAAAAGTCAGTTCTCCCACTGTATTACTGTAGCGTAAAGCTTGGGAGAAAAGAAGGTCTAAGGTCTCCTATGATCGCTTGTGTGACCTCGAGGGTAGTTGGAATAGTTGTTAAATATGGTGGGGAAACCGACACTTTTGGCTTATAACAAGAGGGGTTACTCTGACAGTTATTGAATTTCCTGCACTACCAACTGTTGATCCGATTGTTTGTTCTTCTAAGTTTGGAGCATTGTTCTAGGAAAAGGCAGGACTTTTTAACGTTGGATGAGTCATTCAAGGAAGAGTTTTACCACTCCTTAGATGCATAAACACTCAGCAAACGAAGAGATAACTTGTTTAAGAGTCGGGTTATTCTAGACCCGCAAGATATCTCCTCTACTTTATGCCTAGGTTCTTGAGACGTCTTCACATCTTAGAAGTGGAATCTTGACAAGTCATCTATGTACTCTTTTTTCTACTAAAAATGGCAGGAGGAACCACGTTCTCTTTAAGAGCCACTTGTAGCTTGAAATTTGGTTATTCGTTCTATGGTACTGTTGTCGGCGATGGTTTGGTTGAGCTTGTTTTTGGTTCTCTTTTGATTCAATTAGAAGCTTTCACCCTTTTTTTTTGCCTAGTTCTCGGGTTCTTGTTTCTTAGTGGGTGTTTTAGTTGCTTTGTTTTGAGATGTTTACCCCAATTTTATACCGCTGATATCCACACTGATATTAATTTTTTACTTGCCTTTATAAGAAATTCAACTTTTCAGCATATATTTATAGATTTTTTCCATTAGTATTACATAATTTTTATAGTATTATAGATTTTTATTTAAAAAGGTATAACTTTTTTTTTAAGTTTCAAATATAAATTTAATTTAAATGAGTTTTCATACAATGTTATTTAGGTATTACAAGTTTTTACTGTGACTTTTCAATATCAAAAGTTCAAAAATTACTTAATTTAAAATCATTTTTCATAATTTTTAATAAAAAATATTTTTTAGATATATCCTTATAATCAATAATGTAATTCTGACCATATTTTTAATTTGTAATTTGTAATAACGATTATTTATATTACTCTTTGTCAAAATTAATATTTTAATTTATGAAAAAAGAGTTTAAAATAACTTCTACTTTTATAAAAAATCTTAAATTTTTCTTACAAAATTTATAGAAAAATCATTTTTTAAGTCTATAACAAGCATGCCTTTAATTTCTTAAAAAATAATCAAATTTATTTATTCTTTTAGTAACACAATGTATTTTACTCAAAAGTATTTAAATAAAATGACAATCGTTTCTTTTAACTTAACAAAAAATCTTGAGTTCAAATTTAACATTAAAAAAACATTAATGTTAAATCTTTTAAAGGAGAAACGTGTTCATCTATAGCGATTTTTTCCTATTCATACCCTAACATACAATTTTTTTGGGGACTTACCAAAAGACAATGAATGACAAAAAATTAAGAACATATACTCAAGCTAACATGGACAAGATGACAAGCTCTCTACCAACTTAATTAGATATCTCGTGTTCGAAAACATTAGAAATACAAAAATATTTTTAAAATTTACAGAATTTTTTTCTCCAAATTATAACCCGATGCACATGCACACAGAAAATACCCTATAAAGAAAGTAGATAAGTTGCTACTTGTATTCGGACTGCCAATTCAACACATAGAAAGACAATGAAACAAGCACAATAAACAAGGAAAATACCTTAACTTATAGCCATTCAATATTACAAAAATAGACACTAATTAGTATTCCATTATTTATATCTCTTTCCAATTAATTTGCACCTCCACACTCATATCTCTAAATTAAAATCATAATGGAGTAAAATGCATGGGATGAATAGAATAAAAATATCATTTTATTGTTTGGATATTTAATGATAGAATATAGAGATTTTTTGTTCCGTTCAAATTGAAGGGTATAAAAAATGATGGAAAGTGATGATATAAAATAAAATGCATTTCATCTGACTCCGCTCCATTCCATCTATTTTTAATCAATCCAAATAATAGAACATAAATTTATATCATTCTGTTCAATTTCATTCCAATTTCTTCAATCAATCCAAACATATTTTAAATCTAAACTAAATATCAATGAAATACAACTCTAAAATTACAAAAACTTTATTTGAACAAATAAAATCGATATATAGCATAATAAACAATTAAAACCTTAATTTACCTCAAAGCAACAAATTACAACCCTTTTAATCTCTAAAGCTTAAGTGCTAAATCCAATGCATGGACATCTGAGTTATCATCATCATCATCATCATTATTAACTAAATCAATGAAATCAATCTTCTTAATAGGTTTCTCAAGTTGCATGATATATGCTTTAGTACCATCATTTGAAGATTCTTCTTCTAGATGCTTCAATTGGTAAACATGTGGTGGAAATTGCATTTGCTTAGAACCAACATTGAAGAATTGGTTTTTTCTTGGCTGAGGAAACATCATAGGTTGTGGTTGAAAAGCCCTACCACCATTGATGTTTTGAGTATCCTTTAATGGAACATGAAAACCTAGTGGAAAACAATGAGAAGAAAATTGTCTTTGAGGAATGGTATCTTCTATCGAATAGAGTCTTCTAATTGCTGCTTCTTCGTTCTTCATGTGAGACTCGATGTGAGTTACGAGTGCTTGAGTGCTCATAAAAACTCGGTTGCATAATCTACATGCAACCGAGTTCAGCATATCACTCCTGGTGTTACTAAAGTCATTGGCCATGGTGGTGGATTTTGATGAAACTAGTAACTGAGTATTTTGGTTTTTTTCACATGTGATCATTTTATATAGATGATAAATGTATGTATATTTTGCATTTATTTTAAATATGAGTATATATGGCATGAAGCATTATATGGTTACTTTGCCAGCTAAGTAAAGTATTTCGAAAAACATTTATAGTATTCTGAAAATGAAAAAGGCTTGATTCATTTAATCATGCTATATAGTAATTAAAATCAAAATAATATATAAATGGAAAGTGGAATAAGCAAAGCATTTATCATATTAAAGTATCACAAGTTTTTTGTGTGGAGAAGGATGGAAAGTTCATCAAGCATTGTATTATAAACTTCTCAAAATATAACTTTTAAGTTTGGAAACAAACCTCTCACACACAAATTGTCTATCTATGATTATAGACAATAATATGTCTTTCTTGTTTTGCTGAAGTTGCATGTATTCCACCTTTCCCAAACTTGCCCGTGGGTCCGTCCTCACAAGTAATATATAGTAATCAATAATTGGCACAAAACCAATAATTTTATGCCAATTATAAGTATGAAAAAAATAGGTAATGTTATGAATAAACAATATATTTGTGAGGGTTCCCTTTCATTTAGCCTAATAATTTAAAAACCGGATCAAACCGTACGGTTTCGGTTGGACTGTGAACCGGAGATGAATCTGGTTGGATCAACCTTCTAAAATTGCTAGTGGATCAAAATCAGAGTAAAATCCAAAAAAATTGGATTGAACTGTCCAAAACTATTTGAACCATAGAATCGGAGCCGGTTTTAAAAAACCGTCCTGTTCAAAAAATCATCAAATTGACCATCTTTTTATTTTTTTTAAAAAAGCTTAATGTGTAAATAACATATATTCTTCAATCACAAAAAATAATTATGTGTTTTTATTACAAACATACAAATTTTTAAGTTTTCTCACTCAATTATTTTATTTCAACCACACTCTATTATTATATGTTTGTCGTATTTCAACTCGAATTTGCTTTTTTTGTTTTGTTCAATTAAGTGTATTGTATTATTTATTTTTTATATTCTATCTTTTGATTTAAGTATTCTTAATTATTTAATTATTTGAACTTTATTTTAATTATTATGTTCTATTATTTTACTTTTGATTTGAATTAGTTTAATTTATTTTATTATAGTTTTTTAATTTGTTCAAATTATTCTTAAGTGAAGGTTAAAATGAAGTGTATGACTATGTTATGTTATTATATGTACTATCGATATTATTGTAGTAAATTTATAATTTATTTTTAAAATATTCATTTTAATAAGTTGTAAATATATGATTATTTATGACATGTATCAAAAATTAGTTTCATATTATTATTAGTTACTTTAATAAACGGTTAGACCATAAATTTAATAAATTGAACAAATTAAATTTTAAACTATAAGCTTTGCCGGTTCAATTTCCAGTCTAATTTTTAAAACATTGCTTTAGACTTTTTTCACAATTAAAACGAGTCAAGTCTGTCGGATATGTTTGTACTTTTTTGCGGGACAAAGTAAGATTTTAGACTCGTATCTTCTAATATGTCTGTCCCATTTTGATGCACTTTTTTTCTTTTGCAAGCGCAGACATTAACATAATTTTTTTATAATTTTTAGACATTAAAGATGCAATCTATGCCGACTCACCCAACTCCACCCTCATTTTTTTTACGACTGATATAAGTTTTAGACTCTCATCCTCAATTATACTTATCCGGTCCCACCTTATTTTTTTACGAATTTTTACGGGGTAGGTATAAATAGGACGGACGTACCCTTTTACTATCTCTAACAATAGTATTAGTTTGTTGTGGTGTGAGTCGAACTCGTGACATCTCACTTATCGCTTTTTCGCACTCTAATTTCTAAAAAAATGGAGCTTTAATAATTCAGAACTCGTGCCGAGAGATCATGACACTTATTTACCTTTTACGAGTGAAATCTTACCATTTTTTCCATTAGTTAATAGTTTTACTTATTGTTAGTAAAAAAATTCAAAGACACTCATATTATACTTGTAAAGTAGATATTTAGAGATCATAATACAATAATATACCATTCTTTTATTACTATTTTATCTACTTCATTTCTACTTTTTAATATATTATTTTATTTTTGATATATTTCATAACACGTGACATCTTACTTATTAATTTGTTGTAGTTTGGGTTGAATTCGTAATATCACACTCATTATAACTTGTTATATCACACTCATTATTACTTTTAAAATTAAATTCTGATTATTATTCTAATAAACAAAAGAAACTATTACTGAATAAATTTATTTATTTATAGTGAATTTTTTAATGTTAATGTGAGCATTCAATATCTAGAGAGCATAATTTAATATATATTATTCTTTTATTATTTTTTTCTCTATTTCATCTCTACTTTTTAAAATATATTATTTTTTAATATATTTCATGACACATTATCAATATTAAGGCTATGTTTGGCATGTTCTTTTTTGATCTTATAGCTTATAATTTATAAACTTACAATAATAAAAGACTTCTTTGGTAACAGTATTTTCATCACAAGCTTATAGCTTATTTTTCAGACATTATTTTAAATAGTATTTTAGCTTCTAGCTTATTGTTTATCTTTTTTTCTTCCATTTTTACCCTTATTATTATTGGCCAGTTACCCTTATTATTTTAACTAAAATCCACTTTTACTTTTTATAATTTATTTTAATTTAAAATAAAATAATTACATATTAAATGTCTTTTATGTCATTTTAATTAATCAGTTAGTTGAACCCCTAATTTTACCAAACACTTCAATTAGCTTATCAGCTATAAGTCATCGGTCATTAGCTATAAGCTATAAGCTATCAATCATCAGCCATCAGTTATAAGCTATCATATATCAACTAACTTATCAGTCAACTACTATTTTTACCAAACAGAGCCTAAGACTCTATTTGGTAAGGCATAATTTTGAGCTTATGTCTTATAGCTTATAGCTTATAAGCTCATATGACAATTTAGACCTGTTTGGTAACGATCTTTTCATCACTAGCTTATAGCTTATTTTACTAACTTATAGCTTATTTTCCAGACGCTATTTTAAATAGCGTTTTAGCTTATAATTTTTTCTTCCTTTTTTATCCTTATTATTTTAGCCTAAGTTCATTTTTATCCTTATAATTTATTTTAATTTCAAATTAAATTATTTTGTATTAAATATCTTTTATGTCATTTTACATTTATAAGTTACTTGAACCGCTAATTTTACCAAACATTTCAATTAACTTATCAGTTATCAGTCTCAACCAATAGCCATAAGCTATAAGCTATCAGTCATTAACCATCAATTATAAGTTATAAGTTATCAGCTAGTTTATCAGTCAACTGCATTTTTACCAAAGAGACCTAACTCTTCTTGAATTACGCATTTTAGAATTCTATATGGCAACAATTATTTTTCTCTTTTTCTTAATAATATCATTATTATTAATTAACAGGATTATTATTAATCTTGTTGATGTTTTTGCTAAAAGTATATGTGAGACCTTTTCAAAGGTGTACTTAACACATGTTTTTCAAAGGTGTACTTAACACATGTTTTATATGTTTTGTGTTTAATGATAAAATTAGAACCACCTTTAGATATGATGGTGCATCTATTTTAGGTAGCCTCTAATTACACTTCTATTCAATATAATTGCGCCTTTAGCGACATTATTTTATTAAGTATGTGTGCAAATGCAATATGGACTAAGTAAGTATACATATCATGAGCCATATCTTTGGGTCATGAATTAGACTAGTCTCATATTTTGGAAGGTTTTGTGTAGGTCAATCACAGTTTAACAAGGAAAAAATAAATAGAAGTCATATTTAACCATGATATAAAGTACCATATATTTTATGAGGCCCCATAACTATAGTCTGACTTTAAAATTTTTAAGGTCATGTGCGGTAGCCCACCTTACACGCCCTCAAAGACGATCCAGAGCGTTACCCGAACACATTGGACATGTTGTCGAACCCTACCCTTTTGAGGCTCCTGTTGTGTTTGGATAGGTGGGGCCTTGTATTAGCCTTTCCACGCGGTCGTTGTCAATGTACTCTTCGATCCTACTGTCAAAGAGTCAATTCCCCATTCCATCAAAATTTTGTCGTGGTGGTGGGGGTGGTGGGGTAGCCATATATAGTTGGTAGCACCCTGCAATTGAATTTCCTTGGTAAAAAGGAATTGTTGCTTGAGGTGTGGTGTAGTCATATGGTTATATGCTACAGTAAAGTGACGATTGTAAGATTATTGGGTTGCTTGGATCGTATTTCTCATCTGGGCCGAAGTCGGGACTAGGATGAGATGTGGAGGGGCCCTCCTCGTGGTGTTGGGAGTATTGACTTTGTTGTTGTTGGGTGTAGCCATATGATTGTTGTTGATACGGAGTTTGATAATCTGCTTGGTAAGAGTATTCGTATTGGTGTTCGAATGCCTGATGGTGTTGGTACTGAGTTTAGTGTTGGCTTTGTTGGCGTTGTTGGCGTTGTTGTCTTTGTTAGCGTTGTTGGGTGGTTGTTGGTTGTATATTTTTTGGCGGGGGTCGTGCAAGTAGTACGGGTCTGACACATACGATTCAAGGGTTGTAACCGATCTATACCAACTCACACATTCTTCAGTTGGTTGCATTGGAAATAGGGCAACGGGGAACCGGAGAACAAATCGGCGACGTTGCTTCCACATCTGACAATATTCAGGTGCGAAGTCTTTCCAATCTTGGATATTCCATTGGTGATTCACTATTTTGAGATGCCATTCTCCCAAAGACGTTGGGGGATGAAGGATCTCTGATTATTGACATGCATTTTGCTAAAACATACTAAGGAATATCATGTTGGAAGAGATGCTAGATGACTTAAACATGTTGAACAAGATATCATGACATCCTGACATGACATCCTGACTGCAGAAGCTGATCTGGCAAGTAGATCAGACAATTTTATTTGCTACGAGAATCTTTATATAAGCTCAGAATATTCGAAGAAATCAATTAGCTGATATTTTTGCCAAGATAGTTTTAATAAGAAGATTTCCACGATGTCTATTATTGGAGACATTATAGGAAAGATTGGATTGAAGACCTAATTTCTTGTAGAACAAGTAGCAGAATTTTGGCAGCCTCACTGCTGCGATTTGAAGCCCAGTCCAGAAAAAGACATGTCTATAAATAGAAGGGTTGTAACCTAGTTTTGGTGTGGAACTGATATTATTTTTTTTAGGGTTTAGGAATCCTTATTTTCCGTGTGTTCCATATGTGTACATTCACAAACCTTTAGCTGTTGAATGTTGTTTTGATCTCCGGAGCTTTTAAGCAAGGAGAGCATTTGCATCCTCGTAAGCTTTTAAGCATCGAGGAGTAGTTTGTTATGGAAGAGTATCTTCTGGTTATTATTCTTTGGTTTTTATTTATGTCACAGGGATTGTGATTGGAAGGGGTTTAAGGAGAGCCTCATACGTAGGTGAGTCTTAAGTAGAAGTCATAGGAAGGGTAGTGATTAAGTGAGAAGGGTAAACTGGGACTGTTTAACTTTGAATTGATACTATTGAATATTGATTTCATCTTGGCTTGGTAGCCCCCAGGGTAGGAAGGATTGTTTCGAACTGGGTAAACATATCATTGTGTGATTTACTTTCTGCACGTTGATTATTGTTGTTATTATTCTTGTTCATAACTCAGATATTGTGTCGTGACATCTCATTCGACATCTCATATCTGATACCAGAATTTCAGGGGAGCCGCGATATCTTGACGCATGCTAAACTGGAGTTTCACACGGTCACTCTGATGCATCTCCACAATGTTGAACCTTATGATATGTGTTTACGCAGTCCAAACGGCTTCGTCCTCTGGGTTCGACTCATGTTGGAGACCCAAATATGGTCTCGAATAAAACTTCATAGGAAAAAAGAGTACAATATATTATTTGGAAGATGGTTGATAATACAAATATAATTTTTAAAAAGTTTGATGGTAAAACATCCTGAGGTCGTAGGTGATCCAAACATTGTCGATACATCAAGATATTTCTCCTCAGGTTCTTGCTGTAATCCAACCCTGTACAACAAAACCTTAAACAAAAAAAAGGGAACATGTTATTTCCAATTTTTTCTAGAAGAGTGTGGGAAAATTGAAATAGTGTTATAAACTTACTTTGTTGCATAAGACAACATGTAGTGGCCGCCGTTTGCAGGGGCTAGTGTGGGCATTCTTCACCAACCCCATACTTGGAGCAAGAACGCGTATCCATAAAACATGTAAGTACTGTTTTTTGTGTTCTTACAGAGGGAACTATAAAGCATGACCAAAACAGCGGACCCCTAGCTATACTTTCTAATTTTATTGATGTTGTCAAACAAACTTAAATAATTTTTTTTACTGTTCTACCTTTACTCTCTGGAAATAATAGGTTACCAAACAATGTCATAAGGTAACACTTAGTATTAAGGAAAATTTAGTCCTTAGTCGAGTTCTCGTCCAACTTAAGAGACTCATAATACTCTTTAAGGGTCTTAAGATTGATACCTTGTCCCCTTGAATTCCGGTCTGCCTCAATCGTATCCTTGTCCAACACCTTCTCACATAGGGCATTTGCATGTTAAACACTCCCATTAACCGCCTTCCCCTCAATCGAGAGACCAAGCAACATGTGGACGTCCTCCAGAGTGATTGTGTACTCTCCTGTTGGAAGATGAAACATGTGGGTTTTAGGGAAGAATAAGAGCTACGATTGACTCTAAGGCTGAGGCAGGGAAGAATAAGAGCTCATAAAAAATCTAATACAGTAATCTATCTTTGTATGTATATTATGTGATCATGGAGCATCTATGACAATCTGATTAATATCCTGATTATTACTTTGCGAGATGACCTGTAAGTGCACTCTGCATGCTAGTCAAACGTACAAGGTTGTTAATGTGACAAATTTGTTAAACAGATCTGGTGAATCATAATAACCACAAGCTGAAAACCTGCCAATCACAAGGATAACAAGTTGCCCAAAGAGAGGCGAAGTTGTCGAACCACTCCATAAGTGTCAAAATATGAACAGACCTAGGTTTATTCTTTATTTATCTCTACTGTTAACTAAGGCAAGCTATTGTATATGTCATTTATAATTGCTTTTAAGTTTGATCTGAATAATGGGATAACCTCACTTTTTCCTATGTGGTTAAGGTTTTTAATGAGGCGTCCGTCTTTATCTTGTCTCAGTTTTTGCAAGGCCACATGCTAAAAAGGATTGATAAAACCTAGAAGTAAATGTTGGACTTCTACGGGAAGATCCTTTCCATCCTTCATGGTAATATAAACATGTTGGACTTCCATGATAAGATCCTTGCTGTCTCTCATGGCAATAAGAAAATGTTAGACTTCCACCAGAAGATCCTTGCTGCCCCTCGAGGCAATACACATAGTTGGACTTCATGACAAAGATATATTCTGCCTCTCATGGAAATATAAATATGTTGGACTTTCACAGGAAGGTCCTTTCCACCTCTCATGACCATGGATATCCTGGGTTTCCACCAGAAGATCTTTGCTGCCTCTCAAGGCAATATTTCGTACCCTGGACTTCATAACGAAGATCCTTTTCGTCCTCAAAGGCTATGCAAGTAACCTTTTAAACTCTCCATCGAAGGGACTTAGGGTTTCCTCGGGTGGGACCAAGATATACAAATCTTACCCCAAGAGTCGTGACATGAGTCTTGCCTAAGAGACCTAATCTTAAGTCTTGTTTGAGGGCTTGATGGAAGTCTCGCCTGAGGGACTTGAAGTCTCATCAGTCGGGCTAAATAAATAAATTTGCTCGAGGGAGTAAGAGTCCCCTCAAAAAAGCTTAATTAAACTCCTTGCCCGAGGGACTTAGAGTTTCCTCGGGCGGGATGCAACATATAAATTTTTCCCAAGAGGTGCAACCAATATCCATTCCCGAACACTTGGCCATACGACTTGACTGAGAGCTCGATAGATGTCCCAAACAAGAGATCAAAACGCCATATCTGAGAGATTCGAATATTTAGTCTCGCTTAAGGTGGACTATTCTATAAAGTCTCATCTGAGAGACTCGACTATTAAGTCTCGTATGAGAGACTCGACTATTAAGTCTCGTATGAGAGACTCGACTATTAAGTCTCGTATGAGAGACTCGACTATTAAGTCTCTCCTAAAAGACTTGACATAAAGTCTCGCGTTAGGGGCTCGATTATAAATTCTCGCCTAAGGAACTCAACATAAAGTCTGGCATGAGATACTCGACTATTAAGTCTCACCTAAGGGACTCGACATAAAATATCGCCTAAGGGACTCGACCATAAGGTCTCGCCTAAGAGACTCGACCATAAAGTCTTGTCTGAGAGACTAGACTGCTAAGTCTCATATGAGAGATTCACCATAAAGTCGCGTATGAAGAACTCAACTAAGAGTCTCGACAGATACGATCGTCTGAGCACATTGCTTATAGGCCTAAGCCCCCTACGCAAGGTCTATTAAACATTTCGCTATTTACCAAGCCCTCCTTTAACCGACCATAAATTTGTGATTTGTTACTAAAATACCAATAAACAAGCACACACAAACCCTCCTTTAACTGATCATAAATTTGTGATTTGTTACCAAAATACCAATAAACAAGCACACACAAACCCTACTCCCTCTCTCTAATCTTCATATTGATCAACTAGCAATGAGATTGAAGGCACTATGTCCATGTTGATAGAATAAATGTGTTGTTGTTTGTTCAACACTCGTGATCGTTCTCTAAATTATGCATCGATGATTAATTGCCACAAAAAATAATCATTCTATCATTAATCATGTTTGTTAATAAGAATTCATATAAGGGAATTTATTTTCTACCACGTATTTTAATCGCAATTTATATTTTCCCTTTCTATTTCTAAAATGGATGAAAAATAATTAAGTTTATGATATAATTAAGTGCAATTTATATTATTATTATTATTATTATTATTATTATTATTATTATTATTATTGTTATTATTATTATTATTATTATTATTATTATTATTATTATTATTATTATTATTATTATTATTATTATTAGGGTAATGATGGTGATAGTTATGATTAAATGGAGAAGAAATGAAGAAAAACGAACCATAGAGAAGATCTTGAACTTTAAAATGATGGTGATTGTTATGATTAACAACACATACAACCCAAAACAATAAACAGCAAACAATATTCTAGAGTAATATCACACTTCAACATAACAACGTATTCATCCGACATCGATTGCATCAATCGGTCCACATTTGTCAAATTTCAACCAAATCCCAATAATACCCTCGTTCAAAATAGCAAACTTGTTCTTAAATTTCGTTTTTGTACGTGAAAATCTAGTTAGTGGTTCGGTCATAGTATCTATCTGACTCTTGAAGTTTTCTCTTTAGTATTTAAATGTACTTAAGACAGAACACAGTATCTAAGCACACGCTCTTCTCCACATACATAGTTTTTATCGATTCAAACTTACATTTGTTGAACAAAAACATGTTATTAAAATTTGTTTGACAACAGAAGAAGCAGCAGAAGATCAATGGTCCCTCTCATTAAAACCCAAGATTGATGGCCCCTGTTGAGTTATTACTACTATGCAGATTTCTGAACAGCTTTTTGATCCTTTTTAACACCCCCATTTTCCACTCTGTCTTTTCCATTCATTCATCTTTGAAACTTCCCTTTTTTCCTTCCTAACCCTTTCTCTCTACCAAAGTTTGTTTTTTTTTGTAAAAACCCATTTTTGGATTATGTTTTTTATTTTTTGGGTATCTTGGAGATTCATGTGTGATCCTTGAGAAAAAACACTGATGGTTGTTTAGTATCACTGTTGAGAATGGAGTCTTTAGCAAGGTTGGATTCAGCTGTGTTTCAGCTCACACCAACTAGAACAAGGTAACATTCATCAATGGATTTCATCTTGTTGAAAATGCACTTACTTTTATTGATTTTATAAAGTTTATGATCTACTTTATTTGTAAATAGTATGAATGAGAGAGATAGTAGAGTTTGAAAAGGAGAGAGTAAAAGATGATTAGAGATGTAATAAGAAAAATGTTGATTAATATTTCATAGATATTATAAAATGAGTTAATAAGGCAATTCTTTTGTTGCTAGAATGAGATGTATTTTTTTTTTTAGTATTTGGTATAATTTATCTCAACAAATTAGAATGGGATGGTTTGCATTTTGGGGAGTGACTAATTTGTGCTAAGTTTGGTACTCTCTTTGTTTCTTTTCTTTAAATGTCTAGTGATTCGGTTTGGTAATTCAACTGGTATCTGCTAATTGAGATTGATGGATGTTCGTTGTTCGTCCGAGGTTCAATCCTTGTTAGTAACATATATTTGTATTTTTCATATTGTATTAATGAAAACAAGTTGTTAATCTATTTTTAAAAAAGTGATTCGGTTGAGTTTTGTTTTATTTTCATTGGTGAGATATTGCCATCACGATTTCTGTTTTTGCAACTGGTGTGTTATTCATAAATTTTGTGGTTGATGTAAGCATTTTCTTAGTTTAAATTTGGTACTCATTTTTTTAATGTGCTCCAAATTGGAATTTGTTGGATATAACAATTTTGTTGGTCATAGAAATCGAGTTTAAGAAATGGGAAAGCTACTGAAGGGACTATATTTTGTTTATAAATATGATATGATTTTTATGTTACTGATTGATCTCTGGTTGTGAGTTAATTGATTAAGTGATTTAGTTAATCAATTATTTAGTAGATGATTTTTCACCTGACTCGTTGCTTTGATATTTTGTGCTTCTGTGTAAATTAGGTTTGATTTGGTAATAACTGTGAATGGAAAGAAGGAGAAAATAGCCTCAGGTTTGTTCAACCCCTTCCATTGCCACTTGAAGGTTGCTCGGGATCAAATGGCGAAGGGTGGTTATTCAATTGTTCTTGTGCCGGAACATGGAAGCGATGCCACATGGTTTACCAGAGGAACTATCGAAAGGTATGGCTTGTTATCATAATTTTTTCTTTGTTGATAACTCTTGTTGGATTATCTTGGAATCATTGTTGACAAATAGCGGCTATAGCAGCAATATAGTACTATGTATAGCGTTGCGGAATTTGATCACATCACTATTGTTTTGTGTTACGCTCCTTAGTATAAAGTGCTTTTAAACATTGTAGCATACCGCAATTTGAACAAACCTCTATTTCCCTGATCTGCGTTTGACAACATTACTTGGAATTTGAATTGGTAGCGATGTTTCTAGGAAGCAGTTAATTTCATACAAATGAGCATGCTGAACTAATTTTCTCGGCTTCTATAGGTTTGTTCGTTTTGTGAGCACACCTGAGATACTGGAACGTGTATATACTATAGAATCCGAAATCTTACAAATTGAAGAGGCAATTGCAATTCAAGGAAATAATTCCATTGGGATTAGCATTGTAAGTAAATATCTAACAGAATTTTCAAATTCATTATAGCTATTAAATTGTCTGTTTTAATTTTTAATATTGTTGGGTGTTTGCAGGTGGAAGAAAACCATATAAAACAAGAAAGTACCGAAGGGACTTTTGAAAGGACAAGTGCGTTTTTTGCAAGTTATTATTATGCACAACTACTAACCAGCTTGTATTAAACAAGTATTTAGGATTATTAAAAGCTTTTCAGATATTTATGACCCGATCGGATAAACTACTTAATTAGCAGCTTATTGCTTAAGTGCTTTTCATTTAAGTTCTAACGTGATAAAAGATAAAATAGAAGTCCAACTGTTTTCATATAACTTTAAGCCGTTTGCATAAGCTATTACGGAGAACTTATGGAAACAAGATGAAATCAGCATATGAATATGTTGTAAGCTGTTTCCACAAGCTCTTCCAAACAATCTCACAAGTATTTCAGCCAGTATAGAAGGTCAAATAAGTCATCCAAATAGGTGCTTAGAGAACTTGTTGCTTTTTTCAGGAAGGAAGATTAAGCAGAATGGTAATGCGGTGAAAGCAGTTGTTCCTTATAAGGTTGGAGTTCTTGAATGCTTAAACTTATATTGATCTATCATTTTCTAATCGGTTTGTGTGGATATGCTTCAGTCTGTTGTACAGCCACCTAAAGCAAACGGAAGCACCCCGTCTCAACGAAAATCAAAGTAAATTTAAATCACTGAATCCTTCTTTTCTATTACCATTGTTTACTGGTATAATTGTATTGGGTCCTATACCGGTATACAATGTAAAACAGGTGGTTAACATCTTGTCGTATTTTCTTCTTTACGTACTGTTTTAGAGTTCAGATTTTGAGAGTCTTGGAGACACGCAACTCGTTGCTACATAAAGAGCAAGGAATGGCATTTGCACGCGCTGTTGCTGCTGGTTTTGACATTGTCTACATACCAGATTTGATGTCATTTGCTGAACGCTTTGAAGCGTCGCGCTTGATGTAAGAATAGTCTTCTTTCTTAACCATCTTTTTCTTAATTGTTATTGTTGGTTACTAAGCCATGTATGATTTCTGAACAACTTTACTCATTCTAATTTTGTGACATTTCAGGGATGCATGTAGAAAATTCACATCTCTATGGAGAAGAAAGCATGAAAATGGGCTATTGCTTGAAATCGAAGTTTCTGAAGTAACTCCTAATCGTGGAGACTTCTCTGCAATAAATACATCTGGCATTGTACTTTCTGACAATATGGTCAATGCAGCGCACACCGATATAGGCTCAAACAGTAATGGTGGAAAAACAAATTCAGGTACCAATAATATTCAAAGTCAATTCACTCATCATGGGTTCTCCCCTTGGCCTGTTCATTCTCCCTCGGATGCGTTGCCGGTGTTTCATCCATATCCGGTTGAAGGCGTATCCTACTATCCGACTTATCCTGGAAACAGACCATTCATGCAAACGGGTTATCCGCCTACAGAGAATCCCAGACTACATGCTGGTCAAAGCATGCAATATAGAAGACATTCCATGGATAATAGAAAAAACAATACTGAATCTGAAAATTGGGACATAGAAACTTCGAAAACAAGGTTTCAGGATGAAATGGATACGGAGAGAGAAGGTTTACATACTGGAGACCGAACAAGAAAGGCTAGTCGATCAGACAGGCGTAAATCTGGCACGGTGATCATCCGCAATATCAATTACATAACAAAGAAAGAACGTTCTTCTGGCAGTGGATCGTATTCTGATTCTGCAACCGAAACTGATGAAGATATTCAGGAATCAAGGAAGACGTCAATAAGAAGAGGATCCGGTAAGGCATCTTTGAAGAGGTTGAATTCAAGTAATAAAGAAGAAACAGACTATGGAAAGGAAGCAGATGGAGGACATTGGAACGTATTTCAAAATTATTTATTGGAAGGTGTAGAGGAAGGTAGACATGCCCTTAACCGGGACCAGTTTGATGTGGAAAAAGTTGATCATATGAGTAGTAGAAAACATGTTGCAACCAATGATCCTTTAGAATTTACTGGTAATTCACATCCTTCATCAGACGTGGCTGCTGTCAACGAACAAGATTCTTCAAATACTAATTTGGAAAGAAAGTTGTTTTGTAATGCGAATGATGACTCCTTCATGGTTGATCATAGGCTCAATGATCAAAATATTGAGGGAAATGCTATTGACATGGACACAGAGTTCTCGAAGGTGCATACAAAGGAAGGAAAACAGAAAATTTCCAATTATCAACCTGACGAATTGAGCTTAATGCCTGAACGAGGAGCTGATAAAGGGTCAGTACGTTATGACTGTGCACTAGACTATGAAATGCAGGCCAAAGCTGTAAGTGGTTCTTCACACGAAAACAAGAACAAGGGGGATTTGGCTCATAACACCAAACCAGGATCTAAGATGTTGGATAAGGAGCAGAAATCAAAACCTATTCCAAGTAGTTCTGATAGAAAAAAGACCATTGGACCCATAAGAAGAGGAAAAACTAATAAACCAAGTCCATTGGATGAAGCACGAGCACGTGCTGAAAGACTACGAAACTACAAAGCCGATCTCCAGAAAATGAAGAAAGAGAAGGTACTCACTCAAGTTGAAGCAAATTGAAATTAAATTAACTTTGTTTCAAATATGCTAACATTTAGAGTAACAAATCTACTTATTTCTTTTCTGTTAACCAGGAAGAGGAAGATATAAAACGTATAGAGGCTTTAAAGACGGAGAGGCAAAAGAGAATTGCTGCTAGGAGTAGCTCGGTTACCAGACCGATCACCAAGTCACCGATGCCACCACAACAAACAAAGAAACAGTTTTCGACGAAATTTTTGCCAAGTGTGCATAAAGGATCAAAATTTAGTGATTCAGAGCCAAGGACATCCTTACCCTTCCAAAGATTCCCTATCAGAGCTGTTTCTAGTGGATCCAATGATTCTTCAAAAACCTCAAAAATCAGCGGCCTGAATACTGGTAGCCACTCGGTTACAAGCAAATTAAGGCGGTCAGTGCCTCCTCTGCCTGAACCTAAGCAAGAGAAGGGTGATTGTGCAACTGATACTAAGGCATCAATAAAACGCATTAGAAGACTCTCAGAACCTAAAATGAGTACTGTTCGTCCGACTTCCGTATTCAAATCACGGAGCTCCAGGACAATTTCAAGGACTAGAGGAACTGATGAGACCGAGAAGAGAAAAATTTCTGCTATTGTGAATTATGATAAAGGAAAGATCGCAACCCTTCCAGAACTGAAAATCAGAATATCCAAAGCAAGTGACGCCGTCCAAGACAAATCACCAATTAAAGAGGAGACTCAAAAGCTTAACGATGACAAGCCTTCTGTAAATTCAGAAGGTGCCTTGCTGAAGAAAATTGGATTTGGAGTTTCATCCATTGATGATGGAGATGACAATCCTATAATTGATAAGAATGTTGTGATGCTTGAGTGTGAAAAACGTTGTGCCCCTGAAATTAACGATGTAAAATCAAGAGAAAAAATAGTGATAGCGAAGAGACAGTTTGACAATAATAAAGTAATGGAGAAAACTGAGACTGTATCAAGTTATGTTGCCGTTAGTGCGCCGAATTCATCCTTAAGAGCAAATGTGGTAGACATAGAAGCTTTGGAGAACCAATCACAAGTAAAACCTGTATCCTTGAAGGTGCATCTTCATAACCTTGTATTGTGTATTTTTTTTCCAGTTTTATTCCTCCGTAACATGATTATGAGTGTGATTATGAATGTTGTGTCTGCCTAACATCACATGATATTCTTACATGCTTGTGTTATTTATGTGAATTCTTTATGTATGGGAAAATCCTTAGTACTTTAGCTAATTTTGAATAAATTATCTTCCTAATTCAGGTAAAAATGAATAATACAGAGAAAGAATCTTCAAGATCATCTAGTACAAGCGCTCGTGTTGCTGAGGAAACATATCGTGCCCCATACTCTCGAGGTTCTTTGTTGGAAAGTCGATGTACACGAAATTCTGAGCATGGTAAAGCGCCTCCCGCAAGCTTGGAGACTACATCGATTGGCATGGAGACTTTTAGAGCACACGCGTCTGAGACCAGAAACTCTACACTTGCGAAGATTCCTGAGGTAAATGAGAATCCTCAGGTGAAGGAGTCGCCGAAAGGGTTAAGACGGCTGTTGAAATTTGGAAGAAAGAATCACAGCGCAGCTATTGGGCGCAACATGGAATCAAATCATGCCAATATTGATGGTACTGAAGCAAGTGAAATTGGAGCGAACGGTTCCTCCAGTGAAGGTAGTGTGATTCTTTCAAATGATAACAGCGTGATACAACGCATATAGAGATTATATTTCTATTGCAATTTCTGAAAATAGACATAGACTCACCCACTCAACCTAACCATTATATTTGGATTTGCTGTGTTATCTTAGTTTTCACTTTGAAGAATTTGCTCTCTGGAGATGAAACTCATTCGACCAACGCAGCTCCTCAAAAGTGTAAGCACATGCACAGTTCATTTGAGGGAAACTTGAATGAATTATTACTTTTTCTTCTACATATGAATATGAGTGTGATAAACGTTTTGTTCTTTTACAGCTACTCGCTCCTTCTCCTTGTTATCATCGTTTCGAAGCAACATCAGAGAGAAAAAGATAATGACAGCTTGATAGAATTGAACATGTTCCTTGAGGTTGATGTCGTGATCATTTACTTGATTCTTTTCAATTTTTTCCTGTTTTCCTGAGTTTCAATAGTCCTGAATTATTATTGTGTAGCTGAAAATATCAGAGTAAATATATTTTTGTTGAAATCCATTACTTGCCAATTTTTATAAACATTCTTGGAAATTACCAAGAGCAAAGCTAGACACACTTAAATGGTGATTTCTTTATCAGTGATCATTGTTGCATTTTATTCTTTATACCTTTACATTAGTTTCACCGGTGGAACAGGTTGGTTCGGTTCTACGGGTGAACTAGTGACCCCAATGAGGTAACTTAGAGTGAAATATCATACAAGAAGCATATGAATCAACATGAATTTGACTAACGCGGTTGATTTGCAAGAAAATTAGTGATTTAATATATTGTTTATGTCCTATATTTTGTATAGAAAGTTGAATTAGGTCGAGCTCTTGTATGACTGCGTTGAGGTCAATGTGTTCCTCCCAGTTCAAATTGCAAGCATGCTTCACAGAAAGATAATCAAATTACATATAAAAATTCCTAACAAAATTAATATGCCACAAATATACTCCATGAATCTACTCGACTACGAAACAAAATTTTCAAGGCTGTATCAGGGAGATTTCTATAAGAAACTTTGGTATACAATTTTTTTTTGCTAACTATTCTGGCACTCAACTATTCAGCTAAGTATTAGCATATACTAATATACGGTGATGAATCAATCGAATCGAATGATTAAACATGAAATGTTGCCTTTGCTCCTCCTAACCAATGCTTCCTTAGCCAGACACTCAGCTGCTTCTTGTGGATCCTCTATGTGCCTGATAAGATTCACTGCCTCTTGGTTCTTCATCACCTGCAAATACATATAAGATTTGTGAACTATCTACCTATTATAAGCATTAAGTCAAATCATTTGGTCTTTGAAATGTACGAAATTTCAATATTACCTCCCATATTCCATTGCTTGCTAAAATCACAAACTCAATATACGAGTCGATCCGATAGTAACCTCCAACCACTAGTTCTGAAGCTTTAGAATACTTTGTAGCAGTTGCATTACCACCTGATTATTCACATGCTATTACTTTAGTTTGTGTACATACATGCATATCAAAAAATTTGAGTACTATTTGATTTGATACCTGAAAAGAGTCTGTGGTACCAATGTTTCTTGCCGGATTGGTTGTATCTTCCATGTGTCTGATAAGCTACACCATCTTTGCACAAAACAGTTCTGTAATCTCCTATGTTGGCTAGTACAAGTTTTTCTCCATTTATTATTATCACTGATGTTGAACCTATTAAGAAAGTTTCCTCTGATTTGTGTGTTTCTCTTATCTTTGTTTTTGCACCTAGGTATGCTTTCTTGAGTGTTTCTTTGGCTTTTCTTGCCAAATGAGTCTGACATAATTGAAACATCATAAACACAAAAAGACCAGAAATATGTGTATATATGTATATAGAGTTAAGAAGCCATAAATCACAAACCATTTTGTTGTTTTACTCATTTTTGGTAGCTCTAAAATAAAATTGACACATGTATCACAATTTTCATTTTTTTAGGAAGACATTAAAAGCTTCTTTGTTTTGTTTTTTTTTTTTATATAATTTTTTTCATAATATTGCATATACTTATTAAATTTTTTTTAAAAGTTTTAAATAAAAAATTGAATTAATTAATGTCTCACAAAAAATAATTTAATTATTTTACTTTGACTTTTTAAAAATATATAAAAGGAAAGAGTTAAAAGGTAGTGCACTGACAGTGTAAAACTATTTTACACTGTCATCCACTAGGAAGTCATGAATGTGCCATGTCATTAAAGTTTTTTTAAATAAAATAATGTTTTAATTAGATGCATGGTGGTAATTGGTTGATAGTGTAAAAATATTTTACACTGTCAGTGCATAACCCCTTTTCTCAAAAGGAAAATGTATAGTTGTTGATGTTATTTTTTTTAAAAAAATCATATGATTTTCTTATTTTATAATATCTAATCTAATGATGGCTATTTACTAAATATTAAAATTAATTTTTTATTTTACAAAAAGCTGAATTTAGAATAAATTCACATAACTTTTTTAAAAAGTCATATAAAATATTTTTAAAAATATAAATAAAAAACACTTTTTTTAATCTATAACAAGCACCCTACCTTGTTTATAATATTTTCATTTAGAAGTGTCAATAAAAATTATATTTAAAGTGTGATTGAGGTAATTGGAAAATTCTAATCAATTTAAATAATTTAATTAAAATTCATTCATTTTCAAATTCTTTTATTGGAAAATACTTAGATGGACACAGCGACAACATCTCGGTTTACACAACCTATCACATTTTTTTATGAGTTTAAAGGTAGTGCACTGACAGTGTAAACAAACTTTACACATACATCCAATCAAAATTACTACACTTGCCATGTCATATTAGTTTTTTTAAATTAAAATTGTGTTTTAATTGGATACGTGGTTGTGATTCGTTGACAATAGTGCATATTCCTATTTCTCTTTTTTTATTAATTAAATAATAAAATTAAAATTATCTCTCTCTTCCATTATCACAACCACCCTTCATGTTGACAATTAAAAATGAAATGAAATTTTAAATAAATTTAAATTCTCTTTCTTCTTATTGGTTGTTTCTAAATATATGGATTTAAGTTCGTATCCATGCAAGTATTTTTCTCTTTTATTTGGATAAAATGTTAAAAGTATTCTTTATTAGATTAGATTTTTGGGGTCATTTTATAAAATTTAAATTTTTTAAGTCAAATTTAAAATTAGAAAAATAAAGACTAACTGGAAATTTATAGGACTAATTTATAAAATTTTAAAATTATTAAAGAGCAATTTACAATTTTTTGCAAAATTTTAGAGGTAACTTTTAAAATTTTGGAAAATATGAGTACTAAGATGTAAATGAAAAAACAAAATATTATAAATAATAGTTTAGTCTTTGTTTATGTATATCAGAACTCGCAAACACTTATGGAAAAAGCTAAACCATAGAAAATAATCAACAATCAAAAGCTAAACCATAGAAAATAATCAACAATCAAACACACAAGACAAAAATTAATCAATTACCTCATTGAGCTTCTTGTCAAAATAATTAGATTGCAAATACTTGGTAACACAATCTCCAATCAAAGGATCAAAAATTCCAAAATACCAGACTTCAGCCTCTCCAATTTGCTCTCTTTGTATCACAACTGAATCAAATTCATAATCATCACCTTCAAATAAATCATGCTCCACCACATGATGACCGTGCGATATCGGCGTCATCCATGAAGGTTTGCTTGAAGCTTCATGGTTTCTTCTTGTTCTTGTGCTTCTTTTTCCTAAGCATGATAGTTTCACTCTCAAAGCCTGTGAAAATTCAAATAAAAATTCAATCATTGATGTAATGTAACAATATAAAATAATATGAAATAAGAAGAAGAAAATTTGACTAACCTTGATTTTGATACGAAAATCTCTTATTCCCATTTTTTTTTCTATAATGAAGATTTTAAGAATTTGAGAATGGGAGAAGATGAAGATGTGAAAGAAGCTGCTTTCAATTGAATGAATTAATTGACTTTAATTATAAGTTAGGAGGATATTTTGAATAATATGTAACTGTTAGTCTTTACCTTTAGAAATATTTAATATATAATATACTAAAATTTGAAAAATCTTTTATTCTATTTAATTGGCATGAAATAAGAGACTAGCGTTATTAATGAAAAAAAAAAAGAGGTTAAGTCAAATAAAACGGGTAACTGATATTTTGAATTTTCTTGCGACTTTTATTAGGTTATGATTATAACGTTTTTTTTTGTTCTTTTTGTATTTCTTTCTTTTTTACCATAAAAAACAATAATTTCTATTATGAATAAAAGTCCATGTATATTTCACATCGTGGATTTTTTAACCAAAAAAGATTATTATCATGAATTTCCCGGGAAGTTGTTTGGAAATATAAATTTCTCATAAAAATTTATAAAATTATTTTTAATGAGATTAGTTGGCATACACTAGTAACTTTACACAGTCATCTAATTAAAATGAAGCATTTTAAAAATAATTATGAAATTAAAAATAAAATAAAAATAAAAAATTATAATAAAATTATTTTAATAATTACTTTTTCCATAATTTTCTCTTTTTATGTGTTAAAATGCTTCATTCTAATTAGATGATGATGTAAAGTTATTTTACATTACCATTACCAGGGTATTCTAATTATCTCATTTTTAATTATTATTTATTTTCTGATATAAAAATTCACTATTAGTTCAAATTTCTATATTCTCATAAATATTACTATTTATACTATTTTTTTAATTTTTCATATTTTTAATTAAAAAAATTTAAAAAAGGTCTTAAAAATATAACAAATATATTAAATAATATTTGTATTATAATATTTCCATATAATTTTTAAAATATCATTCTTTGAAACATAGTTTTATATTTGAAACTGATGCCTCATATATTTTTATTTTGCATATTTAATTAAATATGTAATCTTTTAATATTATTTAACTTTTATTTTAAGAGAAAATAAGGTATACACAATATGTAAAATAGTTTTTCACTATCATCCAATAGAAATTCATTATTATGTCAACAACTAATTTAAAAATATCGATGTGATTTAACAAAACAAAATGTATATCTTTTTTCTTTTATTTTAATTTTTACACTAACAATATTATATATATATATATATATATATATATATATATATATATATATATATATATATATATATATATATATATAATATGAATGAAGTTCAAATTATTTAGAGAAAATGAGATTTAATAGAATGATTAATTTAGTAAAAATACTAATTTAGATTAGATTCAATTTAAAAATTAAGACTCAAAGTAAGTTAAAAAAATCTATAATAAAAAAATATTTTATTTTACTCTGCATTTTAACAATTTTATTTATATATTGCATTTTAGTTTACACAGGTGGACAGGATCGTCTTTGAGGGTGTGTAATACGGACTATCGCACAGGGTCTCAAATTTTTCAAGATCAAATTATAGTTAAATGAAGCCTCATAAAATATCAGTTAAATGAAGCCTCATAAAATATTTAAAAAGTAATTATATCGTGATTAAATAGAATCTTTATTTATTTATTTTTGGTTAAATTTCGATTAAATTTAAAGCTTTCAAAAAAATTTGAGAGAGTTTTGCAGTGGGTTGAAAGTTGACACAGAAAGCATTACAATGACTCCAAGGTTATGCAATCGTTCAATAACCATTCGGATTTGATATATCTTTAACCATTAGGATCTGATATATCTTTTATTACTTTTTAATAAGTGAGTGCAATTGTTTAGTCAAACTCATCTTGATTTATAATTGATGGGCATCCACAGTTTGAGATAACTCCTCAAATACTATCTTCGTTTTTTATTAGATACTATTGTCGTTTTTAAATATAAAACTTTTGCAATTTTTCAGTCTTTTTATAAGATTTCTTTTCTTCATATGTTCAGCTATATTAATTAGTATTTCTTAGTCAACATATTTTAAGTTATATTTTATAATTTTTCTACAACTTACAATAAACTTTTTTATTCGTTTTATAATAATATTTTTTATATTTATTTAATTATATTCAAAATTATATAATCTTATAAAATAATATCCATTGTCAATAAATTTAATATTGTTATGAAATTAATAAGAACCAATATAATATAAGAGGTGAGACGAAAGAGAAAAATAATATTGTATTGTTCTCATTATCGGTATGAATTCAAGTATAATATGAGTCTCATTTATAGGACATATGTAATAAATAGAAAATCAATATAAAATTTCCTAATTGATGGACATCCATAATCATACCATTTATAACACTCCCCCTTAGATATTCATGAAGAATATGCCTCGTTAAAATCTTTCTAGAAAAAATTCAGTGAAGTAAAAAGAGTACAATATCATTTTAAGAAAAAAATATTTTTCCCCTCAGTTGGACCAATTCATTTCTCTCCCTCAGCTCAACAATTATTTCTTCGACGATGAAGACCAATCATTTTGCACCGAAAGGTCTTATGTAGTGCTAAAAGTTTCTGCATGATTAGATGAACTTGCTGCTATTATTTGTTTCACCGATCTTCATGAAATAGTTGTACCACCACATGTATATAAACAAATAACCTCTTTGTGATCTACCATTGTACGGATCAGACAAGTAACTTGCATTACATAACCTTTTAATTCGAGTTTGGATACTTTGGTATAAAACAACCCAATGTCTATTGTCCCTCTAAGATAATGAAGTATATGCTTGATTTCGTTCTAATGTCTTCGTGTAGGTGAAGAATTATATCTTGCTAATATATTTATCGCAAATAATATATTAGGGTATGAATAATTAGCAAGATAAATTAGTGCTTGAAGTACTCCAGGACCAATTACTTTTTCATCATCTTCTCTAGGTTTAAAAAAATCGTCTGCACATCTCATGATCTAACATCATAGAGGTAGACAACATACGAGATTTGTCCATCATATAAGAACATTTTAACATTTTGCTATATACGAGATTTTCTCATATAGAAAATTATTAACTTTTTTTCTGTATAACCTTCTTGGTATATAAAAGTTTCATTTTCTAAATGTTCATTTAGAAGGACTTTTTTTCCCAAGTCTTTCATCTCGAATAATTTCTTTAAACAATTTATAGCTTTTGGAATCTCTTTAGGAGTTCTAATAATATTTATGTCATCAAGATAGACAACTATTATTGCAATTTCTTTTCCCGATCTTTTTATAAAATACAAGGACAAATGGAGTTAATTGTATATCCCTCTCAAAGCAAATATTTACTAAGACGGTTATATCACATGCGTCCAGATTGTTTCAGCCTATACAGAGATTTATTCAATTTTATGGAGTAGTTTTCTCAAGATTCAGAATTATGTTTCTCTGATATATAAAATCCTTTAGGGAGTTTTATGTAAATGTCACTATCAAGTGAGCTACATAAATAAGATGTCACAACATCCATCATGTTTATATTAAGCCCTTCATGTACTACAAGGCTAATAAAATATCAAAAAATTAATTGAATCCACTACAGGTGGATATGTTTCATCAAAACCAATCTTAGGTCTTTGTGAAAATCATTAAGCCACAAATCAAACTTTATACCATTCTTATTTTTCTTTTTCACAAAAACTCATTTATATCCCATTGGTTTCACACCTTGAGGTGTTCGGACTACAGGTCCAAAATCAAGTGACTTGTAAAGTGAGTTTAAATCTTATTCAATTGAATATATTCATTTTGACCAATTCTCACTTAGTCTACAATATTTAATAGACTTTGATTCATGATCCTCTATGTCATTTATCACATTTAGCGCTATATTGTAAAACAAATCATCAATGTTGACTTTGTGTCGGTTCCATTGTATTCTATTTTGAACATAATTTATCGAGATTCTTTATTTTCATAAGTTTCAAGTACATAATCATTCTCTTCTGGAGATGAAATGTTTATTATGTCTGAAGATTCTTTTAGATTTTCTATATCCTCACTTGGATCATCTTTAATTTTAGCTTATTTTCTTGGTAGAGGATTATTAATATTGGAATCGACTTTCCTACCTTGCATCATGCACGGTTTCAATTCATTTGCAATATTAGATTATCCAGCAGGAGAATCCACTTCAATTGTAGTATTAACAGCTGTAATTGGTTGTATAAAATTTACAAATAAATAATCTTTCGAGCTTTTGGTTCATATTGATTTGTACAATGATCCAGATCTAAAATTGTTCATTTGAACTTCTTGTTCATGATTTCCGCTGCTTATTTCCTCCCCTAGTATTGGGAAAATTAATTTATCAAGTGATAATCAGCCTACTAGGATGCAATCAAGTATTTGATTATTCGCTCAAATTATATCCTCGAAATTGAGATTCATATTAATTATATTTTTCTAATATTCTTTCATGACTAGTGATAATGTATTATATTAGAGTAATTGGAATATACACAACATATTCAAATGTTCACTTAAATGAGAAGTATTAGAATAAATTAGGGAGGACTAAGAGATAGTATCTTGTTGGCTTGATGCAGATAAATATCTTAATACCATACTTTGGGTGTTTCAAATATATAATTTAGAATTGAAGATCTCATAAGTATCAACCATCTAATTAACTTTAGACGTCTAAACAATGGATCTTTAGGTCTATTTTCCTTTTATGAATATATATTACATGATATTGAATCTCAAGTTTAATAATATATGTGATACTTATATTGGAATTTCTAAAAAATATCCAGAAAACAAGATCTTAGTCCAATTAGTTGAGAAAATAATTTCACAAACTTAAACATATGCATGATCTTTTAGTCTATGCAACAAATAATGTCATAAAAACTCAATTTCTCTGATTTTTAATTTCCTTTAGAGACACATAAAATTTACTGGATTGAAGAAACTTCTAGTTTTTCAATACTATTTTTTCGCATCATCTTATATCCGAGATGACCAAATCGATTTTGTCAACAACACATTTAAGTGTAATTTGTAAACTTTTGATTTACAATAATAATATATTTATTTTAATTATTCTAATCTATTTGAATCAACCATGTTGTTCTTCAATAAATAAATCTTTATTAACCATACACATATTTTTATTTGATTTAATTGTTATAAATTAAATATAAATTTATTTTATAACAATATTATTTAAATCACACACATTTAGTCTAACTAAATGCAATTTAATTTAATTTTATAAAAAATCAAATATATTTCAAATAAGGGTCTGTTTGGTAAAAATAGCGGCTGACTGATAAGCTAGCTGATAGCTTATAGCTTATGACTGATGGCTGATGGCTTATAGCTTATAGCGGATGATTGAGACTGATAGCTTATAAGCTAGTTGAAGTGTTTGGTAAAATTAACGGTTCAATTAACTTATAAATGTAAAATGACATAAAAGATATTTAATATATAATTATTTTATTTTAAATTAAAATAAATTATAAGGGTTAAAATGGATTTTAATTAAAATAATAAGGATAAAAAAGGAAGAAAAAATAATAAGCTATAAGACATAAGCTAAAACGCTATTTGAAATAGCGTCTGGAAAATAAGTCATAAGTTAGTAAAATAAGCTATAAGCTCGAGATGAAAAGACCGTTATCAAATGGGTCTAAATTATCATATGAGCTTATAAGACATAAGACATAAGCTATAAGCTCGAAAACATATCTTACCAAACAGAGCCTAAATATAGAAACCACATTATTATTAAGCGTGATAGCCAATAGAGAAACGAGACAAAATAATAAGATTTTATTACTTAATTATTATAAGTTATTATTATATATTAT